>NC_064640.1:738285462-738606534 GCF_023864345.2 Schistocerca serialis cubense | reverse complement strand
TCAAAGTTCACAGGGGGTGAAATAACGGCACACGCTCGGGACAAACAATCGGCGACGATTTTGTCTATCACCGAAATGTGTCGAATGTCAGTCGTGAATTGTGACACGTACTCTAACTGCTGGAGTTGGCGCGGTGAACACTTGGTGTGGTTGTTCTCGAACGCGTGGGTGATGGGTTTGTGATCGGTGAAAATGATGAACTGTCGGGCTTCTATGGACGGTCGGAAGTATTTCACCGCCGCGTACACCGCAAGCAACTCTCGGTCATAAGCGCTCCAAGCACGTTGCGAATCGGAAAGCTTTTTAGAGAAAAAACCGAGAGGCTGCCAACTCCCGCCGACGCGCTGTTGTAACGCAGCGCCGATGGCGGCCTGGCTGGCGTCCACGACTACAGCTAAGTCCACGTCATGTACCGGGTGCGCGAGCAGCGTCGCTTCCACGAGATTCCTTTTTGAGTCCGTGAAGCTCTGCTCCATTGCGTCTGTCCAATTCACGACGGTCTTTCCTTTTGAGGTAGGACCTTGTAACGCCTTAGTCAGCGGCTCTTGCACTGCTGCGGCGTTGGGCAGGTGTCGACGATAAAAGTTCAACATGCCGAGGTAGCGTCGTAATTCTTTGTGCGTCTGCGGACGTGGCATGTTCTGTATTGCCTTAACTTTCTCCGGTAGCGGTGTCGATCCGGTGGGCGTAATTAAATGGCCGAGGAACTCAATTTCCGTCACGCCGAACTCGCATTCAGCGGGGTTAATGACGATGTCGGCCTCACTCAGGCGCTGAAAGACTGTCGTTAAGTGGCGGCGGTGGAGTTCGGGCGACTTGGAATACACGAAGATGTCGTCGAGGTAGGCGAAGCAAAATGGCAAGCCTCGCAAGACGCCGTCCAGGAACCGCTGCCAAGTCTGGGCAGCATTCCGAAGACCGAAAGTCATAAACAGGCTTTCGAAAAGCCCAAAGGGCGTTACGATGGCTGTTTTTTCGATGTCTTCGGGCGCCACTGGAATTTGGGTGTACGCCTTTGCGCAGTCAATCTTGGTGAACACCGCGCAGCCCGCCAAGGCATAGCTGAAGTCTTGAAGGTGTGGGACTGGGTATCGGTCCGGCACCGTTCGCGAATTAAGGGCGCGATAGTCCCCACACGGGCGCCACGAATTGTCTTTTTTGGGCACTAAATGCAACGCCGATGACCATGGGCTGCTCGATGGTCACACGATGCCTTGCCGCAGCATGGCCTCGAACTCTGCCTTTGCTGCTGCGAGTCTGTCCGGCGCGAGTCGACGTGGGCGACACGATGTGGGGGGTCCGGGTGTGGTTATTATGTGGTGCACCGTCTGGGCGGGTGAGGTCGGGGAATTGTTCCAGAATGTCAGCGTACGGTCGGGGGCACTTCACGGGTTTAACGCTGTAGTATGCAGCCTGCCGGCGCCGTCCCGCTATCTTTAAATTAGTTGTGGCGTCGATGAGCTGGTCGTTTGCGATGTCGGCTAGTAGCCCGTAGTGGCCGAGAAAGTCTGCGCCCAGGATCGGCTCATTGACGTCGGCCACGGTAAAAGTCCACGAGAACGTGCGCCGTAGGCCCAGATCTACATTGCGGCTGTGTGTGCCATAAGTTTTAATAGTGGAGTTGTTCGCCGCTGTAAGGCAGAGTGCCTCGGCCCGCCTGCGGTCTCGTAACATAGAACGGGGGAAGATCGAGAGGTCCGAACCCGTGTCGACGAGGTACCTCACGCCTGCCCCCCGTTCCGCAACAAACAGACGCCTCGATATCA
Organism: Schistocerca serialis cubense; assembly: GCF_023864345.2. Taxonomy (NCBI): domain Eukaryota; kingdom Metazoa; phylum Arthropoda; class Insecta; order Orthoptera; family Acrididae; genus Schistocerca; species Schistocerca serialis. The sequence continues at coordinate 738,604,768 of NC_064640.1, read as the reverse complement.
TATTGCAGCCGGGTGCGCCTAGGTCCGGTCGCAGCTGGCGTTTGGGTGCGAGCAAGGAGCGCGGCACCTGGTTGCTTCGTTGCCGAAGCGGGCGTGGTACCAGCAGTAGCCGCTTTGTGCATGGTGTGACGTCGGCGGGGTACCGTTGGAGCGGCTGTTGCTGCGTTGCCGGCTGCGCGAGGCACGCCGCCTGTCGCCCGGTCTGCTGCCGCTGCGGCGCGTGCTGCCCTCTTGCTGCGAGCGCGCCAACTGGTCGACTTGCGTCGAGAGAGCTGCCACCTGCGCGGTCAAGTTTTGCACTAGCTGGTGCAGGTCGGCATCCGATGCGGGTGCGGGAGGCGCTGGCCGCCACGGTGGTGGGGGGATGGAGTCGTAAGCTGCTGCAGCCGCGGTGCTAGGCGCCGTTGTCAGCGCATCGTGCACCCTGTCGGCCAAGTTAGCGACGGCGTCCGCGCGTGTAGTCCGTGCCTGTAGCTCACTCTCTAGCCTCGTGTTGCGTGCGAGCAGTTCCTCGACGGTCTTTTGCAACTCCTCTAGTGTCGCCATCTTAGTTCAGAGTCGAATCCTCGTACAAGAGGAAAGTACACAGTGAAAATAACACAAGGGAAACACACGAAAAGAAAAAAAAATAACACTAAGCAGTCCGCGATCAAAATATACACACACAAAATCAATACAAAAAAAGTTAGTTAAAAAAAAAATTTACTACGGAGCACTGTTCGGCGCGGGCGTATGCGCGCAAGCCTACTCGCGGTTCCACGTCTCTCGTACCGACAAACGTTTGTCACCACGTGTTTTTTTTTGCCTCAGATCACGTCGGGGTCATCAGTGTAGCGAGAACGTGTTGTATCTCCGCTTACAGTCGCTCATGTGCAGTGAACCGGCATTTATCGCCGCGCCCACGCACTATGCTCATGGGAGAGGCTTTGTGGCAATAAATGACTAAAGCGGTTTCTGGACAGGACACATTTATTTTTCCTGCCGTTACAATAAATGACAAATAATATACTTCGCTAATGTCCGTCTACATAGGCGCGTTGCACTGGCGACACGGCTCGGTCACCGATCCCGGAGGGTGTACACTCCAGTGACGAGCCGTGGCGCGACCGCGTGGACCGAGCGAGACAAAAGGCCGTGTCACAGAATGTTCTGCTCTTGGCGCGACCGGAGGCGCCGTAACGTCCGCGAAGAAGCGAAAGACAATTTAACGGCGACTGCGTTTACGACCGCGCGTACGCATTTACGGCGGAGTCACGTTGACTCGACGCACGTGGTCCGCGGCAGAAGAACTGGGGAGACGTGTGTCGCGTCGCGTCGACTAGCTCGCACTGCTGGTAGCTTTGTTCCCGTGCGGTCCGGTGTGCAACGCACCGTTGCCGAAATTCCGCATAACGGTACAGCTGCCCCTACTTGTGTCGGCAGTGCCGTAGTTGAGCCCTTCGTGCGTTGGACGGTGCTGCCGCCACAGTGACACTTGTGAGTGTAGTCTAGATCATCTGATATACTTTTCCTTGTACATATTTACTGTATACATCAACATGGACCAGAAATTTCCCTGTGTTACTTCCAGAATTTGACAGCAAAGAAAATTTATATAACAAATAAACTTTCAGATACACAATAAAACAGTTTCATAGTGAAAGAGAAATTTTTGTCTGCATGAATTTTCTGTAAATGTATGTTATTATTATCTGAAAGGAATTTATTGTGTAGTACCCTCAACCCTATGAGAATTGTGCACTGTTGTGTAACTATAAATCTTTCTCTGATTGTTCAGCAGTAGGTGGAAATGATTTTAACTGAATGATTCCATTCTGTTTGAACAGAAACCACGTACCAGGATTGTTTTCGAATACATACACTCTTCTGTATGCACAATGTTTCTTGAATGTGTACAAGTTACCTGTATATCATAATATTTATTTCATAAGAACCTTATTGTTACATGCATTTTTAGTTTTATATAAAGGAAACTGGATTATTTTCAAAAGTTACTAACCTGCAGGAGAAGTACGTTTCATGTAAAGTGTGCACATGTTAGTAGTCTTTACTCCTGCTAATCAGACCAGTTAGGAACACAGATACAAATATTGGCTGGAAAATCCTGGATATGTACTTTCTCCTTGCGACAAGTGAGTATTGTATTACTACAACTTTTGAATCTTTAAGAGCAGTGGAATCCTACATAATTTAAAGATGCTTTTAAAAAAAAGTATTGTAAGCTGTATGAACTTTTCTAAAAATAGGCAGTATTATAGCAATAATAGTGGTGGTAGTAGTATCACTTATAGTAGTAGTTATTTTTGTCTACAAGTTACTTTTATCAGGATATTGGCCATGTGGTAATGCAGTATAAGAAAATAAATATTCATTTATACAGGCGTTTACATACTTAACAGTTTAACAAGGGTGAAAGACATATTGGAGGGTCACATAAATTTTGAAACTACCCCGAAATTATTTACAAAAACTACCAAAAACCGAAATCAGGATGTAAAAAAGATATTGTCGTTCTTGCCTTCTTGAATGCAAGGTCAGTCTCCTTATAATAGCACAACCTCATACATTTTATCTCTGGTGTACAATACTCTTATATAAACACATTCTGAATAATGTAAAAAATGGGCATTTCATAACTAATTCATTTCTCAGTTCTGATTACTACACATTGGTCACAAACTACTCAGCCAGCTTAGATGGCCGAGCGGTTCTAGGCGCTACAGTCTGGAACCGCGTGACCGCTACGGTCGCAGGTTTCAATCCTGCCTCAGGCATGGATGTGTGTGATGTCCTTAGGTTAGTTAGTTTTAAGTAGTCCTAAGTTCTAGGGGACTGATGTCCTCAGAAGTTAAGTCCCATAGTGCTCAGAACCATTTGAAACATTTGAACAAACTACACACACATTACATAAAAATATAATACTACATACAATGTCAGCTGAGCCGGTCCCAAATTCAATGCATCAATTTTTTGTTGAACGGGGCCTTCATTCCTATAGTATTCCTGTTCTAGTAATAGTAGTAGTAGTAGTAGTAGTAGTAGTAGTAGTAGTAGTAGCTTTATTCATCCAAAGATCTCTTTTTACAACGATATAGTGCATGTTAAAGTATTTACAAGCTTAGACCAATTCAACATGAGCTAATTCATATACACATACAGTTTGATTTGATTTTATTTATTATTGGTCCTGTAGATCATACAATTTGTACAGCAAAGCACATCATGATATAGGACAAGCCAACTTGAAAAATTATGTAAAGATGTTAAATGACGAGAGATGACAGTAGCGGCACATAACTCACATAACAGAATACATATAGGATATATAGACAAAATATAAAAAAGGAGGTGTGTGAATGAGAGATGATGGTGGTGCATACTGCACATAGCAGAATACATATAAGAGATACAGACAGAATATGGGTCACAAACAATAATTAAATCGTCGTACTAAGTAGAAATATCTACAGGTGAATATACAGCTTATTACAAGCCATTAACATATTGTGGTAAATAGTTCACATAGCAGAATATATATATGAGATACAGACAGAATATAGATAAGATATAATAATTAAATTATCTTACTAAGTAGAAACATCTACAACTGAATAAACAGCTTATTGCAAGTAATTAAAATTTTGTTTCAAGAAATTCATGTACGGAATACAAATAGTGATTTAGTAGCAATTCCTTTAATTTAATGATCATAATTTTTGGGTTTTTGGTTGTTTTTATGTCTGTTGGGAAATGGTTGTATATTTTAATGCCCATACATTTAACCCCATTCGCATATAATTTTGTGTTGTGGGCTATAATTTGTAACTGTGTTTTGTTTCGGGTGCCATGTGTGTGGCCGTCTGCATTTCTATCGAGGGCGTCCAAGTGCTGTACTGTAAGACAAGCTAGTTCCAATATATAGAGGCATGGCAGTGGCAGGATTTTTAGCTGTTGAAATAGTGGTTTACAGTGTTCAGTTCTTTTTTTACATTTCATTTTTCTTACTACATGTGTTTGTAACTTCAAAACTGTGAGAGAATCAGAGCTCTTTCCCCATAAGATTAGGCCATAGCTCAAGACTGACACAAACAGGGCATGGAACACCAGCTTCAAGGTATCGACACTGGCTGTGTCTTTTAATGATCGTAATAGATAGCAGGTTTTCCTAAGCTTTTGTGACAATGCCTCAATATGTGGTTTCCAATTTAGTGTGTTACTGATCGTAAGTCCAAGAAATTTGGTCTCCTGCCTGTTCGTAATGTCATATTTGCCAATAACTATAAGTGATTTGAAGGGGTTTAGATTTTGTTTAGTATGGGAGTTCATACTTCCAGTTTTTTGCGTATTTCTGAGTAGTCTATTTGCTTCAAACCACGATTGTAAATGACAAGTAGTTTCTTTAATTGCATCTTGCAATTTGTCATCTCTATTGGTTCTCAGGATATTTGTGTCATCCGCATACAGAAAGGAGCTGGCATTTGGTATGTGTTCTGGGAGATCATTTATGAACAAAATGAAAAGAATAAGGCCAAGGACAGATCCCTGAGGGACGCCAGTTGTTGTATGTAGTATATCAGACCTGCAGTGCCTGAATGTCTCTGATTTCCTTATTTCTAAGTATTGCTTTCTTTGACTGAGGTAGCTATGGAACCAATTGTGGGCTACACCTCTAATCCCATACTTATGGAGTTTCATAAGCAGCAGCTTGTGGTCGACCTTGTTGAAGGCCTTGGACTGATCAAGAAATATACCGACAGCAGGTTGCTTATGGTCAATGAGACTTGAGCACTTTTCTAGAAATGCTTACAGAGCATGTGTGGTGGACCTATTTTTCTGAAATCCATATTGGGAAGATGTGATTATGTTGTTAGAATTTAAACATACTTCTAATCTAGTTAACATACAGTATTCAAATATTTTTGAGGAGACAGATAGTATAGCAACACACACATACACACACACACACACACACACACACACACACACACACACACACACACACACACACACAGGTGATCTGTGGGCCATTTTCTCTACCACAACTTCCCATTTGCTGTCCTCTAAAACTGAGTCAGCAACCCTCTATAATGAGTGAGGTGTTGAGCTCAGAGGGGGGAAGAGGTGTTAGTATTGTCAGATGAGCTTGGGGGTAAGTTTTTCTAGAAAAGGACAAAAGGAGGAAAAAGTATAGTGTGAAGGTGTTATGTAGAATGTAGCATCTTTTACAATGATTATTGTTATTTATTTGTAAAACATTTTTTTACCAAACTCCTACTCTGTTTTATCTAAGAAATCCTTCAATGTACAAACCGTATTGCAAAGCAGGTCCTTTTTAGCTGCCTTTTTAAATAAGTGTATATTTGCAATTCCTTTTTTTTTTGGTAATTTATTGTACAGTTTTATTCCTTGATAGAAAATGCTATTTTGAGTTTTATGTTTATTTTTTCTTCGCAGTTGTAAGTTGAGTCTAGCTCTTGTTCCTTGGTCATGGACACAACTGTTCATGCACTAATTACCAGTGTTGTTTTTGATGTGTACAACTGACTGGTAAATGTATTCCCACGGAGCAGTTAAAATTCCTAGTGGTTTGAACAGATCTTTACAATGAGCTCGACTAGTATTTTTGGTTGTTATTCTTATGGCTCTTCTCTGGAGTTTGAAACTTGTGTTCATATTTTGTGCATTTGTTCCCCAAAATAGAATGCCATATCTAAGAATTGAGTGTACATATGAATAGTATGTAACTGAAAGACACTGCATGTTACACACTGATGATGGGATTCTAAGGACATAATATGCTGATGTCATTCTGTTTACAAGTACCTTTGTTTGTTCACACCACTTCAACTGAGAATCAATATTCATTCCTAGAAATTTGTCCCGCTATTTGAATTAGGTGCCGAGTTATGCTTAGGTTAGTCATCGAACTTACAGTGGGGTAAAGCCACGCAGCTGTTGAAGTGTGTGGTATTCCCCCTTGCAGGTTATATTTTCAAAGCTAACAAGTTTTTTTTTAAATTTCAAATGGGTAGATATTATAAAAGAAAAACCCAGAAAGGAAAATGCACGCAAGAGGAACTTTCTAAGGCTCTTGATGCCATCAAATCTTGAAGAAATATAAGAAGTATCAAGAGCTTTCGGGATTGATGAAGCTACTCTGCGAGTGAGAATGAAAGTTAATAATACCGAGGGTCCAAAACTTGGACGAAACCCAACATTTTCGACAGAATAGGAAAATGAGATTAGTGATCATGTTATTACAATGGCATTACATGCATCCAGCTGCGAAAGATTGCATTTGAGTGTGCAGAGGCTAACAACACAGCAAACAATTTTGATAAGTCGTCTCGGTTAGCTGGAAAGGATTGGCTAGCTCTATTTTTAAAAAGAAACTGAAGTATTAGCATGAGAAAACCTGAAGTAACTAGGACTAACAGAATACAGGCATTTAATGAAGAAGAGTTTAATGCATATTTTAAAAACTTAGAACATGTCTTTGATAAATATAAATTTCACGAAGGGTGAGTGTTCAACGTCAGTGAAACGGGCATAAATACTGCACAAAAGCCCAAGAGAATTTTGGCTCCTAAAGGTGTTAAACAAATAGGTGGAGCCACGTCTTGAGAAAGGGATGAAAACGTGGCGATTTCAGAAGATGTCTGTTTAGTTTGTAGAGTGTTTGGGAGGGATGGAGAACTATGGTACCGATGTATTTCTTGTAGCAGATGGAGTCATGAAGAATGTAGTGACTGGAACCCTCCAAAAGGTTCCAAGTGCGATCTTTGCTGTACGGCATGAGAAAATGAACTCTTTTTCCCTTAAAAAAAAAAAAAAGAAAAGAAAAAGAAAAACGATAATTATAAGAGATGTTTGTAGAATTACATTATTTCGTTCTTAAACATAATGTTTACTATTTGTAGTAACTAATAAATAAAAATATCAAGTACATTTTTATGGTTTGTTGTTTTCACGTGTTATTACCCAGTACTTTTTCGTGTCATTACCCTCATGGGTGGGGAATACCACGTATTTGCACTTTTTTTTAATTTTAGTGTTCAAAATTAAGGTACTGTTTATAACTATTTACAGACGATATGTGGAGAAATGTTCATTGTATGGTATGTACTTATTTTCGTAGGTTTTAATGACGTAACGAATGGTTCACATCGATTTTTCGTTAGGTGCGTGTATTTCCCCCACTCTCCCCTACATCACTTGTGAATTCTACTATGGCGGACTCAATATTTCTGCCACTTCAGAAACCAAACTGTGATTCACTTAAAAGATTGTATTTATTCAGGTAATTCATTAATCTGTCTCTCATAATTGCTTCTGTTATTTTTGAGAATGGTGACAGCAGGGAAATGGGCTGGTAATTTTCTATGTCTTCAGCATGACCTCTCTTAAGCAAACTCTTGGCTGTTTTAACTGCCCTGGAAATGTCCCTGATGTTAAGGATTCATTTACTATATTTGTTAAGGGGCCTTGTATATCTCTATGCATTGTCTCAGTGCATACACTGGTACTTACTGTAAGCCGACTGACTTTTTATTTTTAGTTTCTGAACAGTTTTATTTGCTTCTTGTCTGTGGTTGGAAGTAACATCATTGCATTTAGTGCAACATTTTTTACGGGAATTATATTTGTTTTGGGGAATTTTTTCTGTGCCTTCTCTGCAATACTTCAAAAATACTCGTTTACATAGTTTGCTAAGTATTGTGGATCAGTTATTACCTTACCGCCCTCCCTTAGTAGTATGATGTTCTGCATTTCGTTCCATCTTCCTGTTAACTTTTTATAAAATCCCGGACTGCTTTGCTTTTTATCTCTGCAATATGTATTATTTTGTCATGAAATGTCTTTTCTGCAGCAATCAGCACCTTCCAATAGATGTCTTTGTATCTATGATAGAAATTTAAGAATTATGGATCATTGCAACTCTTTTGCATGGAACTGAGGTATTTAAGTGTTTGGGAGGACTTGTTAATACCTGCCATCATCCATCTGTCTTTGTGATATGTTGATACAGAGATGCATACTTTTGGAAATGCCTCTTCAAAGTTCAATTTAAATAATGTGGAGAATTTAGAGAATTTCGTATTCACATTGGTTTCCTTATTCACTGCATCCCAGCTTTGTTTTGCTAGTTCCCTTGAAAAATATTTTCTTTGATATCTGACAAATGTCATTTGTACGCTTGTAGTTTAGGGAATGATTCAATGCCTGATTTCACTGTTGTTATTTGACAGAGATGGTCTGATAGTCTGAGATCTTTTACAGATACATCACATTTCCCCTGTCCATATTTGTAGCCTCATGCAGTCATTGTAGTAACCCTTGTTGCACTATTGACCAATAGAGACATGCCAAAACTTTGAAGGATGTTTATGAGGATGCTGCTGGATTCATTTATGATATTAATGTTGATGTTAATCTCCCCACACAGAATTATGTTGACTTTTGTACTTGAGTCTTTATCTAGAACTTCTGTTAATTTATTGAAAAAAGTGTCCACACTACCAGTGGGAGACCTATGCACACATAAAATGATCGATTTCTTGGTGATGTCAAGGCCTGTTAATTCAATAGCTGATATTTCAAAGAGTCTGTCTTCACTTGCTGTATTGAGGTCATATCTTGATTTGAACTGTATTCGTTTACTGATATAAATGCATGATCCTCCACACCTTGAAGCAGTTCTGCAGTAAGACTTGTATTTTGTATTGTATTGCCTGCAGGTTTTGATGGAGGATTGTTAAGTCTGTGTAACACCCCATGTTACTCTTTCCAATGGTTTGTTCCTCCTTGTGACATCTGGCATGTTTGATGGTTAGAGTCTTAAAATCTGTCTTGTGAGTGATTGTTTCAGTATTATTTGAAGGACTGGATATATTCTTTTAGGCAGGGGAACCTGTAGTGTGGGATTTATCCTAAAAAAGACTTAATTTTCCTACCCATAACAACAGGTATTTGACCATGCATGGCCCAAGATCCACCCCCTATACTTTCTTGAATCACTGTACCAAACCTCCCTTCCCAGTCCTGTTTAGGTGCATGCCGTGCCTGCTGAAACTCAATCTGTTTATAGTCCTGACAGGCAGCAGAGAAACTGCCCTCAGATCCATCCCTACCCCACACTGATTCCACTCACAGCTCCATCAAGGTGTGGCCGATCATTACACCAGAACAGCTCAACAAAGTGTACCTTGGTGCCATGAGTCAGGGAAACTATCTTGCCCAGGTCACCACCTATGTCATATGCCCCATCATGTCCAAACTGTTTCCCAACACACCCACTATCACTACATGGTCCTCTTTGGTAAAGTCCTTCCATTAAAACCCTAAGTCCTGTATCACTTGACTTAGCCCTACATATGGCTTGAAGATACTGGTGGCCTGTTACGCTGCCCCTAAAATTCACTGTAATTGTGGGTCTGTGTCTTGCCAGTGGCTACTACCTAGCAGCATCACTTTCTTCTTCCTAACACTTTGTACACTCCTGGGCTTCTTGTCCTTGGTTGAAGTATGTTGCACATTTTCTGCTCCTCATTCTACCTGAGGCTTTTCTCCACTTAACTCTGGCAAGGGTAGATACCTGTTTTTGGTGTTGATGATAAAACTATCAAATCATGTTCTCTTTCTTCCTAGCTCCCTATCAGCTGCCAGTTCCAAACCACCTTCCTGCCCCCCTATCTTCCTTGATCCTTATCAGTTCCTTCGTTGCTTCCTCTAACTGTGCCTGAAGAGCACATATTTTCCTTTCCTGTTCCCAATCAAAACGTTCCTACAGCATACTCTGCAGTTCCAGGAAAGAGCCTCTTCTGTGTTCCCAACATTTTCCCCACAGCATCCACCCCCTCCCCCCCTCCCTCAGTGAAAATATATCCTACAAGATTGGCAACAAATCCCTCTACTCACTACCCTATAACAGCTCCCACATTTCTCACTCATGATCAGTTTTGAAAGAATAATAAAGTTTAAAGAATGTTTTAAATTTGTCAAGTACGTGAGATTGGCTGTATGTAAACAAGAAACAACACAAAGGTTTTTTGTTATAACAGAACTGTCCTACAAAATTTTGTTCACTGTCATAGAGATGTCCATGCAACAATTATCAGTTTTATTTTTGAAGTGCATAACTAATTAGTAAATTCTGTATTCATGAAAGAACACATGTTGCATATTTTCAAAGAATAATTTCCATTTTTTGTAAAAAAAAGTCAGCAAAATGTTATATTTTATAATTAAGTCTCGATTTTCGTCAGATAAATATATTTTCTGTGATAATTACAAGTTCAGAGATATTACCACTGGCCACGTCTTTGCATGGTTGCTTGAAAACTTTAACTTACATTTTCAGACATAGGCCTGTATCTCAATGTGGAGACCTAATTTCTTCACACAAAGTTCATCAGAAACTTGTAATGAGACCATCCTCTGTCGCATTGTGCAAATTAACAATGCACAATATTACAACTTTCTCATTGCAAGTTCACTACAGTTTAAGTAAGATCTCTTTTTACTCCTTAAGTTGAAATATGCAAAGCCATGTGGTGCAATATGTTATCTTTGGTACTCACCGCAGGATTAATATGTTGACAGGCTCAACAAAAAGCCTGTTACACGTTGAGTTTTCAGCCAAAGCCTTCTTCAGAAAAGAAAACACATACACATTCACATAAGCAGGCTCAACTCATGCACATATGACTGCTACCTCCATTAACTGTGGCCAGAGTTAGCAGTCATGTGCATGTGTGAGGTGTGCTTGCAGTCTTTTCATTACACCTGTCAGCAACTGAACATAGCTTCTTTATAGTGAGTATCAATTATTCCTTTTCCTTATACTGTTCATATTCCAACCTGGACTTTCCATTGTTTAATAGTTTGTCCTCATTAATTATAAATAAATGAACTACTTAAAGATGGATATTACCAACCAGTCGCTAAAACTTCCTGATAATTATATAGATTTTTGAAATAAAATGTCATCATTGTTGAGACATGGTAACTGTAAAAGATGCTGTGTTGTATACATATGTACTTATGTATGTAGCTAACATAAGAGATAACACATTAATAAATTATTGTGTGAGTGTGAATATATTAACTGGAGTGAAACGGGAAAAGCTTTGGCAGCATTCCTAGTGTGATAGTTGTGTGACCTAATACCTAAGCTGGGGTTCCACATCTCCAACAGTTCTAAGTAGAACAAGTGGAGAGAGGGTACATCATGAAATTAAACTATAAAATCAAACAGCTACATGAGTACAATAAAACAATGCAAATAACTGAGTAGAGTCTGATTGACAAGGACACATTTCACCTAGTAATTCAATTAACAGCCATGTCTAACATTTGTGCCCTTTGTTTAGTTGAGGAGATATTTTGTTTTGTACTCTCTTGGTGTTAAAATGAGATATTTCAACGTTCTCTAAGAGTTCTATAGTGAAGGGTATTGTACCTGGGGTGGAAGTATACCCAGGAACATATGATGTTTCCTGTTTGGTGTTTCAGTCCATAGATCCATTTTATAATCACATAAGGAGAGTGTAGTCAAAATAGCATATGTATTTTCTGGAATTTTCTACTATTTTGGTAGTTGTGGTACAAGAGGTAGTTTTGTGAAGCATTTATAAATATTATGACTCATTGGTATTCAATTGCTGTATAATTTGTTAAAGCTATTTTCAACTTATTGTTATTGTTCAGTTAAAGAGTTTTATGGCAAGTAAAATGCTGTATTTTTTAAACCTAGTTAAATGACATGTGAATGGTTAAACCACACTTAGTGTTGTGTACCAACTTGTCCCTTGAAACAAGGTCTCTTAAGCTTGGAACACATGATATTTGCCAATCAACTGACGTAAATTAATGTTAAGACAAATTTCAGCATTTCACAAAAGGACATTTGTGTTGATTTCCAATAGATTCTTTTTCAAAAGTTTTTAACTTGGAACTGGTTTTTGATAATGCTTCTCCTTAACTTGGTTTACTACCTGGGTATTGGCGTGTAGTAAAGTGATAACGCACCACGTTGATTATTACGTGCAGTGTTTATAATATTTTATCAATTTCTACACTTTGAAATCTGAACATCATATTTGCCCCTAGGTGCATCACCATATTGTATCTAGCAACAGTTTTTCACATTTGGAAAATCTTCCTTATCTGGAGTAACTTTTGTAAGTTCAGATAAAGGCTGCATCGCACAAAAAATGGAAGTTGTTATTTGAAAATGGAACCATAAAATAAAGTAAACTTCTCTTACAGGGCTGGTAAGAGGTGAAAATGTAAAAACTGTTCGAGGCAACAACACTCTTCCCTACAGATAAGTTAATCAAAACTCGTCTATTCAATTGAAAAAAAAATAATGCTTTTATTTGTTTGTATAGAAGGAGTGATGTTTCAGGTAACTGAGTAAGATGACTAAATAGGTACCTGGATAAATTTTCAAATGTTTCCATTGTGCAGCTGAAGATTGGGAGGTCATAGTAGTGTATCTTAATGAGTTGCACTCTTCTGTTGTTCTGTTGCCCAGTGGCACACCATCACATTTGAAGTGACTGCGGCTAAGCTAATGGATATGAAACAATTATTTGTGGGACTATTGTGGGTGGCATCATCTAAAGGGTCAATAATAAATCAGCTTGTGATATCTGAAGTGTTGTATATAATATACCTATCAAAGAAAATAACATCTGTGGCAGTGTTAAGTATCAGTGATGAGTCTGAGATCAGCACTTTCTAGTGTTACACATCTAAGGACAACATCTCACTAATTATAGTGTTTTAGTGATGAATATGTATAGTACTCTGCATACTCATGTTCTACGTTTAGTCAGGAATTGACCAAAAATAACCCGAATTACGAAACTGCTCCTGATATGAGCTGAGTAAGTTACCACTATGCTGACTTATTGCTACGTTAGTGTAACAAAAAAATTTATGTATGATATAACTTTATTCCTTTCATACCAGTACATAATGTTGTTTCTTCATACAGAAGCCATAGTTTGCCTAATATTCTACATATTACTTAAAAATCTGTCGAAACTGCTTCTTAGAGGAACTGTTTATGAACTGACAAAATCATGTGTGAGCAACACCAAATGTTTTATGTTGCCTGAAACAATGGTGGGTCATTTAAATAAAAAATTACTGATGTAAAACATGGATTGCCTCAATGTTCCTTCGTGGGATCTCCTATTGTCTTAATTTATGTAACTGTTACAAAGTACTGTTCGAGTAACTGTAAAAACAGGTGATAAGACCCATAGTACTAATCTCGTCAAAAAAATACAGCCCTACAATAAACAACGGTGTCAGTTTGCACCACACAGTCACCTTTGCAGAATGAAGTGGTAATGGTTGATGGGCATGCTGATTATCTGTTGCCCATAATGTGCAATTCCTCATATCAATATGTCCTAGGAGATGGGAATGGGCTTCATCTGTACACATCATTTCTAGGACCCCTCATTGTCCACTTCCATCTGAACAAAAATTATAAAGTGAATGTTTGTATTGCTGGCAAACCAACAGGATGCAACTCCTGAACAGGGGTGGTTTTCTGTGGATAGCACTGTGTGATGTTTCATAGAAATTTATGCAGCATGTTCTCAGGCATGTCCAATGCTTGAACAATTCTCTGAGCAGTGTATGTACGCATACCAGTACTCGACCCCTCCTGGCGTGCTGATATCTGCTGGCAGCATTTTGATTGCGTGCAAACATAAGGCTTTACAGTCAGGAGATTCTGTAAAACAAATGTGTAACACTCTTTGTGCTGTACCTGTCAGCAAGTCAGTATGTCAATTTTATGGTGAGTTGCAATTTTTCTCCTTTCATGGTATTATTGATAATCAAACCTGGATTTACAATTGTTTGATATGATGTGTATAGATGAAATAACGAAAGATAGAAAACACCCATTAGACAGGAAAAGCTCATCATAATTATATAGATTTATAAGATGAAATTTTATTACTGTTGATGCTCAATTATTCTAAAATATGCTGTGTTCCATCCATATCTCCATATGTAAGTAAATAGAATGACAATTCAAGCATTAATAGATCAGGGCATAGATGGGAATATAGTAATTGGAGTGAAATGGGAAAAGCTTTGGCAGGATTTCAAGTATGGGTGATGTGAGACTTAATACCTACCTCCAAACTGTTCTAAGAAAAACAAGTGTGAGATTGTATGTCATTAAATTAAAATAGAGAATCAAAGAGATATATGAGTCCAACAGAACAATGCAAATAGCTAAGTAGAAACTGTTTGACAAAGACACATTTTACGTAGCAATGCAGCTAACAGCTATGTTTAATGATTGTGCCTTTGTTTAGCTGAGGAAATTTTTTCTCATATACCCTCTTGATGCTGAAATAAGATGCAACAGGATTGCCTAATAGTTTTGTAGGGAAAAGTAATGAATTTGGTGGAAAGTATACCCAAGAACCAGTGATGTTGAGTGGCTGGTGTTTATCCTGGTGATCCATTTTATAATCACATGAAGGAGAGCACAATAGAGATGTCCATAAGCAGTTTCTGCTGTCTTCGTTGTTTTGAGACATGAGGTTGTTTTGTGAAACGTTTGTAAATGTTATGAGTTCTACACATTTACGTGATGTGTGATATATTAAAGATAATTTGGAGTTATTATTATTGTTCAGTTACTCAGTTTTATGATGAGTAAAGTTGTGTAATTTTTAAGCATAATTACATTATGTGTGGATGGCCAAACTACACCTTGTGTTGTGCACCAACTTGTCCCCTGAAACAGAAGGTCTGTTTAGCTTGGAACATATGATATTTACCAATGAACTGAGAATCTTAGCCAACAGCTTCAGGAGAAATTAGGTGCTGGGTACCAGGTCAGAAGCTTTTCGAAACCCAGTGGTCAGCTAAGACAGATCAGATAATTATAGCTGGGTGAGCAGGAAACAACTGGCTATGAATCCAAGATGTAGTGTTAGGTGTGAACCAGATAGAATAGGAACAGAAAATGGGCACACAAATGCGGGGTTTGTGGAGGTCCTTCAGTGTCATGATCGGTGCTGGGTAGACACTGCTGTAAGTCATGTTAATGCTGAACTGAACAGGATGCTGCAGACACTGGCAAAATCTCACATAATTTTTGTTGCAGTTGATGCTGTTTGTAGGTGGGGCTGTCCTACACGTCACATGCACCCAAATATGAAGGGGAAAGACAAGTTAGCTTCTCTATTAACAGATACTGTAATGGTGGCCACAGTTGCACAAGAGATGGTCCCTGTGGTTAATGTTACTAGGCATTCAGGTTTTTTTATATTAAAGCCAAAGTCCAGACTGACACCAATCAAGAAAAACAGAAAAAAGAAGCTTCATGTACTGTAAATAGGGATAAAGCTAAGGGTAGTATCAAACCAGGGGAATAAAAGAATGAAGTAGATGAGCCATTAGGGTATTTAGATAATCTCAAAAATAGGAATGAGATGGATATACTATTTCTGTCTGAACACCATGTCACTGTGGGGATGGAAAGTTTCAGTGTAATTTAGCATCTTACTTTTGGAGATCTAGCATGGATAAAGGAGTTGCCATTTTCACAAAACAAGGGTATAAATACAAAACTGTAGAAGTAAGCATATTTTGTGTCAACCAGAACTTATAAGTTTCGGTGTTTGAACTAAACCTACATAATGTAGTGTTGATATTAGTGACAGTGTACAGGTCTCCATTAGGAGATCAGGAGCTACTCATAAGAAAAGTTTGACTTCTATTATGATGTCTGTCAGACTAAAAGAAGAAGTTATTAATCTGTGGTGACTTCAATGTAAGCTTTCTAAGTAATTCTGATAAGTGAATTACAGGTGTTATTAATGACATATAACCTAGGATCAATAATCAGTTTCCCTACACCTATAGCTCAAGACAGTAACACTCTATTAGATAGTGTATTTTTACAGCTAGCTGATGCAAAACTAACACATGCTTTCCCTGTGATAAATGGGTTAACAGACAATGACGCACAATTTATTAACCTACAAAACCTAGCAGGGTGTACAGCTCAGAAACCATTAAGTATACACGTGGTTGATGAACTCAGTATCTATAGAGTACTTCAGAGAAAGTTTAAGAAATTGTAATTTAGTACATTTATACAATGAATCAAATGCCAATGATAAATGCAACATATTTCTTGATAAATTTATGTGGCTTTTTGAACTCTATTGCTCAAGAAAATTATTAAATGTAAAACCAAAATGTTTTCAAAGGATCCTTGTATTACTAAAGGTATTAAACTGTCTTGAGAAAGAAAAAGAAAACTACATGAGACACCAAAAATTAGTGAAGACACAGAAGTAATTTTACATTATAAAAATTATTGTAACATACTGAGTTTGTAGTCAGAAAATCAAGAAGTATGTATGTTAGACATGAAATTAACAACTTGGGCAACAAAATCAAATCAACTTTGTTAGAAGGGAGATCGGAAAGTAATCACTGGGACAAGTAGTACTAATATTAAAGGGGCTGAGGCCATCTTAACCAATAGTACACAAGTATCTAATGTATTTAACAACCATTTCTTAAATTTAGGTGAAAAAATTGGTGATAATAGTTCAAAAGAAAAAGCCAAGCAGTACATGGAAGAGTGAGTTTTGAGAGATCTGGGTCAGTTTAATTTTCATCTGTCATTCTCTTGAGAAATAAGGAAAATCATTGAAACTTTGAAAAGTAGATGTTGTATTGGAGTACATGACATCTCTAACAAGATATTAAAACAATGTGGAGCAGTTACAGCTGGTGTTCTTAGTCACATATGTAATGCATCACTAATTCAAGATAGTTTTCCAGTCAGGTTAAAATATGCCATTGTAAAGCTCTCTACAAGAAAAGGGACACCACAGATGTCAATAATTCTGACCAATTTCCTAGTTAACAGAATTTTCAAAAATCATTCGGAAAGCAATGTTCTCAAGAATGGTTAGTCATCTCAGCAAGAAGTTTGCCACTTCATCTAACTGTGGTGAAATCACATTAGGTGTTCCACAGGCTTCGATCATGAGTCCCCTTCTGTTCTTGATGTGTGAATGACATCCCTTCTTATCTGAAAGAAGAAGCTAAACTGACACTGTTTAATGATGGGACAAGCATCATTATTAATCTAGTAATAGAAACTCCAATAGAAAATGATAAAAATAATCTCTTTGGAAAAATTATTAATTGGTTTTCTGTGAATGGGCTTGCTCTAAACTTTCAAAAACACCAAACATTCAACTTTCTGCTGCAAGGAGTACAGTTCCCTGAATAAATATAACAAACCAATAGAAGTTAGTAGCCAGGGTATAACATTCTAAGTTTTTGGGTGTACATGTAGATGAGTATCTTAACTGCAAAATTCACATTTTCGATTTCCTTAATGACTAGTTCAGCAACTTTTGCTGTCAGAATAATTGCCAATTTTGAGGATATACAACTTAACATACTTTGCGTACTTTCACTCTCTCATGTCATATAGAATGATATTTTGGGGTAACTTAACACTTAGGCAGAAAGTACTCATTGCTCGAAGAAAGTGGTCAAAATAATGTGTGGGGCTCATAGTCACACATCTTGTAGGCATCTGTCTATGAAGTTAGAAATTCTTTCAACAGCCTCACAGTACAACTACTAAGTAACGAATTTTTTCCTCAACGCTATGGAACAGTTTAAAAACAACAGTGACATTCATGATTATATTACCAGACAAAAGAAAGACTTCAACTATACTGTACTTAACCTATCTCTGGCATAGTAAAGGGTAAAATATGCAGCTGCAAAACATTTTGATAAAATACCAGATAAAGTAAATTGTCTGACAGACAGCAATAACAGTTTCAAAAATAAATTGAAATCATATCTCCTTGACAATTAATGCTATACCATAGATGAATTTTTGAATAGTAATAAATAAATCTATAGGTATAATATATACATTTTGTGCCAATTACGAGAATGAAGTAGGTAATAAAAATATTAAGCCTAAAAAAAAACCATGATTCATGTGAGCATTTCTTGTGCACTTGACACATTCCACATCATAATGGTTACTGTGAGATTGATCAGTGGGACATGTAACTAACTAAATAACTGTCCTAACAAATTTCCCTGTTCAACAGTTGAAGTTTGTGTTGGTTCCCAATAGCTTCTTTTTCAATGTTTTGTTAATATCGGCAACTGGTGATTTATAATCTCTCTTCTTAATATGAATTACTTCCTGGTTATTCATATTCAGTAGAGTGATAATGTAGCAGATAGAGTATTAAATGCCGTTTTCATGATATAATGTAAATTTTAACACATTTATATCTGAATAAAATATCTGTTTCTAGGTACATGTCCATGATGTATCTTTGATTAGCTTTCCACAATGTGATAAATCTTACTTTTATGGAGTAACTTTTGTAATCTGAGAAAAAGACTGCATCATATGTAAAGGAAATGCTATTATTTCAAAACAGGATCAGGAAGTATATTAAACCTCTCTTACAGGACTGGCAAGAGATGAAAGTCTGAGAACTGTTCCTAGCTACAACACACTTCCCGACTGATAAATTAATCAAAAGTTGTCCACAATTTCGAAAAAAAGTAATGCTTTAATCAGTCTGCATTGACAGAGAGGTTTCAGGTAACTTGGTTAGATGACTGTCAAACATTGTCATTGTGAAACTGGAGATTAGGATGTTTTATCAGTGTATCTTAGTGAGTTTCAGGCATCTGTTGTCCTAGATTAGATTAGATTAGTTTTTCATTCCATAGATCCACACTGAGGAGATCCTCATGGATGTGGAACATGTCACTTTTGCTTTTAAGCTGAAATAACAATACTAATAGTAACAGCATATACTATACAAAATTTTTTAAGCTGAAATAACAATAGTAATAGTATGAGTATATACAATACATCATTTGTTTCTATTAAAAAATTCGTCAATGGAGTAGAGGGACTTGGCCACTAGTAAGTCTTTCAGGCTCCTATTAAACTGATCTTTATTTGTAACTAAATTTTTTATGTTTGCTGGCAAATTATTGAAGATGAGTGTCCCTGAGTAGTGGTCCCCTTTTTGAACTAAAATAAGTGCTTTTAAGTCCTTGTACAGATCATTTTTGTTCCTGGTATTGTATGTATGAACTGAGCAGTTTGTTGGAAAAAGTGATATATTATTTAGGACAAATTCCATTAAGTAGTAAATATACTAAGAGGCAGTAGTTAGTATACCCAGTTCTATGAAGAGGTTTCTACAGGACGTCAGTGAATATACTCCACAAATAATGTGTGTTACACACTTTTTGACATTGAAAACGTTTTTTTTGACTTGAAGAGTTACCCCAAAATATTATGCCATATGACATTATGGAATGAAAGTAGGCAAAGTATGCAAGCTTTTTCATTTTTTGTCTCCCATGTCTGCTAACACTGGAATTGCAAATGCAGATTAGTTAAGGCGTTTCTGCAGTTCTGTGGTATGCTCCTCCCAACTAAATTTATTATCAAGTTGTAATCCCAGGAATTTAAGACTGTCAACCCCTTCTATCTGCTCTTCTTCATACTTTATGCATATGCCTGGTGGAAACCTCTTACAGGTTCTGAAATGCATATAGTGAGTTTTTTTGGAGTTTAATGTCAGTGAGTTGGCTTTAAACCATTTATTAATATCCATGAAAATATCATTAGCAGATCTTGCCAGAACTACACTCGACATACTATTTATTGCAATACTTGTGTCATCTGCAAACAAAACGAACTCTGCTTCTGGCAGTGTAACTGATGAGAGATCATTAATGTACACAAGAAAAAGCAATGGCCTTAAAATGGATCCTTTTGGGACAGCACATGTAATTTCTTCCCATTCTGATGATGACTGATGACTTAATTCACTAGTCCCTTGCACTGACACCCTTTGTTTCCTGTTAGCGAGGTATGACCTTGAACCATTTTGCAGCGCTGCCCGGGACACCATACAATTATAATTTTTTAGTAGGATGGTATGGTTCACACAATCAAATGCCTTTGACAAATCACAGAAAATACCTGGTGCTTGTAATTTGTTATTTAATAAATTAAGTACACTTTCACTGTAGATGTAAATAGCCTTCTCGATATCAGAACCCTTCAGAAATCCAAATCTGTGGTCAGATGGTTGAGAAGCTGCCTGAACATTACTTTTTCTAAAACTTTTGAGAATGCTGGCAAAAGTGAAATTGTTCTGTAGTTTGATGGTATCTCTTAGTCCCCTTTCTTGAATGGAGGCTTAACATCTGCATATTTTAGCCAGTCAGGAAATGTCCCAGTTATAATTGATTGGTTACACAAATAACTTAGAATTGTACTAAACTCACAAGAACATACCTTAATTAAATTTGTTGATATTTCATCGTAACCATTAGAATGCTTTGTTTTTAAAGATTTTATTATGGAAGTTATTTCTTTTGGTGAAGTGAGTGACATATTCATGTACCTGAAGCTATCTGTAAAGGCTAGTTTCAGATAATCAAGGGCATTATTTACTGATCCTGACAATCCGATTCTAACAGTAATGGATATAAAGTACTTGTTAAATAGATTTGCCACACTATGCCCATCAGTTACTAATGTGTCATCTACCCTTAATGCTATTTGCTCCTGTTCCTTTCTGGTTCTACCAGTCTCCGCTTTCACTATATCCCATATTGTGCCTAGTGGCACATCATCACATCTGAAGTAACAACAACTACACTGGTAGACATGAAACTTTTGATTGTGGAACCAACTGAGGTTGGCATCATGTAGAAGATCAATAGTAAATCAGCTTTTGGCATTCGAAGTGTAATCTGTAGTACTCATCTAAAAAAAAGAACATCCATGGCAATGTAAAATAGCAATGAGTGACCTGTGCTCATTGCTTTATCGTGTTACACATCTAAACAATGTCTCAGTAATTCTGGTAATTTTGTGATGAAAATATAAAATACTTTTTATGCTCTTGTTCTAAATCTTTATTAGGGATAGAACAACACTATCATAAAATACCATACTGATTGCAGAACTATTCATTTAAGTTGTTGCTATTCTTTCGTTAGTGTCTGTATTGTTATGTCATTGCAAAACAGAAAAATTTCTGTATATCATAAAAATACTTTTTTTTTCATATCAGTTCCTAATGATATACCTTCATGTAAAATTCATAAACTGCCTACTATTCTCCAGATAAACTAATCGGTGTGTGTCAGACTCAAGTACATCAAGGGTGCAGTCATTGTAGGACAATATATACTGCATTATAGAGTTGTGTAGGATTATCAGTCTCATATTTACCTACGTTTATTCTGAGTTCATTTTTTGTGGCAATAGATAAAGATATGGAAGAAATATTACAGCATATATGAGTAAACCACTTACATGAACCTCCTTCTGCTTACTTTTGTGTCTTCACTGGAAGAAACTCTTCTTGAAAAAGTAATTCTTTTAGTAACAGAGGTTCATTTTTAGAGCAGTCATTTGCATTTCTTGAAGAAACAGGCCAGAAATGTTTCCTACCTTATATTTTCAATTCATTTCTTATCAGGCAGATTTTATTTTCATGCTAGTTCAGAATTCACAGACCCTAAAATTATAGTCTTCCTTCCAAAGGAGATTCAAAAAATTTCATGCTTTTCTCAATGTATGCTCGATACCTGTAAGTGGGAAGTTTGTCGCTTCATGCTTAACATGTGCATCCGAACAACGCCCTTTCTAACTGACTATTTAACAACACACATTGTTACCTTCCACTTGTTGCATATTCATCATGGTTAAGTGAATCAGCTGTGTTCTTTTACACATTACATTGAAATATGAAAACCAGTGTGATGTAATAATTTGTCTTGTCATTTGTGCACAGATGATATATTTAAACATATATAGCAGCCATCTATCAGAAAAACTCTGATTGTGGATATTGAGTTTTATGAGATGATATGTTATCAATATTGAGACAAACACTTTTTAAAATGTACTTTGTCATAAAGTAGCCTTTTCATGTAAGCAGGTAAGGTTATAGCTTATGAATTACTGGTAATACATCAATTTGTCAGTCTGAATGTATGAAGTGTTTTACATATGGTAACACTGTGTCACTTTTCACATCAGTGACTTCTGGTCCATAGTCTAGAAAAGTTCTACATGAGTCCACTTGAACAGTAACTTAAAAGTGACTGAGGACATATTGTTTCACGATTGCACATATCACCTGGTACCACAACTCCCATCTGTGTCTAATATTTTTTTCCTTTGTTGAGTTGAGACAACATTCTCTCCAGGCACTCACCCAGACAGATATCTAATACCAGATGTTAATGGGAGATATGACAAGACATTCTAATAGGTGAGCAGAGATAAGTTAATCAAATGATTTCTGTTGTCTCACATACCTGTTACACTTTTATGTGTGGGCATTGTTAATGATTCTTAAGATCACTGAACAACATGTTTCTCTTGTACTGGAATGCCACTGATTAGAACATACTCCTACAGCAACAAGGCACAGTTTTCGAACACTGTTTAATGCTCCAAAAGGATCCAATTCCAAAACCATTCACAGGCTCATTCTGGAAACATCCCCTAGGCTGTGGCTAAGCCATGTCTCCACAATATCCTTTCTTTCAGGAGTGCTAGTCCGGCTTGGTTCGCAGGAGAGCTTCTGTAAAGTTTGGAAGATACGAGACGAGGTACTGGCAGAAGTAAAGCTGTGAGGACAGGGCGTGAGTCATGCTTGGGTAGCATAGTTGGTAGAGCACTTGCCCGTGAAAGGCAAAGGCCCCGAGTTTAAGTTGCGGTCTGGCACACAATTTTAATGTGCCAGGAAGTTACATTCACATGCTTTTCACCAAATTCCAGCGGCCGGGCAGCATGGCTGATGATCTGGTGGGGGATGGTGGCCCCAGGCAAACTATAGTTACACCTGAAAATGTCACCATGGTGTCTGGAATTATTCAGCAAAAACCAAAGAAATCTGTGAGAACAAAAGCTCACCTAAAAGACTGAGTCAGACTCTACACAAGTTTCCAATCGAAGTTCAAAGTCACTAGGCCTTACCAGTACAAGCTGTGTAACAGGGGACTAATTTTGCAAACCAGTTTCTCACAATGACTGATAATGAAGAAATTCGTGTTTGTTGATAAAGATGATGCACATTGCAAATGAATGGAATCGTGAATAAAAAGACTGGCGATTTTATGCTTCCCAGAATCCCCATTTTTGTGAAAGGAAACTGTTCCAAAATTACTGTTGATATTTTTTCATGCGAGAGACGATCACTCGTGAACCCTATATGTTACAGATGTGGAACAATTTACCCCAATATTGCGGGACTGACAATGAACTGAGTGGTTCATGCAAAGTGAAACCACACTGCATTGCACCAGACATGTGTTTTGCTTTCTTGACAAATACTTCAGAAACAGAGCGACTGCATTTGATTGTTGAAAATTTACTGGAGCAGGGATAGATTGGCCTCCATATTCGCCAGATCTTACTCGTTGTGACTACCTTTCATAAGGCATAATGAAGGACACTGTATACCAGAACCATTCCATCACTTTGGGAGGACTTGAATCGGCAATCTGTATGCCATATGAGTTCATTTCCTTCGAGCTGCTACGGGATGCAATGCTGAATTTCATTGTTCGTTTGCACCAACTTTGTACTATTAGTACAGGACATTTCTAAGATACTGCGATGCAATTGCTAAGACTATTCGCAGAGAACGAGTTTAATTATGGTGCTGATACTGTATAAGCTGCACAGTGTAGGGCGCCATCTGTTACCGGTTTTTTGAACTATTTCAAAACATCTGTGTAATATCTCAATGCGACATGGCATGGACTCGACTAATATATGAAGTAGTACTGGAGGGAACACACCATGAATCCTGCAGGGCTGTCCATAAATCTGTAATCTACGAGAGTGTGAAGATCGCTTCTGAACAGTATGATGCAAGGCAACTCATTTATGCTCAACAATGTTCATGTCTGAAGATTTTGGTGGCGAGCGGAAGTGTAAGTGTTTACACTCAGAGGAGTGTTCCTGGAGCCACTCTTTAGCAATTTCTGGAATTGTGCAAGTTTGTTGGAATGCACAATGGACTTGAATGGATGCAGGTGATCAGACAGGATACTTACGTACATGACATCTGTCAGAGTTGTATCTACACTTCTCAGGGGTCCCATATCACGCAAACCCCACATGCTTCACACCATTACAGAGCCCCTACCAGCTTGAACAGACATGCTGACATACAGTATCCATTGATTCATGTCTTCACAACAGTACAAGTCCATCTGTTCAATACAATTTCAAATGAGACTTGTCTGAATAGGCATCATGTTTCCAGTCATCAACAGTCTAAGGTCGGTGTTGACAGGCGGAGGCGAGGTGCAAAGCTTTGTGTCACGCAGTCATCAATGGTACACGAGTGGGTCTTTGTCTCCAAAAGCCCATATCAATTATGTTCCATTGAATGGTCCGCTCGCTGACACTTTTAGATGGCCCAGCATTGAAATTGGCACCAATTTGCAGGAGGCATTTCCGTCATATTGAACAATTCTGTTCAGTCGTGGTTGGTCCTGTTCTTATAGGATCTTTTTCTGGCTGCAGCGATGTCAGAGATTTGATGTTTTACCAGATTCCTGATATTCACAGTACACTTGGGAAGTATTCATATGGGAAAATTCCCACTTCATTGCTACCTTGGAGACGCTGTTCGTGCACCAGGGCTATAACATCACATTCAAACTCACTTAAATCTTCATAACCTGTCATTGTAGCAACAGTAAGCAATCTAACAACTGTGCCAAACACTTGTTGTCTTATATACGTGTTGCCTACCACAGTGCCATATTCTGCCTGTTAGCATATCTCTGTATTTGAATATGCTTGCCTATACTAGTTTTTTTGGCGCTTCAGTGTATATTACCTCTCTGACGTGGTTCGCGGTTCATTCACATGTCTGTGAGTGTGTAAAAACATGCAGAGTTAAGCTCACGGTAATGGATAGGCAGCTTGACACTTCTATCAGGATCGATAGCCACAACGTCTTACTGCATTGCATACCATTATAGCCACAATTTAGCAACAGCTTCAAGAAAGGGTAGCTTCACTATCAGCAGGTGTGACTGTGGTGTTCCAAGGAGATGCGTCTCACCTGACTTCGAAGACATTGTGCAGTAAACAACAGTCTTCTTGAAAAATAGTTAAATTTCTTCGTTGTTTCTTTGGTTATTAATTAGTGGAATTATAGAACAAGTGATGTACTAGGTCGTGCCTAATAAAATACTTGTAAAAGTGGTCGAGTTACCAACAGGTTTTCAGAGAGTTGTAGCATGGAAATGGTACATTTCCGGACCTAGATTCAACTTAACAATTTTAGCTACTCAGTCCCTTTACAAGTCGCAAAGTTTGTGGTGGGAATTTGTGAGCACCCTGTATGAAATTCTTACAGCTTTCATGATAAACATACCTTTTGTTGCTCTTGGCTATCGATTTTAGTTTTCGAAAGTTTTCGTTATGAAATCAGGGATTCCGTTGCTGGACACATCACATATTTTGACACACAATTACTTCTCTTTTTAAGGCTAGTCCATGGAATAGCAGTGGGCATGCACACACCAGCATCCTTTGTTAATCAATTCACGGTTATCTAGGAGATAATTTCCCAACCACGCAGAAACCCATACCCGTCACCTGGTTCAGATTCATTGTTGACATCTTCATGATCTGGAATGAGAGTGAGAACACTATCCACATTCCTCCAGAACCTCAACACCTTCTACATTATGTGCCTTACCTGCTCCACATAAGACCATTAACCCACCTTTTTCAAAGTTGATCTCCATATCAGTGATGGCTACATCAGTGTCCTTCAAATCTACTAAACACCAACAACACCTCCACCTAAACTGCTGCCACCTAGACCACACCAAGAGGACACTTCCATAATGCCCAGTCATCTATGGTCATTGTATGCGTAGTGACAAGCATTCCCCCCTCAAAATATTCCAGAGTTCTCACGGAGGCCCTCATAGAACAAAATTATTCTCTAAACCTTGTCCTTGTCTCACTATTCATCTATTGCACTCCACATATCCACTGTCTGGGCACAAGTGGTATCCCTCTCATACCATCCAGGATGGGAGCAACTAAATAATAATCTCTGCCAGTGTTTCGGCTATCTCCCATCATGCCCAGAAATGAGACATATCCTCCCACTACCTTCCCTATCCCTCCCACATTGATATCCCACCACCCAAACCATCTGGGTAATATCCTTATGCAACCCTAATCAGCCTCTGCATCCAACTACTTGCCTCATGATTCACATCCCTGCAATAGACCTAGATGCAAGACCTGTCCAATACACCTTTCCATCACCACATACTCCATTCCTGCCACTGACATGCTTTACCCTATCAAAGTGATGGGCGCCTGTTAAAACAGCCATGTTATGTACCAACCTAGTTATAACCATTGTGCTGTACAAAGTCTCTGCATGACAGTGAAGAAGCCACATCTCAGCATGAGTGGCTGCTGTCTAAATGTAGCCAAGAGGCAGCTGGACCACCCAGTTACTTAATGTACCTGTCACCACAATATGTTTCAGTGTGATGATTGCTTGACGGGTGTTCCATCTGGATTCTTGCCGCTAACACCAACTTTTCTGAACAGCGCATGTGGGAACACTCCCCAAGCACGCCTTGGCCACTAACTTCACTAGTCTCTGTCCTCCACCTGCCTTTAAGCTTCCCTATTCTCCCCAGACTCAATTACGGTTTGCCACTGGATCATGTCACTGTTCTTAACTTTAAAAAATGACTTCCACAGTCTTTGAAAGAATGTTACAAGATTTTAATATCTGCTTATTACATAAACATGCTAATCAATATCCTACTACAGTCAGTTTCAAGGGGCATAGAAACTGAAGCAATTAAAGTATTTTTTCAGCAAAAGTGGGCAGTAAGAATGTAAACTGTACAACTAAAAGTTTTGCAGTACCTTCATCAAAGATCTTGGAACTACACTTTCTTCCCACCGCATTTGCTTACTAACAATTCCATTACTTATAACAAATAAGAGTTTCAGACAAACTGTGGTTTATGCACCAACAATACTTGATGCAAAAATGAGTCTGGCATACTATATAGTGTTTTGTGTGTGGTTGAGAGTAGGGTGCTGTATTGTGATGCAGAAGTTTTGAAAAACCAACCATCAGCCATGGAATCAGAAATTCATAACACCCTACAAGTTAAAAAAACTTAAAACACGTCATATTAGCCCACATGAACATTTGTCTTGGTTTGTTTATGATGTGTATATCTCATTTGCATGACCAAAAATAGTATAGTGCTGTGTTGTGATAATTTTTTGTGGTTAGACTGGAGCTACAGATATAGCTTCTGATACATGCTTTTCTTTCTTAATGCAAGTTTCTTGTGTTTTATATTAATGAAGATCCCACATCATGATTGGATCCTGAGAACATAGTGAATAAAGGATATCAGTTATCGTCCAGTTTAAAATTCCAAAAAAATTATGATAGTGTACACACATGGCTGTATACTATGTCAAAGTAAAATTTATTTACAAAATGTTCTCATAGATGCCTACAGGTGAGGTTGTGATGCTTGCCTGCTTTATTTCTTCATTGATACTCCTCAGTGTTGATGTACTGTGTAGTTATAGTGGCTGAAAAATATGATGTGGAAGTTCAACACTGACTACTGTAAACGATTTAGCCAACAGTTGCACAGAGGCTTTTCACAGTTCTTTGCTTCCACTGTTCACAACCACCACAGTACTACAGATATATGAGCAGTTCACTATTGGTTAATTTTTGATGAGCCTCATTAATAGTTTGCAGTCAAACATCAGCATACTGCTACAATAGTTTACCGTTGAACATCTATGAGCTGTAAAAACCTAACAACACACTTGTTACATTATAATACGGTGTGTGTGAGACTATTGAACAGTCATTATTTTAACACATGACCTGCTGGTGTTACACCAATTCCCCTATTCAGTTGATGCATTGTTGTTGATCTAACCAATACAGATTTCTTGTCTGAAAAGTGGGTGTGGACTGACTGTCTCGGGACCAAAAATTGGGCCTTCATATATCCTCAAAATAATAGGCACTGAAACTATACATTGATGTTTAATTAACAGAAATCACAATAAAAACATAACTCATTCAATTAATTGAATACATAGAAAATTACCTTCTTTTTAACAGTTTCTTCTACTACAGGTATTATGCCGAATTATTTGTTTAAATAATGAAATTAACAGATGTAGTTATCCAAACAATGCTTTTACTAACCTGGTAATTATTTTGGAATTAATCAAGGGTTGGCTTTGCTAACATTTTTTCAAGTAGAGCCAAATAATTACTTAAAGAATCCCAGTAGTTCTATTTACAAAAGTCTGTGCTTAGTACAGAATTTATATTTCTTTATTAGTCAACTACAGAATTTAAGTCATGAAACAATTACTAATTTCACTCTGTAACAATAGTATTAACTAGGAATGGTCAAAATGAATTAGGAAATTCATAACGGACACAAAACTAAGCACAAAATTAGATCTGGTGCTATATTCTTTAGGACTGAAGGCCAAACTTTCCCTTTTATGGAAATTCAGATTATACTCATGTATTTTAATGGAACTTAAAAAAAATGAAAATAAAATTTATTTGAGGAGGCAGATGGTAAAACAAGGGGGAAGTAAAAAGATCCCAGCTTGCTTCATCACAAGGTGGATAGTGGATGGGACGTGGGGTGGATGGAGGGGGGGGGGGGGAATAGGAACATTTTCCTTCTCCCCTCCCCCTTGGAAAACAGCCTTTCTATTACTACGAGTGACTTCTTCTCATTCTGCTAAACCACAAGCTCAGCCCAAGTCTGGCTCGACATGGCTAAATCTGAAAGGAAATACCCTTACTTAAGTAATCACTGCAAAACTTAAGTTTGTTTGGAAGTCACACTGTATGTGTAGAACTGTTCCATTTATTCAGTAAAGTGGTCATTTCTGCATGTCTGATTACCAAGGAACATGTGGACTGTGATTTACCCAGTGCATTACTTCACCTGTGGTGTCTCAAAATGTTCTGTCTTCAGTCACACTCCTAGCATTAATGGGCTTGTTTAACACTTGATACATAATATACACTACACTGCAGAGTATACTTATCATTTTCTTCATATTTATTGAAACTTAATTCTTTTTTTGTAACATTGGTATTTTATCACTCAAGAGCCTCAACATTTATACCAGATTAATAAGCTACTCTCAATAACAGATTCCTCACCCACACATATCAACTGACAGTTACATGATGTTAACATTATGTTTCATACTCACAGACCGTTATCATACTGATTCGCAAGGAAGTATACATTTCAGTGGACTGTCCGTCAGCTCACA
Source organism: Schistocerca serialis cubense (assembly GCF_023864345.2). Lineage (NCBI taxonomy): Eukaryota > Metazoa > Arthropoda > Insecta > Orthoptera > Acrididae > Schistocerca > Schistocerca serialis. The sequence goes on along the minus strand of NC_064640.1, from coordinate 738,575,301 downwards.
GCAAATTTCAGCTCCAAATGATCCTTACCTTTTTAAATTACAATTATTTCGTCATGAAAATTATTTACAGGCATATTAAATGTGATATTATAGTTAGTAATTAAGAAAATAGATTAGGAATAATAAAACCTGAGCAAATAAGGCCTGAATAAGAAATTAACTGTCTCATGAATGTTGTCCACAAAACAGGACCAAGTAAAGAAAAAAATTATAGTGAAGTTGAGAGTGATAGTAGAACATGTAGGGTGAGTACACTTTCTTGTAATTCATGGCTGTCAATTAGCAGCTGTGAAGCATGTTTTAAGAATAGAAAGAATCAGTTATCAGCTGTACAAATTTTTATTAAATTTGACTAGATTCGTTAAATTAATTTGCCAGCTTCAGATCATACAATAAAGATTCCATCAGAAAGCAACTGTCAAGCAAATTCTAGATGGTAGTGCCCTTCATTAAAATTTTAACATAGTACTGTCAAGCAGTCACACCTTTACACCTTTCTCTGCCACAAGACACTTGCCAAACATTTATGAATTAGTCGTTGAACTATTTTGTTTCACTTCTTTCAACACTTAGGGATGTGTACCATACAGGAGTGTGGGTGCGGGTGGGCGGGGGGTCGGATTTCTGGCCAATTTCTAGAAGGTCAGTGCCATACTCCCACACAACTTAAACCCAACTGTAGCAAATTTTCCATCTGTGGAAACTAGCACTATGGGAGCTGCTAAGACAACTTTTTAACAGCAAAGTGATTGAAGCAGATCCTGATGTATATAGAGCTGTCACTTATGCTTGTTCCTGTATGCTTGATTTGGTGACCCTAATACACCATGCAGAAATGAAAGATGCCATTATCTGTGCTGGAAGCGAATAATGTTTTCCATGATCATCTGGGATACATTGTGCCTGGATATTTTACAAATTATGTTGAGAGACAATGTTTTGTACATTCTATTGGGTATATTGCAGTAGAACTCTGTTTCTGGGAACAGTTATTGGCCTTTATCAATGGAAACATTCATTAAATTTGTATGAAAGCAACTCAAGCCACCATAAAATATTTCATACCATTTGTTACACATATTGCTCTTCCATTTGCAAACAGTGCAAAGAAATGCATACTGCAGTGGGGTACTAAAACACCCAGTGTGAGGCAACAGTGCAAAGCTAAACACTTCCATTTACCCAAATTATTTATTTTTTTTTTTGATGGGTTGTATCTCAATCACACATGTTTCCATTGTGAGTGAGCTTCCAAACTATCTGTTTGGGGTAGTTTTAGAAAGGCATTTTAGCAATTTTTGCAGGACGCATTACTAAGCCCTACATGTTCAAAACTGTTACTATCACAATAGAATTATGGATGATTAGGGTTGCTTCCAATATGCTAAGGCAACACACATGGTAGTGAACTTAGGTTTTCTCTGATGTTTTTATCTATATGAAGGGTGAGCTGATGGTGGGTGGAAGGATTGAATTATAAGTTTATGTCTGCTTATGATACTGAGTCTTGGCAAAATGATCTGTCATGATTAACTTTGAACTTTCTCTCCTATTCAATTTTTCCCCACCTGATCAATGGGAGCTTTGGTGTTTTTGTGCAAAATCATTCAACAATTGTTGCAAGAAAATTATTTTCAGTTTCCCTGTTGATGCTGCTTTGATTGGCTTGAAGAAACTGCTTGTGTCATTTGCTGAATGGACTAATTTTGCCTTATAATTCAAATAAATGGTAGAGCCAGAAGAGCAATGGGATTTGAATCCCATGGAACAGCAATTTTGGTTTTCTCCTCATGCATATGATGTGTCATCTACTCTCATACTATTCAAAAATTCTACTGTAACTTGGAATTCTGATTATTAGATAGAAAATGTGGGGTATAAAAGTACACAAACAAGTTTCTGTTCAACATACAAAAGGAAATTAATAATGTACAATAAACAATGTCTATTTCCAACTGGTTTATCTGTTCAGTATATTCTTAAATTTTCCCCAAAAATTTCACTGATGCCATTTTCAAAGCTTAACTGACTTCCTGTACTTTGATTATACAATGTAAGCTTCCACAGCCGGTATTATCTTTACTTAAGACTTGCGGGCTGATAGGCCGTGGTCGAAGTATAAAACTCTCCCCTGATGTTTCATCTCTGACTGTGACGGACACCCGTGCAGGTACAGCAGCAAACAGTTTGCCGCTGTACCTCCAAGTATGTCTCCCACAGTTGGAGATGAAACATCAGGGGAGAGTCATATATTTCGACCATGGCCTATCAGCCCGGAAGTTTTAAGTGAAATTCCTGTACTTTATATTATGTGAGGTTAGCTGCTCTTTAGGAGCACTTGAAACTCTTGCATTTTCTTGTTAATGATTTGGCTGTAAACCGCCAGGATTTTAATATCCTCTCGTGTGGGAGAGGTAGGGGGGAAGGGTGGCTTTTCTTTGAATCTTACTCTGAGTGCTCTGGGTTTCCTATAGCTCTCATTATCTGGATTGAGTGGTGAGTTATGTAATCTAAAATAACTCCACACACAGCCAAGTACATGGGTCCGAGGTGTAGTACTCACCTGACCCATTTACGGGCAACCTATAGCTGTCAATCATATGTTGCAATTCTGAGAAATCAAAGCCTAGATTGTTACAGAACCTTCATACTCTGTGGCACAAGCCTTCCACTTGTCTCAGAACAAGCTGGCCATGATCTATTTTAAACAGACTATGATGCAGATTATGAACCTTGTTGAAATTCTGAGATAAGACTGGCATTCTTAACCTTCTTGCTAGTAGATGGAATGATTCAAGTATGATATTAGAGCTCAGATGATAGGCATTGTTTTTTCCACCTTGTACTTACAATCTGTTGTCAGTTGCACCTTTCTCCTTAAATGGCCACCGGTATAGTCTCTCCAAGATGCAGAGTGAGACCCTATACCCAGGCACCTGGTGTTCCTTTGCATCCCTTACTGCCATTTCCCTAAGGGACACCTTCATTCACCGTATGTTTGAACTGTTGAGGGTTACCACATCTCACGGGACACAGCATGTTTCCAAACAAGTGAAGTGAGTCTCACTGGCTTAGTTTTGGTGATAAGTGGATGGATGTAGCATCCTGAGTTTCCTCTTATGCCTGTTTCACCCATATAAGGTGCCTACACCTACCACTGCTACACTATTCACAGTCAAGTGGGTGAGTAATGATGGGTTTGAGATTTCCTGCAGGAGAGGATGTACTTGACATACCTTTGGTATCTCAGGTGCATGACCTTTGGTAGCCCTCCCAACATACCATTTCATAGCAGCTTCTATTCACTTGATCGCAGTCATAGTTGTTTCAAGTTGTTTATGAATAGCAGCTAACTCACCCTGTGCCTGAGAACAGAAAACACCATGGGGCTGCATTGTGCCTCGCACAATACTGTACAGAACAGCAAATAGATAGCTCATACCTGGTACAATATTGTACAGAATGGTAAACAACTAACTTCAGAGTAAGCTTGCAGTTGCTATTGTGTTAACAGAATGTGCAGAATCCAAGTCATGCCGTATAACTTATAAAATGTGACACATTGTCAAGACTTTCCAGCATTGTATCAAAGTAATTACTAAATACACAGTTTTCCAGATTTATCAAATAGATTTTACATTAACAGGTAAGGTATTATATATTTACGTATCTGTAATGGGCTTGCGTGTGTACCATGGAGAGGGTTTCTACTTCTTGATGTAAATGTAACTTATTTCATATCTCATGATCATGGTATGCAACGTTCAGTTTGTAAATGTCTCATTTTTCCAAAGGAAGCACATAATGGGAAGACTATAGTGTTGTATTATGATGAGTATTCTGAAGCCAGAATAGCTCCACATCAGACCATCTGGAAAAGGCTCTGTTCGTAATATGGATTACCTTCCATCGTATTAATAAAAGTATCTTTCATTGTGTTGGATAACCCCAGAATATCATTTAATATGTTATTACTGAGTCAAAATAATCAAGTTATATTGCTTTAGTTACCTCATTTTAGCAAATAAATACAATCATACAAACAGAAAGTCCTGGTCAGTGCAGTCTTTTGCATATTTCTAATATGTGTGTTGATCACTGGCACTTGCTGTGAATATTTAGGCCCAGGAATGATAAAAACTCTATTCTTGATATTCCTTAATCCATATATTACATAGCCACATTACTTTGCATTTTTCCTTTTGTGTAAAACCAGATGAACTGTATGACATAAATAATGATGATGTAAATAATAACAAGAGTAATCAATTTGCATGAAGCAGTAAACCAAAGCAGCAAGAGAGACAAAGAAGGAGTTGATAACTATCTGCATGAACTAGACAAAACCATGAGAAAATTTCCTAAAGGAAATGTTAAAATTTTATAAGGTGATTAAACTCACATTTAGGCTGAGAAGGGAAATGTAGAAGAATGATACAACAACACTCCAGACACAGAGTTACCAACAAGATGGCCAGAGACTCGTCAAGCTATGTTACCAAGAAAATGTGAGGATTATGTCAACTCGCTTCAAGAGGCCAAGAAAACCAAAATGTTGAGGTCACTGGCCAAATCATTTAGCGAATACTAAATCAGCAGTGTAACAACCACATGCTAGAACCACATTTAAAGCATGAATGTACCCATCAGAAAACTGGCAAACAGTGACTCCAATCGTTATCTCACCAGAATCAGAATATTCCTGAGACAAAATACAATTTTTTTATATCTATGTTCTAATTATTGTACTTAAACCTGCTACCTAGCAATTTTAAAGCAAGTAGTAAATATTACATAATGGAAGCAAAAGTTACAACATAGTTCATATTTTTCCTTTATAACTGTTGATTAATTCTATTGTCTTGGTCTACTTTGACTCAATAGCTACCCATGTGGTTGTTATTACCAGCCTATGTACCTGCAAAGGCGTGGACCCAAACCAGATAGTCGAGGTTCTTCAGTCTGAGTAAGTATCTATTCCAGTCTTTTATTAACCTATCTCCTCTTTCCTCCTCACCGTCCATTTTCTGACCCGTCTTCTCTATCCATCTCATCTTTGTCCTTCCTCCCTCTTCTGTCCATCTCCTATTTCACCTGATGTCCATCTCTTCCTGACGCTCTCTAGATCAATATCCTCCTCTACCCTCTCTCTCACTGTGTTTCCTCCTGCCCCCTCGCTCTGCCCATTTCCTCCTCCTCCTCCTCCTCCTCCTCCACCCTCTGCCAATCTTCTCTTTCTTTTCTCTGTCATTCTTCTTTCCTTCCTTTTCTCTTTCCATCTCTTCCTATTCCTTTCTCTGTCCACATCCTTCACTCCCCTCACTTTGTCCACCTCCTAGTCCTGCCTGTCAATCTCCTCCTCCTTCAATAAGCAGTTGGGGAAACTACTACTACATCCAACATATGGTTCAACAGTATGAATATGATAAGAACATTGATAAATGTTTTTCTATAAATCATTTGCATTTGGCTGAAGGAAGGGATAAAATGACAGTGACACCAAAACAACCATCCAGAACTCATTGTTAGATGGCTAACACCTTTAGATTTTCTATAATTCTTGACAGAAATAATCAAGAAGGAAAAATATCATTCAATCCTATGTCAAGTATCATTTATCTATATATGTTTTGAGATCTAGGGTCTGAAAGCATATGTTCTATAAGTAGCTGTCCAACAAAAACATATTTAGCTCACAGGATGGTTCGGCAGAGTCTTCTCTGAAGAGTTACAAAGGAGTTTTCATCCATGTAGGTACAAACAGTCTTAGAAACAACACTGTAGAGGGAAACTGTAATGATCTAGCAGTTTGTTATGTAAATCTGAATAAGTTCTTGAGTAGTAAATAATCTGTTTAGAATCCAGTTTTCTTAGTAAAATGCTTACTGATGCATGTGAAGTTCTAAATAGCAGGGAAAAGTTACAAAGAAGAATTGGGATAATAAACAGTGTTTAGCAACAAAAACAGTAAGACCAAAATGCTACCTAAGGAAGACTATGTTTAGAAACATAGACAAGAAAAAAATGTCTCCACACAAAGCATTGGAATATAAATGGTCTAAGTGCTGACTTTAGAAACAAAAGCCATGAAGTCGACAAATCAAAAATTATTCACTCTGAGGGTAAGAATAACAAACTTACTTGCCTGAACAAACATTGGCTTACAAATGTAACACTAGAATCCTCAATAAAATCACCTAATTCATTCCAATATGTAATAATACGTAAGAAATTATTTTAGTTACTCGAATGAAAAGTTTATATTTAAGAGCTGCTGCATTGTGTTAAAGGACCTACATGTCACAGTTATTTCTATTTACAGAGCACTATAGGAAGCTAAAACTGAAGAATTTCTGGTCAAATTTCAGTGCCTGTTTGAGTCCATCAATAAACAAGAATGGAAAATGTTTGTCACAATTGCTAACTTCAATATTGATGTCATTGAAGATATTTATAAATTTTGCTTGTATTTGAGAATCTCTGATCACACTCTATTATTCACTGAACTACCAAAAATTAACACTGATGTTTCATGTAGGGAAATTCTTATGCAAAGGGTCATGAATGAAAACAAGTCAACTACATGTAGTCATAATTTAAGATGGTTGAACAGAAATTTTACAGCAGTATGTCAAGTAGTAGTATCTTTGACAAATTTCTAAGTTGCTTTCTTGAAAAGTTCAATGAAATGTTTACACTTAGAACCATATATAACAAAATGACACATAAACTTAAATGGATAACTCAAGGGATAAAAATTTCTATTGGTGGAAAATGTAGCTCCACAATGGATTGACATAGCATTAAACTAACATGTGGGGCATAGATGTTATGATTTCAGTGCTCATTATCAGAAGTAAACATAAATAGTGACATGAGACAGTAATAAATTCAAGTATAAATGTATTGTGTGTAATTAACTATCAAAATTTTAAGACCATACATTCAAAGATTGATCAGGCTAAATATTACTTGGTCCCACATGTAAAATTAACCTCCACACAAGTGCACCATGGTACTGAGTACTTCATAATGGGGTTCTGTAGCGCTGTAGCGTAACACAGAGCCCTGCAGTGTTGCAGCTCTAGGTACTTGTTTATTTGACCTACCTTCCTACCCTCCTTCCCTCTACCCTCCCTTCCTAACTCACAGGAATTAGTAATGTGTTTCCTCACATCGAAAATGGTAGTGGGGCACTAGTGTACCATGCACCCATTTATGTCATAACTGTTTCTTTCCGAACATTTTGAATGTGTGTATCATTTTCACTTTATCTACTAACTCTGAACAGGAAGATAAAAGTGGGAACAAGGAAGGAAGAAGTTCAGAAATTAAGGTTTCCTTAGGAAAAGAAAACTTTCAATATGAAGTAAAAAACAGGCCGGTAGAACAAAAACCAAAAAAAATCTAGGCACAAAATTTTGTAGAGTTTCACCCAGTCTCACAAGTTTTCAAATGATATTTGTGTTTCTCAAGCTTCCTGAAACTGAAATGATACATATGCTAGTATCCCATACTAAAAAATATATTGACAACCTTTGAACATACTACAAATAAAGGAGAGATTGTAAAAATGTGGATAGATGTGAAATTATGGCCATATTCACAATCTGATTGTTGATAGGTCTGAAGAATGGTCATCAAATAAGTGTAAAACAATTTTGGGTTTGGGTATGATATCCTGAGTGACACAATGAGCTATAAAAGATTTCTATTTGCAATGCATTGTATAAGTATAAATAACTAAGTGGTTCCTAAGGAAATTATAATTTATCAGAAGGTGGGTTACTGAATACTCCTTGTGCCTACTAATGCAAAAGAAAAAAAAGAGAACAATGGTTTGCGCATATGAAAGTTAAAAGTGATACAGACAAGAAGATCTGACAAATCAGGGTCCATAAGATGTATTCTCAACGTTTGCCTTTGCATGTACCATTTGTGATTATATCTAAACTAAATGGAGATGGGTGTGGAAGTTAAGTTCTCTTCAGTGCACAGCATTAATTTAGCGTGTTGAGCAAACATTTGTGTTTTCAATGTTCTTGAATGGAAGTAACTGTATACAAGGAGATCAGATAGTTTTAAAGACAAGTATCTATTTACCATGCACATATAACTTTCCAAATTACGAGCTCTTCCATTTCAGCAATTATTCAACAGTGATTCTTCCCATGCACCAGTCATAATCACTGTATGGATGGGAGGAAATATTAGTGTTGCCAGGAGTGCACTACTACACACTGAGAGGTGATTTGCACAGTGCTCATCTAGGTCATTAACATTCATCAACATTTGTAACCAAATAGGAATTATATCTGACAAACTCACAGAGAAAATTCTGGTAACACTTTCCTAGATGGGTCATGCTGAATTTTACTTCCCCCTACACAGTACTCCTAGAAGTCATACAGACAAGAGCATCTGACAAATTAGAACCCTTAAGGAAGATTGTCAACGTTTGTTTTCAGATGTACCATTTGTTATTAGCAACTTAAGTTTGATCAGACAGTGTCAAAGTCAAGTATTTGTTGTTGTGTACTACTAATTTTCCAAATTATAGGGACATACAGTCAAAGGATTTTTGGAAGATTATTACATTCTCCAGTACATGCATCCATGATTTTACCATGATGAAAAAGAGCACATAAGGTGATTAAAAGTGTTTCTCCACACAGACCCTTTGCAAATGCAAAAGGATGGGAGGTACAGTGTTTCTCCACACAGACTTTTTGCAAATGCAAAAGGATGGGAGGGAAATAGTGCTTACAGACAATCCCTCTACAACACACTGTAAAGATGGTCTGTTGAATATTCATGCTGACCTTTGCTGCATCTAAATAATATTACTGACAAGGGAACCTCCCATCGCACCCCCGTCAGATTTAGTTATAATTTGGCACACTGAACACAAATCAGTCAAGAAAACTGGAAGAAGTTGTGTGGAACTATGAAAAAATAAGCAAAATATACAAACTGAATAGTCCATTGGAAACATAGGCAACATCAAGGATACTGTCGGCACAGGAGTGCCATGGTTCCGTGGTTAGTGTGAGCAGCTGTGGAGCGAGAGGTCCTTGGTTCAAGTCTAACCTTAAGCGAAAAGTTTACTTACTTTATTTTTGCAAAGTTATGATCTGTCCATTCATTCATTGACATCTCTGTTCACTGTAATAAGTTTAGTGTCTGTGTTTTGCGACCGCACCGCACAACCGTGACATTAGTAGACGAAAGGACGTGCCTCTCCAATGGGAACCGAAAACATTTGATCCAGGAAAACATGTCTGATATATTCTATACGACACTGGTGATGTCATGTTCGTCACATGACAGGAATATGTTGCCGACCCACCAAACTTGCACACTCGGCGAGTAGGTAAAAAGATTCTTCTACCTTGCCCGATTTAGGTTATCTTGTGGATGTGATAATCACTCCCAAAAAATTGATGAAAACATAAGAGTGTGTCACATAAACTGCAACAAATGAATGCAACAGTTCACAGTCGCACACTTTTCTCTGTGCTCTGTCAAAACAGATGTTTTTATCGTTTTCAAATTTTTCCGTGTGTAGACCATCAAATCCTGCATATGTCCAAGCAAATCTGAACATGTTCTGGAATTTTGGAGAGCGAAATTGATTATGTGTGATGCCTGAACTCTGATAATTGTCTGAAAATAAAAATTTAAACTTCTTACTGGAGGGAAGACTTGAACCAAGGACCTCATGTTAAGCAGCTGCTCACGCTAACCACAGGACCATGGCGCTCCTGTGCCCATATCAACCTTGATGTTGCTTATGTTGCCCATGGACTACTCAGTTTGTATATTTTGCTTATTTCTGTCGTAGTTCCACACAACTTCTTCCTGTTTTCTCGATTGATCTGTATTCAGTTTTTCAAGGCCTATCCATTGTGCCAAATTATAACTAAATCTGAGGGGGGTGTGATGGGGAGGTTCCCTTGTGAGTAAGTAAATCTGATGTCCACAAAACACACTGACAGTTTACTGAAAACTATTTCCTATAAAAATTCAGAGAACATACAGTCCATTATTGGTAAGGCTAACTATTACTTCATCCTACCATGTGATCCTAAAAGTGCTAAAGATAAAATTGTCTGACAAATTAGATGTCATATGGAGGACCGGTGGCGCTTGTCACCATACTGATTGTATGTGAATGTATCTGGAACATAAGAAAATGTTAGATTAATCAGAAATACTCTCCACCACACACCATTAAAAGGAGTACAGATGTAAGCTCTCAATGTTCTTTAACTAGTTATAAAGAAGAAGATTAGACAGTCTCGAAGTTGTGGAATAATTTAGTGTACATGGATGTCTGCCCTAGTTCTGAGAGCAAACCTCCAAAAGAAGATTATCTATATACAGGCAGCTGCAATGACAAGGTTGGCAACAAAGTTGAGGCAGGGGGCAATCCCTAGCGCACAAGCCTCTTGGGAGGTCAAAGTCTCTCAGTTGTTCAGAGGATACCACAGAGCACTCAGTTGGTGAGTATCAGACTACTATTGTAAAATATGTCTTGTATCTATAATAAATAAAAGAACATACCTCAGTACCAGCATATCCAACCTAACTCTTGATCTCCACTTGAGTTCTTCACTCTTGTGAGTCCAACAGGCCAGATGCATACAATTCTACACTTAATAGGACTAAAAACAGCCGACCAGTTGCAAAGGATAAAGTAATCTTTACCTAGGTTTCGATAGATTTAAATCTATCTTCTTCAGAAGGCGGCCTGAGGACAATGAACATCGTAATATATATTAAAAAGTATGAAACATATGTAAAAAAAATAGAGTTTTATATATATTAGGAGAATCTTGTATTACAAAATATGAGAAGGATTCCTGGTACTTACAGTATTACATTAACATGGAGTGATATGTCATTATCGTTTTTACAAACATCTGCATAGCTCCATTAGTCCAAATAAAATATAGCCCTAAGAATAGGGTTTGTCAGACAAATAAAAATAAGTACATGGAAGTTGGAGAGCGCATAAGCGACTGGGTAAAATCGGCCAGCGTAGTAGCACTGCAGCCAGGGCAGGTGGCGCTCAGGTCGCGAACTATGTGCCGATTGGCGTACTGAAGCAACATGTAAAATATCCATATTAATTGCGTCCGTAGATAGAGTGACAATAAATAAAAGGAAAGCATTTAACACTCCCGTTATGACATTGTGGGAGCCTTAAGAACAATAACGTAGGTACATATATCAAAAAGGCAGGTGTCGCTTACACCATAAGTTACATGCAGTGGCATATACAGCCAGAATGTAAAAGTTATATTATTATATTAGTGAAGCACATAGATCGTATATAAATCAAAACTTTAAGAATAATCAGTAATGGCTCTTAACACATAAATTACGAAAACTGGTCAAGAATCCAGTAAATATACATTCTCAGGGAGCCAAGGCTTTAGAATAAGAGAAATTTACATGAGGGCCGATGTAGTGGCAGCCATATATCGTGAGAATACCATATTACATAAAAGGTAGTGAGCTTAAAGATCTGAAAGTGCATTATAGCTTCCTGAGGAAATCGACCACTGAGGTTATCAACATTAATGTTATCTATTAAACAGTACGGGTTTAAAACCTTCGAAGAATTGTCTACAGCCAAGGTTCAACTGATCGTTCAGTATATTACCGTCTTTGAGCTCTAGATGTTTAAAAATAAATAAGTCTTCCCACAGATCTAGTCTCCGTCATTTGACTTGTCTGTGTAGGATAACCGTGTCTTCTAACTACACTCCTGGAAATTGAAATAAGAACACCGTGAATTCATTGTCCCAGGAAGGGGAAACTTTATTGACACATTCCTGGGGTCAGATACATCACATGATCACACTGACAGAACCACAGGCACATAGACACAGGCAACAGAGCATGCACAATGTCGGCACTAGTACAGTGTATATCCACCTTTCGCAGCAATGCAGGCTGCTATTCTCCCATGGAGACTATCGTAGAGATGCTAGATGTAGTCCTGTGGAACGGCTTGCCATGCCATTTCCACCTGGCGCCTCAGTTGGACCAGCGTTCGTGCTGGACGTGCAGACCGCGTGAGACGACGCTTCATCCAGTCCCAAACATGCTCAATGGGGGACAGATCCGGAGATCTTGTGGGCCAGGGTAGTTGACTTACACCTTCTAGAGCACGTTGGGTGGCACGGGATACATGCGGACGTGCATTGTCCTGTTGGAACAGCAAGTTCCCTTGACGGTCTAGGAATGGTAGAACGATGGGTTCGATGACGGTTTGGATGTACCGTGCTCTATTCAGTGTCCCCTCGACGATCACCAGTGGTGTACGGCCAGTGTAGGAGATCGCTCCCCACACCATGATGCCGGGAGTTGGCCCTGTGTGCCTCGGCCGTATGCAGTCCTGATTGTAGCGCTCACCTGCACGGCGCCAAACACGCATACGACCATCATTGGCACCAAGGCAGAAGCGACTCTCATCGCTGAAGACGACATGTCTCCATTCGTCCCTCCATTCACGCCTGTCGCGACACCACTGGAGGCGGGCTGCACGATGTTGGGGCGTGAGCGGAAGACGGCCTAACAGTGTGCGGGACCGTAGCCCAGCTTCATGGAGACGGTTGCGAATGGTCCTCGCCGATACCCCAGGAGCAACAGTGTCCCTAATTTGCTGGGAAGTGGCGGTGCGGTCCCCTACGGCACTGCGTAGGATCCTACGGTCTTGGCGTGCATCCGTGCGTCGCTGCGGTCCGGTCCCAGGTCGACGGGCACGTGCACCTTCCGCCGACCACTGGCGACAACATCGATGTACTGTGGAGACCTCACGCCCCACGTGTTGAGCAATTCGGCGGTACGTCCACCCGGCCTCCCGCATGCCCACTATACACCCTCGCTCAAAGTCCGTCAACTGCACATACGGTTCACGTCCACGCTGTCGCGGCATGCTACCAGTGTTAAAGACTGCGATGGAGCTCCGTATGCCACGGCAAACTGGCTGACACTGACGGCGGCGGTGTACAAATGCTGCGGAGCTAGCGCCATTCGACGGCCAACACTGCGGTTCCTGGTGTGTCCGCTGTGCCGTGCGTGTGATCATTGCTTGTACAGCCCTCTCGCAGTGTCCGGAGCAAGTATGGTGGGTCTGACACACCGGTGTCAATGTGTTCTTTTTTCCATTTCCAGGAGTGTACTTTGGGCGTATGGCCTGCTATCAAGAGGTGTTCAGCGAAAGTAGAGTTGTGAATATTCGCTCCCTATTTACCTAATAGATGTTCCTTATATCGTGTTTTCACAGCTCTGTGTGTTTGACCAATATAGTATGAGGGGCAGTTTTTACAGGTTAGTTTGTAAATACCTGAATTAGAAAACCAATCGCTGGCAATCTCTACTGACTGTATAAGATTTCTTTTTAAACTGTTATCTGTAGAGAAGGAGACATTACAGTTATATTTTTTATTTAGAAGACGTTTAATCCTATATGATATCTTACCCAAGAAAGGGATGGAAATAAATCTTTTTAGTTTCTGTGGTATCTGTCGGGAGGTTATTGCTCAAAGTCGAACAATTTTGAGAAATTTTCTTATTGAGCAGGTAATCGATCATATTCTGGCTGTACCCATAATTAACAGCGGTTGCTTTGATGACTTTCAATTCCTTCAGTTGATCCGCAGGTGATAAAGGCGTGGTTACCATTCGGTGAATGGCGGAATGAAAAAACGCCAGTTTGAGATTTTGGATGAGTTGAGTCAGCAGGAATGACATTATCTAAATATGTTTCTTTGCGGAAGATATTGAAATGGAAGGTACTATCTTGTATGGAAATTGTTAAATCGAGAAAATTAAGTTCACGTTTATCATTTTGAAGTTCTTTTGTGAAGGAAATTTTTTCATGTAAACCGTTGAAAGTATTGAAGAGCTGCTCTAACTCATGATCAGTGCCATCAAAAGCGATGAAAATGTCGTCAACATAACGTGCATAATAGCGGATATTGTGGCCTAATTCTGAACTTGAATTGAAGAATGTTGTTTCCAAGGCATTGATGAAAACCTCTGCTAGAATACCGGTGAGGGGGCAACCCATTGCTAAACCATCTGGCTTTGCATTGTTCATTGTCCTCAGGCCGCCTTCTGAAGAAGATAGATTTAAATCTATCGAAACCTAGGTAAAGATTACTTTATTCTTTGCAACTGGTCGGCTGTTTTTAGTCCTATTAAGTGTAGAATTGTATGCATCTGCCCTGTAGGACTCACAAGAGTGAAGAACTCAAGTGGAGATCAAGAGTTAGGTTGGATGTGCTGGTACTGAGGTATGTTCTTTTATTTATTATAGATACAAGACATATTTTACAATAGTAGTCTGATACTCACCAACTGAGTGCTCTGTGGTATCCTCTGAACCACTGAGAGACTTTGAGCTCCCATGAGGCTTGTGCGCTAGGGATTGCCCCCTGCCTCAACTTTGTTGCCAACCTTGTCATTGCAGCTGCCTGTATATAGATAATCTTCTTTTGGAGGTTTGCTCTCAGAACTAGGGCAGACATCCATGTACACTAAATTATTCCACAACTTCGAGACTGTCTAATCTTCTTCTTTATGACTAGTTAAAGAACATTGAGAGCTTACATCTGTACTCCTTTTAATGGTGTGTGGTGGAGAGTATTTCTGATTAATTTAACATTTTCTTATGTTCCAGATACATTCACATACAATCAGTATGGTGACAAGCGCCACCGGTCCTCCATATGACATCTAATTTGTCAGACAATTTTATCTTTAGCACTTTTAGGATCACATGGTAGGATGAAGTAATAGTTAGCCTTACCAATAATGGACTGTATGTTCTCTGAATTTTTATAGGAAATAGTTTTCAGTAAACTGTCAGTGTGTTTTGTGGACATCAGATTTACTTACTCACAAGGGAACCTCCCCATCACACCCCCCTCAGATTTAGTTATAATTTGGCACAATGGATAGGCCTTGAAAAACTGAATACAGATCAATCGAGAAAACAGGAAGAAGTTGTGTGGAACTACGACAGAAATAAGCAAAATATACAAACTGAGTAGTCCATGGGCAACATAAGCAACATCAAGGTTGATATGGGCACAGGAGCGCCATGGTCCTGTGGTTAGCATGAGCAGCTGCGTAACATGAGGTCCTTGGTTCAAGTCTTCCCTCCAGTAAGAAGTTTAAATTTTTATTTTCAGACAATTATCAGAGTTCAGGCATCACACATAATCAATTTCGCTCTCCAAAATTCCAGAACATGTTCAGATTTGCTTGGACATATGCAGGATTTGATGGTCTACACACGGAAAAATTTGAAAACGTTAAAAACATATGTTTTGACAGAGCACAGAGAAAAGTGTGCGACTGTGAACTGTTGCATTCATTTGTTGCAGTTTATGTGACACACTCTTATGTTTTCATCAATTTTTTGGGAGTGATTATCACATCCACAAGATAACCTAAATCGGGCAAGGTAGAAGAATCTTTTTACCTATTCGCCGAGTGTGCTAGTTAGGTGGGTCGACAACATATTCCTGTCATGTGACGAACATGACATCACCAGTGTCGTATAGAATATATCAGACATGTTTTCCTGGATCAAATGTTTTCGGTTCCCATTGGAGAGGCACGTCCTTTCGTCTACTAATGTCACGGTTGTGCGGTGTGGTCGCAAAACACAGACACTAAACTTATTACAGTGAACAGAGATGTCAATGAATGAATGGACAGATCATAACTTTGCAAAAATAAAGTAAGTAAACTTTTCGCTTAAGGTTAGACTTGAACCAAGGACCTCTCGCTCCACAGCTGCTCACACTAACCACGGAACCATGGCACTCCTGTGCCGACAGTATCATTGATGTTGCCTATGTTTCCCTTGGACTATTCAGTTTGTATATTTTGCTTATTCTTTCATAGTTCCACACAACTTCTTCCTGTTTTCTTGACTGACTTGTATTCAGTTTTTCAAAGCCTATGCACTGTGCCAAATTATAACTAAATCTGAGGGGGGTGCGATGGGGCGGTTCCCTTGTCAGTAATATTATTTAGATGCAGCAAAGGTCAGCATGAATATTCAACAGACCATCTTTACAGTGTGTTGTAGAGGGATTGTCTGTAAGCACTATTTCCCTCCCATCCTTTTGCATTTGCAAAAAGTCTGTGTGGAGAAACACTGTACCTCCCATCCTTTTGCATTTGCAAAGGGTCTGTGTGGAGAAACACTTTTAATCACCTTATGTGCTCTTTTTCATCATGGTAAAATCATGGATGCATGTACTGGAGAATGTAATAATCTTCCAAAAATCCTTTGACTGTATGTCCCTATAATTTGAAAAAATTAGTAGTACACAACAAGCAAATACTTGACTTTGAGACTGTCTGATCAAACGTAAGTTGCTAATAACAAATGGTACATCTGAAAACAAACGTTGACAATCTTCCTTAAGGGTTCTAATTTGTCAGATGCTGTTGTCTGTATGACTTCTAGGAGTACTGTGTAGGGGGAAGTAAAATTCAGCATGACCCATCTAGGAAAGTGTTACCAGAATTTTCTCTGTGAGTTTGTCAGATATAATTCCTATTTGGTTTGGAATGTTAATGACCTAGATGAGCACTGTGCAAATCACCTCTCAGTGTGTAGTAGTGCACTCCTGGCAACACTAATATTTCCTCCCATCCATACAGTGATTATGACTGGTGCATGGGAAGAATCACTGTTGAATAATTGCTGAAATGGAAGAGCTCGTAATTTGGAAAGTTATATGTGCATGGTAAATAGATACTTGTCTTTAAAACTATCTGATCTCCTTGTATACAGTTACTTCCATTCAAGAACATTGAAAACACAAATGTTTGCTCAACACGCTAAATTAATGCTGTGCACTGAAGAGAACTTAACTTCCACACCCATCTCCATTTAGTTTAGATATAATCACAAATGGTACATGCAAAGGCAAACGTTGAGAATACATCTTATGGACCCTGATTTGTCAGATCTTCTTGTCTGTATCACTTTTAACTTTCATATGCGCAAACCATTGTTCTCTTTTTTTTCTTTTGCATTAGTAGGCACAAGGAGTATTCAGTAACCCACCTTCTGATAAATTATAATTTCCTTAGGAACCACATACTTATTTATACTTATACAATGCATTGCAAATGGAAAACTTTTATAGCTCATTGTGTCACTCAGGATATCATACCCATACCCAAAATTATTTTACACTTATTTGATGACCATTCTTCAGACCTATCAACAATCAGATTGTGAATATGGCCATAATTTCACATCTATCCACATTTTTACAATCTCTCCTTTATTTGTAGTATGTTCAAAGGTTGTCAATATATTTTTTAGTATGGGATACTAGCATATGTATCATTTCAGTTTCAGGAAGCTTGAGAAACACAAATATTGTTTGAAAACTTGTGAGACTGGGTGAAACTCTACAAAATTTTGCGCCTAGTTTTTTTTTTTGTTTTTTGTTCTACCGGCTTGTTTTTTACTTCATATTGAAAGTTTTTTTTTCCTAAGGAAACCTTAATTTCTGAACTTCTTCCTTCCTTGTTCCCACTTTCATCTTCCTGTCCAGAGTTAGTAGATAAAGTGAAAATGATACACACATTCAAAATGTTCGGAAAGAAACAGTTATGACATAAATGGGTGCATGGTACACTAGTGCCCCACTACCATTTTCGATGTGAGGAAACACATTAATAAGTCCTGTGAGTTAGGAAGGGAGGGTAGAGGGAAGGAGGGTAGGAAGGTAGGTCAAATAAACAAGTACCTAGAGCTGTAACACTGCAGGGCTCTGTGTTACGCTACAGCGCTACAGAACCTCATTATGAAGTACTCAGTACCATGGTGCACTTGTGTGGAGGTTAATTTTACATGTGGGACCAAGTAATATTTAGCCTGATCAATCTTTGAATGTATGGTCTTAAAATTTTGATAGTTAATTACACACAGTACATTTATACTTGAATTTATTACTGTCTCATGTCACTATTTATGTTTACTTCTGATAATGAGCACTGAAATCATAACATCTATGCCCCACATGTTAGTTTAATGCTATGTCAATCCATTGTGGAGCTACATTTTCCACCAATAGAAATTTTTATCCCTTGAGTTATCCATTTAAGTTTATGTGTCATTTTGTTATATATGGTTCTAAGTGTAAACATTTCATTGAACTTTTCAAGAAAGCAACTAAGAAATTTGTCAAAGATACTACTACTTGACATACTGCTGTAAAATTTCTGTTCAACCATCTTAAATTATGACTACATGTAGCTGACTTGTTTTCATTCATAACCCTTTGCATAAGACTATCCCTACATGAAACGTCAGTGTTAATTTTTGGTAGTTCAGTGAATAATAGAGTGTGATCAGAGATTCTAAAATACAAGCAAAATTTATAAATATCTTCAATGACATCAATATTGAAGATAGCAATTATGACAAACATTTTCCATTCTTGTTTATTGATGGACTCAAGCAGGCACTGAAATTTGACCAGAAATTCTTCAGTTTTAGCTTCCTATAGTGCTCTGTAAATAGAAATAACTGTGACATGTAGGTCCTTTAACACAATGCAGCAGCTCTTAAATATAAACTTTTCATTCGAGTAACTAAAATAATTTCTTACGTATTATTACATATTGGAATGAATTAGGTGATTTTATTGAGGATTCTAGTGTTACATTTGTAAGCCAATGTTTGTTCAGGCAAGTAAGTTTGTTATTCTTACCCTCAGAGTGAATAATTTTTGATTTGTCGACTTCATGGCTTTTGTTTCTAAAGTCAGCACTTAGACCATTTATATTCCAATGCTTTGTGTGGAGACATTTTTTTCTTGTCTATGTTTCCAAACATAGTCTTCCTTAGGTAGCATTTTGGTCTTACTGTTTTTGTTGCTAAACACAGTTTATTATCCCTATTCTTCTTTGTAACTTTTCCCTGCTATTTAGAACTTCACATGCATCAGTAAGCATTTTACTAAGAAAACTGGATTCTAAACAGATTATTTACTACTCAAGAACTTATTCAGATTTACATAACAAACTGCTAGATCATTACAGTTTCCCTCTACAGTGTTGTTTCTAAGACTGTTTGTACCTACATGGATGAAAACTCCTTTGTAACTCTTCAGAGAAGACTCTGCCGAACCATCCTGTGAGCTAAATATGTTTTTGTTGGACAGCTACTTATAGAACATATGCTTTCAGACCCTAGATCTCAAAACATATATAGATGAATGATACTTCACATAGGGTTGAATGATATTTTTCCTTCTTGATTATTTCTGTCAAGAATTATAGAAAATCTAAAGGTGTTAGCCATCTAACAATGAGTTCTGGATGGTTGTTTTGGTGTCACTGTCATTTTATCCCTTCCTTCAGCCAAATGCAAATGATTTATAGAAAAACATTTATCAATGTTCTTATCATATTCATACTGTTGAACCATATGTTGGATGTAGTAGTAGTTTCCCCAACTGCTTATTGAAGAAGGAGGAGATTGACAGGCAGGACTAGGAGGTGGACAAAGTGAGGGGAGTGAAGGATGCGGACAGAGAAAGGAATAGGAAGAGATGGAAAGAGAAAAGGGGGGAAAGAAGAATGACAGAGAAAGGAAAGAGAAGATTGGCAGAGGGTGGAGGAGGAGGAGGAGGAGGAGGAAATGGGCAGAGCGAGGGGGCAGGAGGAAACACAGTGAGAGAGAGGGTAGAGGAGGATATTGATCTAGAGAGCGTCAGGAAGAGATGGACATCAGGTGAAATAGGAGATGGACAGAAGAGGGAGGAAGGACAAAGATGAGATGGATAGAGAAGACGGGTCAGAAGATGGACGGTGAGGAGGAAAGAGGAGATAGGTTAATAAAAGACTGGAATAGATACTTACTCAGACTGGAGAACTTCGACTATCTGGTTTGGGTCCATGCCTTTGCAGGTACATAGGCTGGTAATAACAACCACATGGGTAGCTATTGAGTCAAAGTAGACCAAGACAATAGAATTAATCAACAGTTATAAAGGAAAAATATGAACTATGTTGTAACTTTTGCTTCCATTATGTAATATTTACTACTTGCTTTAAAATTGCTAGGTAGCAGGTTTAAGTACAATAATTAGAACATAGATATAAAAAAATTGTATTTTGTCTCAGGAATATTCTGATTCTGGTGAGATAACGATTGGAGTCACTGTTTGCCAGTTTTCTGATGGGTACATTCATGCTTTAAATGTGGTTCTAGCATGTGGTTGTTACACTGCTGATTTAGTATTCGCTAAATGATTTGGCCAGTGACCTCAACATTTTGGTTTTCTTGGCCTCTTGAAGCGAGTTGACATAATCCTCACATTTTCTTGGTAACATAGCTTGACTAGTCTCTGGCCATCTTGTTGGTAACTCTGTGTCTGGAGTGTTGTTGTATCATTCTTCTACATTTCCCTTCTCAGCCTAAATGTGAGTTTAATCACCTTATAAAATTTTAACATTTCCTTTAGGAAATTTTCTCATGGTTTTGTCTAGTTCATGCAGATAGTTATCAACTCCTTCTTTGTCTCTCTTGCTGCTTTGGTTTACTGCTTCATGCAAATTGATTACTCTTGTTATTATTTACATCATCATTATTTATGTCATACAGTTCATCTGGTTTTACACAAAAGGAAAAATGCAAAGTAATGTGGCTATGTAATATATGGATTAAGGAATATCAAGAATAGAGTTTTTATCATTCCTGGGCCTAAATATTCACAGCAAGTGCCAGTGATCAACACACATATTAGAAATATGCAAAAGACTGCACTGACCAGGACTTTCTGTTTGTATGATTGTATTTATTTGCTAAAATGAGGTAACTAAAGCAATATAACTTGATTATTTTGACTCAGTAATAACATATTAAATGATATTCTGGGGTTATCCAACACAATGAAAGATACTTTTATTAATACGATGGAAGGTAATCCATATTACGAACAGAGCCTTTTCCAGATGGTCTGATGTGGAGCTATTCTGGCTTCAGAATACTCATCATAATACAACACTATAGTCTTCCCATTATGTGCTTCCTTTGGAAAAATGAGACATTTACAAACTGAACGTTGCATACCATGATCATGAGATATGAAATAAGTTACATTTACATCAAGAAGTAGAAACCCTCTCCATGGTACACACGCAAGCCCATTACAGATACGTAAATATATAATACCTTACCTGTTAATGTAAAATCTATTTGATAAATCTGGAAAACTGTGTATTTAGTAATTACTTTGATACAATGCTGGAAAGTCTTGACAATGTGTCACATTTTATAAGTTATACGGCATGACTTGGATTCTGCACATTCTGTTAACACAATAGCAACTGCAAGCTTACTCTGAAGTTAGTTGTTTACCATTCTGTACAATATTGTACCAGGTATGAGCTATCTATTTGCTGTTCTGTACAGTATTGTGCGAGGCACAATGCAGCCCCATGGTGTTTTCTGTTCTCAGGCACAGGGTGAGTTAGCTGCTATTCATAAACAACTTGAAACAACTATGACTGCGATCAAGTGAATAGAAGCTGCTATGAAATGGTATGTTGGGAGGGCTACCAAAGGTCATGCACCTGAGATACCAAAGGTATGTCAAGTACATCCTCTCCTGCAGGAAATCTCAAACCCATCATTACTCACCCACTTGACTGTGAATAGTGTAGCAGTGGTAGGTGTAGGCACCTTATATGGGTGAAACAGGCATAAGAGGAAACTCAGGATGCTACATCCATCCACTTATCACCAAAACTAAGCCAGTGAGACTCACTTCACTTGTTTGGAAACATGCTGTGTCCCGTGAGATGTGGTAACCCTCAACAGTTCAAACATACGGTGAATGAAGGTGTCCCTTAGGGAAATGGCAGTAAGGGATGCAAAGGAACACCAGGTGCCTGGGTATAGGGTCTCACTCTGCATCTTGGAGAGACTATACCGGTGGCCATTTAAGGAGAAAGGTGCAACTGACAACAGATTGTAAGTACAAGGTGGAAAAAACAATGCCTATCATCTGAGCTCTAATATCATACTTGAATCATTCCATCTACTAGCAAGAAGGTTAAGAATGCCAGTCTTATCTCAGAATTTCAACAAGGTTCATAATCTGCATCATAGTCTGTTTAAAATAGATCATGGCCAGCTTGTTCTGAGACAAGTGGAAGGCTTGTGCCACAGAGTATGAAGGTTCTGTAACAATCTAGGCTTTGATTTCTCAGAATTGCAACATATGATTGACAGCTATAGGTTGCCCGTAAATGGGTCAGGTGAGTACTACACCTCGGACCCATGTACTTGGCTGTGTGTGGGGTTATTTTAGATTACATAACTCACCACTCAATCCAGATAACGAGAGCTATAGGAAACCCAGAGCACTGAGAGTAAGATTCAAAGAAAAGCCACCCTTCCCCCCTACCTCTCCCACACGAGAGGATATTAAAATCCTGGCGGTTTACAGCCAAATCATTAACAAGAAAATGCAAGAGTTTCAAGTGCTCCTAAAGAGCAGCTAACCTCACATAATATAAAGTACAGGAATTTCACTTAAAACTTCCGGGCTGATAGGCCATGGTCGAAAAATATGACTCTCCCCTGATGTTTCATCTCCTACTGTGGGAGACATCCTTGGAGGTACAGCGGCAAACTGTTTGCTGCTGTACCTGCACGGGTGTCTCTCACAGTCAGAGATGAAACATCAGGGGAGAGTTTTATACTTCGACCACGGCCTATCAGCCCGCAAGTCTTAAGTAAAGATAATACCGGCTGTGGAAGCTTACATTGTATAATCAAAGTACAGGAAGTCAGTTAAGCTTTGAAAATGGCATCAGTGAAATTTTTGGGGAAAATTTAAGAATATACTGAACAGATAAACCAGTTGGAAATAGACATTGTTTATTGTACATTATTAATTTCCTTTTGTATGTTGAACAGAAACTTGTTTGTGTACTTTTATACCCCACATTTTCTATCTAATAATCAGAATTCCAAGTTACAGTAGAATTTTTGAATAGTATGAGAGTAGATGACACATCATATGCATGAGGAGAAAACCAAAATTGCTGTTCCATGGGATTCAAATCCCATTGCTCTTCTGGCTCTACCTTTTACTTGAATTATAAGGCAAAATTAGTCCATTCAGCAAATGACACAAGCAGTTTCTTCAAGCCAATCAAAGCAGCATCAACAGGGAAACTGAAAATAATTTTCTTGCAACAATTGTTGAATGATTTTGCACAAAAACACCAAAGCTCCCATTGATCAGGTGGGGAAAAATTGAATAGGAGAGAAAGTTCAAAGTTAATCATGACAGATCATTTTGCCAAGACTCAGTATCATAAGCAGACATAAACTTATAATTCAATCCTTCCACCCACCATCAGCTCACCCTTCATATAGATAAAAACATCAGAGAAAACCTAAGTTCACTACCATGTGTGTTGCCTTAGCATATTGGAAGCAACCCTAATCATCCATAATTCTATTGTGATAGTAACAGTTTTGAACATGTAGGGCTTAGTAATGCGTCCTGCAAAAATTGCTAAAATGCCTTTCTAAAACTACCCCAAACAGATAGTTTGGAAGCTCACTCACAATGGAAACATGTGTGATTGAGATACAACCCATCAAAAAAAAAAAAAAATAAATAATTTGGGTAAATGGAAGTGTTTAGCTTTGCACTGTTGCCTCACACTGGGTGTTTTAGTACCCCACTGCAGTATGCATTTCTTTGCACTGTTTGCAAATGGAAGAGCAATATGTGTAACAAATGGTATGAAATATTTTATGGTGGCTTGAGTTGCTTTCATACAAATTTAATGAATGTTTCCATTGATAAAGGCCAATAACTGTTCCCAGAAACAGAGTTCTACTGCAATATACCCAATAGAATGTACAAAACATTGTCTCTCAACATAATTTGTAAAATATCCAGGCACAATGTATCCCAGATGATCATGGAAAACATTATTCGCTTCCAGCACAGATAATGGCATCTTTCATTTCTGCATGGTGTATTAGGGTCACCAAATCAAGCATACAGGAACAAGCATAAGTGACAGCTCTATATACATCAGGATCTGCTTCAGTCACTTTGCTGTTAAAAAGTTGTCTTAGCAGCTCCAATAGTGCTAGTTTCCACAGATGGAAAATTTGCTACAGTTGGGTTTAAGTTGTGTGGGAGTATGGTACTGACCTTCTAGAAATTGGCCAGAAATCCGACCCCCCGCCCACCCGCACCCACACTCCTGTATGGTACACATCCCTAAGTGTTGAAAGAAGTGAAACAAAATAGTTCAACGACTAATTCATAAATGTTTGGCAAGTGTCTTGTGGCAGAGAAAGGTGTAAAGGTGTGACTGCTTGACAGTACTATGTTAAAATTTTAATGAAGGGCACTACCATCTAGAATTTGCTTGACAGTTGCTTTCTGATGGAATCTTTATTGTATGATCTGAAGCTGGCAAATTAATTTAACGAATCTAGTCAAATTTAATAAAAATTTGTACAGCTGATAACTGATTCTTTCTATTCTTAAAACATGCTTCACAGCTGCTAATTGACAGCCATGAATTACAAGAAAGTGTACTCACCCTACATGTTCTACTATCACTCTCAACTTCACTATAATTTTTTTCTTTACTTGGTCCTGTTTTGTGGACAACATTCATGAGACAGTTAATTTCTTATTCAGGCCTTATTTGCTCAGGTTTTATTATTCCTAATCTATTTTCTTAATTACTAACTATAATATCACATTTAATATGCCTGTAAATAATTTTCATGACGAAATAATTGTAATTTAAAAAGGTAAGGATCATTTGGAGCTGAAATTTGCTGTGAGCTGACGGACAGTCCACTGAAATGTATACTTCCTTGCGAATCAGTATGATAACGGTCTGTGAGTATGAAACATAATGTTAACATCATGTAACTGTCAGTTGATATGTGTGGGTGAGGAATCTGTTATTGAGAGTAGCTTATTAATCTGGTATAAATGTTGAGGCTCTTGAGTGATAAAATACCAATGTTACAAAAAAAGAATTAAGTTTCAATAAATATGAAGAAAATGATAAGTATACTCTGCAGTGTAGTGTATATTATGTATCAAGTGTTAAACAAGCCCATTAATGCTAGGAGTGTGACTGAAGACAGAACATTTTGAGACACCACAGGTGAAGTAATGCACTGGGTAAATCACAGTCCACATGTTCCTTGGTAATCAGACATGCAGAAATGACCACTTTACTGAATAAATGGAACAGTTCTACACATACAGTGTGACTTCCAAACAAACTTAAGTTTTGCAGTGATTACTTAAGTAAGGGTATTTCCTTTCAGATTTAGCCATGTCGAGCCAGACTTGGGCTGAGCTTATGGTTTAGCAGAATAAGAAGCAGTCACTCATAGTAATAGAAAGGCTGTTTTCCAAGGGGGAGGGGAGAAGGAAAATGTTCCTATTCCCCCCCCCCCCCCCCCTCCAACCACCCCACGTCCCATCCACTATCCACCTTGTGATGAAGCAAGCTGGGATCTTTTTACTTCGCTCTTGTTTTGCCATCTGCCTCCTCAAATAAATTTTATTTTCATTTTTTCTAAGTTCCATTAAAATACATGAGTATTATCTGAATTTCCATAAAAGGGAAAGTTTGACCCTCAGTCCAAAAGAATATAGCACCAGATCTAATTTTGTGCTTAGTTTTGTGTCCGTTATGAATTTCCTAATTCATTTTGACCATTCCTAGTTAATACTATTGTTACAGAGTGAAATTAGTAATTGTTTCATGACTTAAATTCTGTTGTTGACTTATAAAGAAATATAAATTCTGTACTAAGTATAAACTTTTGTAAATAGAACTACTGGGATTCTTTAAGTAATTATTTGGCTCTACTTGAAAAAATGTTAGCAAAGCCAACCCTTGATTAATTCCAAAATAATTACCAGGTTAGTAAAAGCATTGTTTGGATAACTACATCTGTTAATTTCATTATTTAAACAAATAATTCGGCATAATACCTGTAGTAGAAAAAACTGTTAAAAAGAAGGTAATTTTCTATGTATTCAATTAATTGAATGGGTTATGTTTTTATTGTGATTTCTGTTAATTAAACATCAATGTATAGTTTCAGTGCCTATTATTTTGAGGATATATGAAGGCCCAATTTTTGGTCCCGAGACAGTCAGTCCACACCCACTTTTCAGACAAGAAATCTGTATTGGTTAGATCAACAACAATGCATCAACTGAACAGGGGAACTGGTGTAACACCAGCAGGTCATGTGTTAAAATAATGACTGTTCAATAGTCTCACACACACCGTATTATAATGTAACAAGTGTGTTGTTAGGTTTTTACAGCTCATAGATGTTCATCGGTAAACTATTGTAGCAGTATGCTGATGTTTGACTGCAAACTATTAATGAGGCTCATCAAAAATTAACCAATAGTGAACTGCTCATATATCTGTAGTACTGTGGTGGTTGTGAACAGTGGAAGCAAAGAACTGTGAAAAGCCTCTGTGCAACTGTTGGCTAAATCGTTTACAGTAGTCAGTGTTGAACTTCCACATCATATTTTTCAGCCACTATAACTACACAGTACATCAACACTGAGGAGTATCAATGAAGAAATAAAGCAGGCAAGCATCACAACCTCATCTGTAGGCATCTATGAGAACATTTTATAAATAAATTTTTACTTTGACATAGTATACAGCCATGTGTGTACACTATCATAATTTTTAGGAATTTTAAACTGATATCCTTTATTCACTATGTTCTCAGGATCCAATCATGATGTGGGATCTTCATTAATATAAAACACAAGAAACTTGCATTAAGAAAGAAAAGCATGTATCAGAAACTATATCTGTAGCTCCAGTCTAACCACAAAAAATTATCACAACACAGCACTATACTATTTTTGGTCATACAAATGAGATATACACATCATAAACAAACCAAGACAAATGTTCATGTGGGCTAATATGACGTGTTTTAAGTTTTTTTAACTTGTAGGGTGTTATGAATTTCTGATTCCATGGCTGATGGTTGGTTTTTCAAAACTTCTGCATCACAATACAGCACCCTACTCTCGACCACACACAAAACACTATATAGTATGCCAGACTCATTTTTGCATCAAGTATTGTTGGTGCATAAACCACAGTTTGTCTGAAACTCTTATTTGTTATAAGTAATGGAATTGTTAGTAAGCAAATGTGGTGGGAAGAAAGTGTAGTTCCAAGATCTTTGATGAAGTTACTGCAAAACTTTTAGTTATACAGTTTACATTCTTACTGCCCACTTTTGCTGAAAAAATACATTATTTGCTTCAGTTTCTATGCCCCTTGAAACTGACTGTAGTAGGATATTGATTAGCATGTTTATGTAATAAGCAGATATTAAAATCATGTAACATTCTTCCAAAGCCTGTGGAAGTCATTTTTTAAAGTTAAGAACAGTGACATGATTCAGTGGCAAACCGTAATTGAGTCTGGGGAGAATAGGGAAGCTTAAAGGCAGGTGGAGGACAGAGACTAGTGAAGTTAGTGGCCAAGGCATGCTTGGGGAGTGTTCCCACATGCGCTGTTCAGAAAAGTTGGTGTTAGCGGCAAGAATCCAGATGGAACACCCGTCAAGCAATCATCACACTGAAACATATTGTGGTGACAGGTACATTAAGTAACTGGGTGGTCCAGCTGCCTCTTGGCTACATTTAGACAGCAGCCACTCACGATGAGATGTGGCTTCTTCACTGTCATGCAGAGACTTTGTACAGCACAATGGTTATAACTAGGTTGGTACATAACATGGCTGTTTTAACAGGCGCCCATCACTTCGATAGGGTACAGCATGTCAGTGGCAGGAATGGAGTATGTGGTGATGGAAAGATGTATTGGACAGGTCTTGCATCTAGGTCTATTGCAGGGATGTGAATCATGAGGCAAGTAGTTGGATGCAGAGGCTGATTAGGGTTGCATAAGGATATTACCCAGATGGTTTGGGTGGTGGGATATCAATGTGGGAGGGATAGGGAAGGTAGTGGGAGGATATGTCTCATTTCTGGGCATGATGGGAGATAGCCAAAACACTGGCAGAGATTATTATTTAGTTGCTCCCATCCTGGATGGTATGAGAGGGGTACCACTTGTGCCCAGACAGTGGATATGTGGAGGGCATTAGATGAATAGTGAGACAAGGACAAGGTTTAGAGAATAATTTTGTTCTATGAGGGCCCCCATTAGAACTCTGGAATATTTTGAGGGGGGTATGCTTGTCACTACGGATACAATGACCATAGATGACTGGGCCTTATGGAAGTGTCCTCTTGGTGTGGTCTAGGTGGCAGCAGTTTAGGTGGAGGTGTTGTTGGTGTTAAGTAGATTTGAAGGACACTGATGTAGCCATCACTGGTATGGAGATCAACTTTGAAAAAGGTGGATTAAGGGTCTTATGTGGAGCAGGTAAGGCACATAGTGTAGAAGGTGTTGAGGTTCTGGAGGAATGTGGATAGTGTTCTCACTCTCATTCCAGATCATGAAGATGTCAACAATGAATCTGAACCAGGTGACGGGTATGGGTTTCTGTGTGGTTGGGAAATTATCTCCTAGATAACCATGAATTGATTAACAAAGGATGCTGGTGTGTGCATGCCCACTGCTATGCCATAGACTAGCCTTAAAAAGAGAAGTAATTGTGTGTCAAAATATGTGATGTGTCCAGCAAAGGAGTCCCTGATTTCATAACGAAAACTTTCGAAAACTAAAATCGATAGCCAAGAGCAACAAAAGGTATGTTTATCATGAAAGCTGTAAGAATTTCATACAGGGTGCTCACAAATTCCCACCACAAACTTTGCGACTTGTAAAGGGACTGAGTAGCTAAAATTGTGAAGTGGAATCCAGGTCAGAAATGTACCATTTCCATGCTACAACTCTCTGAAAACCTGTTGGTAACTCGACCACCTTTACAAGTATTTTATTAGGCACGACCTAGTACATCACTTGTTCTATAATTCCACTAATTAATAACCAAAGAAACAAAGAAGAAATTTAACTGTTTTTCAAGAAGACTGTTGTTTACTGCACAATGTCTTCGAAGTCAGGTGAGACGCATCTCCTTGGAACACCACAGTCACACCTGCTGATAGTGAAGCTACCCTTTCTTGAAGCTGTTGCTAAATTGTGGCTATAATGGTATGCAATGCAGTCAGACGTTGTGGCTATCGATCGTGATAGAAGTGTCAAGCTGCCTATCCATTACCGTGAGCTTAACTCTGCATGTTTTTACACACTCACAGACATGTGAATGAACCTCGAACCACATCAGAGGGATAATATACACCGAAGCGCCAAAAAAACTAGTATAGGCACGCATATTCAAATACAGAGATATGCAAACAGGCAGAATATGGCACTGTGGTAGGCAACACGTATATAAGACAACAAGTGTTTGGCACAGTTGTTAGATTGCTTACTGCTGCTACAATGGCAGGTTATGAAGATTTAAGTGAGTTTGAATGTGATGTTATAGCCCTGGTGCACGAACAGCGTCTCCAAGGTAGCAATGAAGTGGGAATTTTCCCATATGAATACTTCCCAAGTGTACTGTGAATATCAGGAATCTGGTAAAACATCAAATCTCTGACATCGCTGCAGCCAGAAAAAGATCCTATAAGAACAGGACCAACCACGACTGAACAGAATTGTTCAATATGACGGAAATGCCTCCTGCAAATTGGTGCCAATTTCAATGCTGGGCCATCTACAAGTGTCAGCGAGCGGACCATTCAATGGAACATAATTGATATGGGCTTTTGGAGACGAAGACCCACTCGTGTACCATTGATGACTGCGTGACACAAAGCTTTGCACCTCGCCTCTGCCTGTCAACACCGACCTTAGACTGTTGATGACTGGAAACATGATGCCTATTCAGACAAGTCTCATTTGAAATTGTATTGAACAGATGGACTTGTACTGTTATGAAGACATGAATCCATGGATGCTGTATGTCAGCATGTCTGTTCAAGCTGGTAGAGGCTCTGTAATGGTGTGAAGCATGTGGGGTTTGCGTGATATGGGACCCCTGAGAAGTCTAGATACAACTCTGACAGATGTCATGTACGTAAGTATCCTGTCTGATCACCTGCATCCATTCAAGTCCATTGTGCATTCCAACAAACTTGCACAATTCCAGAAATTGCTAAAGAGTGGCTCCAGGAACACTCCTCTGAGTGTAAACACTTACACTTCCGCTCGCCACCAAAAGCTTCAGACATGAACATTGTTGAGCATAAATGAGTTGCCTTGCATCATACTGTTCAGAAGCGATCTTCACACTCTCGTAGATTACAGATGTATGGACAGCCCTGCAGGATTCATGGTGTGTTCCCTCCAGTACTACTTCATATATTAGTCGAGTCCATGCCATGTCGCATTGAGATATTACACAGATGTTTTGAAATAGTTCAAAAAACCGGTAACAGATGGCGCCCTACACTGTGCAGCTTATACAGTATCAGCACCATAATTAAACTCGTTCTCTGCGAGTAGTCCTAGCAATTGCATCGCAGTATCTTAGAAATGTCCTGTACTAATAGTACAAAGTTGGTGCAAACGAACAATGAAATTCAGCATTGCATCCCGTAGCAGCTCGAAGGAAATGAACTCATATGGCATACAGATTGCCGATTCAAGTCCTCCCAAAGTGATGGAATGGTTCTGGTATACAGTGTCCTTCATTATGCCTTATGAAAGGTAGTCACAACGAGTAAGATCTGGCGAATATGGAGGCCAATCTATCCCTGCTCCAGTAAATTTTCAACAATCAAATGCAGTCGCTCTGTTTCTGAAGTATTTGTCAAGAAAACAAAACACATGTCTGGTGCAATGCAGTGTGGTTTCACTTTGCATGAACCACTCAGTTCATTTTCAGTCCCACAATGTTGGGGTAAATTGTTCCACATCTGTAACATATAGGGTTCACGAGTGATCGTCTCTCGCATGAAAAAATATCAACAGTAATTTTGGAACAGTTTGCTTTCACAAAAATGGGGATTCTGGGAAGCATAAAATCGCCAGTCTTTTTATTCACGATTCCATTCATTTGCAATGTGCATCATCTTTATCAACAAACACGAATTTCTTCATTATCAGTCATTGTGAGAAACTGGTTTGCAAAATTAGTCCCCTGTTACACAGCTTGTACTGGTATGGCCTAGTGACTTTGAACTTCGATTGGAAACTTGTGTAGAGTCTGACTCAGTCTTTTAGGTGAGCTTTTGTTCTCACAGATTTCTTTGGTTTTTGCTGAATAATTCCAGACACCATGGTGACACTTTCAGGTGTAACTATAGTTTGCCTGGGGCCACCGTCCCCCACCAGATCGTCAGCCATGCTGCCTGTCCGCTGGAATTTGGTGAAAAGCATGTGAATGTAACTTCCTGGCACATTAAAATTGTGTGCCAGGCCGCAACTCAAACTCGGGGCCTTTGCCTTTCATGGGCAAGTGCTCTACCAACTATGCTACACAAGCATGACTCATTCCCTGTCCTCACAGCTTTACTTCTGCCAGTACCTCGTCTCATATCTTCCAAACTTTACAGAAGCTCTCCTGCGAACCAAGCCGGACTAGCACTCCTGAAAGAAAGGATATTGTGGAGACATGTCTTAGCCACAGCCTAGGGGATGTTTCCAGAATGAGCCGGTGAATGGTTTTGGCATTGGATCCTTTTGGAGCATTAAACAGTGTTCGAAAACTGTGCCTTGTTGCTGTAGGAGTATGTTCTAATCAGTGGCATTCCAGTACAAGAGAAACATGTTGTTCAGTGATCTTAAGAATCATTAACAATGCCCACACATAAAAGTGTTACATGTATGTGAGACAACAGAAATCATTTGATTAACTTATCTCTGCTCACCTATTAGAATGTCTTGTCATATCTCCCATTAACATCTGGTATTAGATATCTGTCTGGGTGAGTGCCTGGAGAGAATGTTGTCTCAACTCAACAAAGGAAAAAAAATATTAGACACAGATGGGAGTTGTGGTACCAGGTGATATGTGCAATCGTGAAACAATATGTCCTCAGTCACTTTTAAGTTACTGTTCAAGTGGACTCATGTAGAATTTTTCTAGACTATGGACCAGAAGTCACTGATGTGAAAAGTGACAGAGTGTTACCATTTGTAAAACACTTCATACATTCAGACTGACAAATTGATGTATTACCAGTAATTCATAAGCTATAACCTTACCTGCTTACATGAAAAGGCTACTTTATGACAAAGTACATTTTAAAAAGTGTTTGTCTCAATATTGATAACATATCATCTCATAAAACTTAATATCCACAATCAGAGTTTTTCTGATAGATGGCTGCTATATATGTTTAAATATATCATCTGTGCACAAATGACAAGACAAATTATTACATCACACTGGTTTTCATATTTCAATGTAATGTGTAAAAGAACACAGCTGATTCACTTAACCATGATGAATATGCAACAAGTGGAAGGTAACAGTGTGTGTTGTTAAATAGTCAGTTAGAAAGGGCGTTGTTCGGATGCATATGTTAAGCATGAAGCGACAAACTTCCCACTTACAGGTATCGAGCATACATTGAGAAAAGCATGAAATTTTTTGAATCTCCTTTGGAAGGAAGACTATAATTTTAGGGTCTGTGAATTCTGAACTAGCATGAAAATAAAATCTGCCTGATAAGAAATGAATTGAAAATATAAGGTAGGAAACATTTCTGGCCTGTTTCTTCAAGAAATGCAAATGACTGCTCTAAAAATGAACCTCTGTTACTAAAAGAATTACTTTTTCAAGAAGAGTTTCTTCCAGTGAAGACACAAAAGTAAGCAGAAGGAGGCTCATGTAAGTGGTTTACTCATATATGCTGTAATATTTCTTCCATATCTTTATCTATTGCCACAAAAAATGAACTCGGAATAAACGTAGGTAAATATGAGACTGATAATCCTACACAACTCTATAATGCAGTATATATTGTCCTACAATGACTGCACCCTTGATGTACTTGAGTCTGACACACACCGATTAGTTTATCTGAGAATTAAGTTACTGGAGAATAGTAGGCAGTTTATGAATTTTACATGAAGGTATATCATTAGGAACTGATATGAAAAAAAAAGTATTTTTATGATATACAGAAATTTTTCTGTTTTGCAATGACATAACAATAAAGACACTAACGAAAGAATAGCAACAACTTAAATGATTAGTTCTGCAATCAGTATGGTATTTTATGATAGTGTTGTTCTATCCCTAATAAAGATTTAGAACAAGAGCATAAAAAGTATTTTATATTTTCATCACAAAATTACCAGAATTACTGAGACATTGTTTAGATGTGTAACACGATAAAGCAATGAGCACAGGTCACTCATTGCTATTTTACATTGCCATGGATGTTCTTTTTTTTAGATGAGTACTACAGATTACACTTCGAATGCCAAAAGCTGATTTACTATTGATCTTCTACATGATGCCAACCTCAGTTGGTTCCACAATCAAAAGTTTCATTTCTACCAGTGTAGTTGTTGTTACTTCAGATGTGATGATGTGCCACTAGGCACAATATGGGATATAGTCACTCACTTCACCAAAAGAAATAACTTCCATAATAAAATCTTTAAAAACAAAGCATTCTAGTGGTTACGATGAAATATCAACAAATTTAATTAAGGTATGTTCTTGTGAGTTTAGTACAATTCTAAGTTATTTGTGTAACCAATCAATTATAACTGGAACATTTCCTGACTGGCTAAAATATGCAGACGTTAAGCCTCCATTCAAGAAAGGGGACTAAGAGACACCATCAAACTACAGAACAATTTCACTTTTGCCAGCATTCTCAAAAATTTTAGAAAAAGTAATGTTCAGGCAGCTTCTCAACCATCTGACCACAGATTTGGATTTCTGAAGGGTTCTGATATCGAGAAGGCTATTTACATCTACAATGAAAGTGCACTTAATTTATTAAATAACAAATTACAAGCACCAGGTATTTTCTGTGATTTGTCAAAGGCATTTGATTGTGTGAACCATACCGTCCTACTAAAAAATATTAATTCTATGGTGTCCCGGGCAGCGCTGCAAAATGGTTCAAGTCATACCTCGCTAACAGGAAACAAAGGGTGTCAGTGCAAGGGACTAGTGAATTAAGTCATCAGTCATCATCAGAATGGGAAGAAATTACATGTGCTGTCCCACAAGGATCCATTTTAAGGCCATTGCTTTTTCTTGTGTACATTAATGATCTCTCATCAGTTACACTGCCAGAAGCAGAGTTCGTTTTGTTTGCAGATGACACAAGTATTGCAATAAATAGTATGTCGAGTGTAGTTCTGGAAAGATCTGCTAATGATATTTTCATGGATATTAATAAATGGTTTAAAGCCAACTCACTGACATTAAACTTAAAAAAAAACTCACTATATGCATTTCAGAACCTGTAAGAGGTTTCCACCGGGCATATGCATAAAGTATGAAGAAGAGCAGATAGAAGGGGTTGACAGTCTTAAATTCCTGGGATTACAACTTGATAATAAATTTAGTTGGGAGGAGCACACCACAGAACTGCAGAAACGCCTTAACAAATCTGCATTTGCAATTCCAGTGTTAGCAGACATAGGAGACAAAAAATGAAAAAGCTTGCATACTTTGCCTACTTTCATTCCATAATGTCATATGGCATAATATTTTGGGGTAAGTCTTCAAGTAAAAAAAAAACGTTTTCAATGTCAAAAAGTGTGTAATACACATTATTTGTGGAGTATATTCACTGACGTCCTGTAGAAACCTCTTCATAGAACTGGGTATAATAACTACTGCCTCTCAGTATATTTACTACTTAATGAAATTTATCCTAAATAATGTATCAATTTTTCCAACAAACTGCTCAGTTCATACATACAATACCAGGAACAAAAATGATCTGTACAAGGACTTAAAAGCACTTATTTTAGTTCAAAAAGGGGACCACTACTCAGGAACACTCATCTTCAATAATTTGCCAGCAAACATAAAAAATTTAGTTACAAATAAAGATCAGTTTAATAGGAGCCTGAAAGACTTACTAGTGGCCAACTCCTTCTACTCCATTGACGAATTTTTTAATAGAAACAAATGATGTATTGTATATACTCATACTATTACTATTGTTATTTCAGCTTAAAAAATATTGTATAGTATATGCTCTTACTATTAGTATTGTTATTTCAGCTTAAAAACAAAAGTGACATGTTCCACATCCACGAGGATCTCCTCAGTGTGGATCTATGGAATGAAAAACTAATCTAATCTAATCTAGGACCACAGATGCCTGAAACTCACTAAGATACACTGATAAAACATCCTAATCTCCAGTTTCACAATGACAATGTTTGACAGGAAATGCAGGTATCTATTCAGTCATCTAACCAAGTTACCTGAAACCTCTCTGTCTATGGAGACTGATTAAAGCATTACTTTTTTTCGAAATTGTGTACAACTTTTGATTAATTTATCAGTAGGGCAGTGTGTTGTAGCTAGGAACAGTTCTCAGACTTTCATCTCTTGCCAGTCCTGTAAGACAGGTTTAATATACTTCCTGATCCTGTTTTGAAATAATAGCATTTCCTTTGCATATGGTGCAGTCTTTTTCTCAGATTACAAAAGTTACTCCATAAAAGTAAGATTTATCACATTGTGGAAAGCTAATCAAAGATACATCATGGACATGTACCTAGAAACAGATATTTTATTCAGATATAAAAGTGTTAAAATTTACATTATATCATGAAAACGGCATTTAATACTCTATCTGCTACATTATCACTCTACTGAATATGAATAACCAGGAAGTAATTCATATTAAGAAGAGAGATTATAAATCACCAGTTGCCAATATTAACAAAACATTGAAAAAGAAGCTATTGGGAACCAACACAAACTTCAACTGTTGAACAGGGAAATTTGTTAGGACAGTTATTTAGTTAGTTACATGTCCCACTGATCAATCTCACAGTAACCATTATGATGTGGAATGTGTTAAGTGCACAAGAAATGCACACATGAATCATGGTTTTTTTTTAGGCTTAATATTTTTATTACCTACTTCATTCACGTAATTGGCACAAAATGTATATATTATACTTATAGATTTATTTATTACTATTCAAAAATTCATCTATGGTATAGCATTAATTGTCAAGGAGATATGATTTCAATTTATTTTTGAAACTGTTATTGCTGTCTGTCAGACAATTTACTTTATCTGGTATTTTATCAAAATGTTTTGCAGCTGCATATTTTACCCTTTACTATGCCAGAGATAGGTTAAGTACAGTATAGTTGAAGTCTTTCTTTTGTCTGGTAATATAATCATGAATGTCACTGTTGTTTTTAAACTGTTCCATAGCGTTGAGGAAAAAATTCGTTACTGAGTAGTTGTACTGTGAGGCTGTTGAAAGAATTTCTAACTTCATAGACAGATGCCTACAAGATGTGTGACTATGAGCCCCACACATTATTTTGACCACTTTCTTCGAGCAATGAGTACTTTCTGCCTAAGTGTTAAGTTACCCCAAAATATCATTCTATATGACATGAGAGAGTGAAAGTACGCAAAGTATGTTAAGTTGTATATCCTCAAAATTGGCAATTATTCTGACAGCAAAAGTTGCTGAACTAGTCATTAAGGAAATCGAAAATGTGAATTTTGCAGTTAAGATACTCATCTACATGTACACCCAAAAACTTAGAATGTTATACCCTGGCTACTAACTTCTATTGGTTTGTTATATTTATTCAGGGAACTGTACTCCTTGCAGCAGAAAGTTGAATGTTTGGTGTTTTTGAAAGTTTAGAGCAAGCCCATTCACAGAAAACCAATTAATAATTTTTCCAAAGAGATTATTTTTATCATTTTCTATTGGAGTTTCTATTACTAGATTAATAATGATGCTTGTCCCATCATTAAACAGTGTCAGTTTAGCTTCTTCTTTCAGATAAGAAGGGATGTCATTCACACATCAAGAACAGAAGGGAACTCATGATCGAAGCCTGTGGAACACCTAATGTGGTTTCACCACAGTTAGATGAAGTGGCAAACTTCTTGCTGAGATGGTTAACCACTCTTGAGAACATTGCTTTCCGAATGATTTTTGAAAATTCTGTTAACTAGGAAATTGGTCAGAATTATTGACATCTGTTGTGTCCCTTTTCTTGTAGAGAGCTTTACAATGGCATATTTTAACCTGACTGGAAAACTATCTTGAATTAGTGATGCATTACATATGTGACTAAGAACACCAGCTGTAACTGCTCCACATTGTTTTAATATCTTGTTAGAGATGTCATGTACTCCAATACAACATCTACTTTTCAAAGTTTCAATGATTTTCGTTATTTCTCAAAAGGATGATAGATGAAAATTAAACTGACCCAGATCTCTCAAAACTCACTCTTCCATGTGCTGCTTGGCTTTTTCTTTTGAACTATTATCACCAATTTTTTTCACCTACATTTAAGAAATGGTTGTTAAATACATTACATATTTGTGTACTATTGGTTAAGATGGCCTCAGCCCCTTTAATATTAGTACTACTTGTCCCAGTGATTACTTTCCTATCTCCCTTCTAACAAAGTTGATTTGATTTTGTTGCCCAAGTTGTTAATTTCATGTCTAACATACATATTTCTTGATTTTCTGACTACAAACTCAGTATGTTACAATAATTTTTATAATGTAAAATTACTTCTGTGTCTTCACTAATTTTTGGTGTCTCATGTAGTTTTCTTTTTCTTTCTCGAGACAGTTTAATACCTGTAGTAATACAAGGATCCTTTGAAAACATTTTGGTTTTACATTTAATAATTTTATTGAGCAATAGAGTTCAAAAAGCCACATAAATTTATGAAGAAATATGTTGCATTTATCACTGGCATTTGATTCATTGTATAAATGTACTAAATTACAATTTCTTAAACTTTCTCTGAAGTACTCTTTAGATACTGAGTTCATCAACCACGTGTATACTTAATGGTTTCTGAGCTGTACACCCTGCTAGGTTTTGTAGGTTAATAAATTGTGCGTCATTGTCTGTTAACCCATTTATCACAGGGAAAGCATGTGTTAGTTTCGCATCAGCTAGCTGTAAAAATACACTATCTAATAGAGTGTTACTGTCTTGAGCTACAGGTGTAGGGAAACTGATTACTGATCCTAGGTTATATGTCATTAATAACACCTGTAATTCACTTATCAGAATTACTTAGAAAGCTTACATTGAAGTCACCACAGATTAATAACATCTTCTTTTAGTCTGACAGAGATCATAATAGAAGTCAAACTTTTCTTATGAGTAGCTCCTGATCTCCTAATGGGGACCTGTACACTGTCACTAATATCAACACTACATTATGTAGGTGTAGTTCAAACACCGAAACTTATAAGTTCTGGTTGACACAAAATATGCTTACTTCTACAGTTTTGTATTTATACCCTTGTTTTGAGAAAATGGCAACTCCTTCTTTATCCATGCTAGATCTCCAAAAGTAAAATGCTAAATTACACTGAAACTTTCCATCCCCACAGTGACATGGTGTTCAGACAGGAAAAGTATATCCATCTCATTCCTATTTTTGAGATTATCTAAATACCCTAATGGCTCATCTACTTCATTCTTTTATTCCCCTGGTTTGATACTACCCTTAGCTTTATCCCTATTTACTGTACATGAAGCTGCTTTTTTCTGTTTTTCTTGATTGTTGTCAGTCTGAACTTTGGCTTTATTATAAAAAAAACTGAATGCCTAGTAACATTAACCACAGGGACCATCTCTTGTGCAACTGTGGCCACCATTACAGTATCTGTTAATAGAGAAGCTAACTTGTCTTTCCCCTTCATATTTGGGTGCATGTGACGTGTAGGACAGCCCCACCTACAAACAGCATCAACTGCAACAAAAATTATGTGAGATTTTGCCAGTGTCTGCAGCATCCTGTTCAGTTCAGCATTAACATGACTTACAGCAGTGTCTACCCAGCACCGATCATGACACTGAAGGACCTCCACAAACCCCGCATTTGTGTGCCCATTTTCTGTTCCTATTCTATCTGGTTCACACCTAACACTACATCTTGGATTCATAGCCAGTTGTTTCCTGCTCACCCAGCTATAATTATCTGATCTGTCTTAGCTGACCACTGGGTTTCGAAAAGCTTCTGACCTGGTACCCAGCACCTAATTTCTCCTGAAGCTGTTGGCTAAGAATCTCAGTTCATTGGTAAATATCATATGTTCCAAGCTTAACAGACCTTCTGTTTCAGGGGACAAGTTGGTGCACAACACAAGGTGTAGTTTGGCCATCCACACATAATGTAATTATGCTTAAAAATTACACAACTTTACTCATCATAAAACTGAGTAACTGAACAATAATAATAACTCCAAATTATCTTTAATATATCACACATCACGTAAATGCGTAGAACTCATAACATTTACAAATGTTTCACAAAACAACCTCATGTCTCAAAACAACGAAGACAGCAGAAACTGCTTATGGACATCTCTATTGTGCTCTCCTTCATGTGATTATAAAATGGATCACCAGGATAAACACCAGCCACTCAACATCACTGGTTCTTGGGTATACTTTCCACCAAATTCATTACTTTTCCCTACAAAACTATTAGGCAATCCTGTTGCATCTTATTTCAGCATCAAGAGGGTATATGAGAAAAAGTTTCCTCAGCTAAACAAAGGCACAATCATTAAACATAGCTGTTAGCTGCATTGCTACGTAAAATGTGTCTTTGTCAAACAGTTTCTACTTAGCTATTTGCATTGTTCTGTTGGACTCATATATCTCTTTGATTCTCTATTTTAATTTAATGACATACAATCTCACACTTGTTTTTCTTAGAACAGTTTGGAGGTAGGTATTAAGTCTCACATCACCCATACTTGAAATCCTGCCAAAGCTTTTCCCATTTCACTCCAATTACTATATTCCCATCTATGCCCTGATCTATTAATGCTTGATTTGTCATTCTATTTACTTACATATGGAGATATGGATGGAACACAGCATATTTTAGAATAATTGAGCATCAACAGTAATAAAATTTCATCTTATAAATCTATATAATTATGATGAGCTTTTCCTGTCTAATGAGTGTTTTCTATCTTTAGTTATTTCATCTATACACAGCATATCAAACAATTGTAAATCCAGGTTTGGTTATCAATAATACCATGAAAGGAGAAAAATTGCAACTCACCATAAAATTGACATACTGACTTGCTGACAGGTACAGCACAAAAAGTGTTACACATTTGTTTTACAGAATCTCCTGTCTGTAAAGTCTTATGTTTGCACGCAATCAAAATGCTGCCAGCAGACATCAGCACGCCAGGAGGGGTCGAGTACTGGTATGCGTACATACACTGCTCAGAGAATTGTTCAAGCATTGGACATGCCTGAGAACATGCTGCATAAATTTCTATGAAACATCACACAGTGCTATCCACAGAAAACCACCCCTATTCAGGAGTTGCATCCGGTTGGTTTGCCAGCAATACAAACATTCACTTTATAATTTTTGTTCAGATGGAAGTGGACAATGAGGGGTCCTAGAAATGATGTGTACAGATGAAGCCCATTCCCATCTCCTAGGACATATTGATATGAGGAATTGCACATTATGGGCAACAGATAATCAGCATGCCCATCAACCATTACCACTTCATTCTGCAAAGGTGACTGTGTGGTGCAAACTGACACCATTGTTTATTGTAGGGCTGTATTTTTTTGACGAGATTAGTACTATGGGTCTTATCACCTGTTTTTACAGTTACTGGAACAGTACTTTGTAACAGTTACATAAATTAAGACAATAGGAGATCCCACGAAGGAACATTGAGGCAATCCATGTTTTACATCAGTAATTTTTTATTTAAATGACCCACCATTGTTTCAAGCAACATAAAACATTTGGTTTTGCCCGCGCATGATTTTGTCAGTTCATTAACAGTTCCTCTAAGAAGCAGTTTCGAGAGATTTTTAAGTAGTATGTAGAATATTAGGCAAACTATGGCTTCTGTATGAAGAAACAACATTATGTACTGGTATGAAAGGAATAAAGTTATATCATACATAAATGTTTTTGTTACACTAACGTAGCAATAAGTCAGCATAGTAGTAACTTACTCAGCTCATATCAGGAGCAGTTTCGTAATTCGGGTTATTTTTGGTCAATTCCTGACGAAAGGTAGAATATGAGTATGCAGAGTACTATACATATTCATCACTAAAACACTATAATTAGTGAGATGTTGTCCTTAGATGTGTAACACTAGAAAGCGCTGATCTGAGACCCATCACTGATACTTAACACTGCCACAGATGTTATTTTCTTTGATAGGTATATTATATACAACACTTCAGATATCACAAGCTGATTTATTATTGACCCTTTAGATGATGCCACCCACAATAGTCCCACAAATAATTGTTTCTATCCGTTAGCTTAGCCGCAGTCACTTCAAATGTGATGGTGTGCCACTGGGCAACAGAACAACAGAAGAGTGCAACTCATTAAGATACACTACTATGACCTTCCAATCTTCATCTGCACAATGGAAACATTTGAAAATTTATCCAGGTACCAATTTAGCCATCTTACTCAGTTACCTGAAACATCACTCCTTCTATATAAACAAATGAAAGCATTATTTTTTTTTCAATTGAATAGACGAGTTTTGACTAACTTATCTGTAGGGAAGAGTGTTGTTGCCTCGAACAGTTTTCACATTTTCACCTCTTACCAGCCCTGTAAGAGAAGTTTACTTTATTTTCTGGTTCCATTTTCAAATAACAACTTCCATTTTTTGTGCGATGCAGCCTTTATCTGAACTTACAAAAGTTACTCCAGATAAGGAAGATTTTACAAATGTGAAAAACTGTTGCTAGATACAATATGGTGATGCACCTAGGGGCAAATATGATGTTCAGATTTCAAAGTGTAGAAATTGATAAAATATTATAAACACTGCATGTAATAATCTACGTGGTGCGTTATCACTTTACTACACGCCAATACCCAGGAAGTAAATCAAGTTAAGGAGAAGCACTATCAAAAACCAGTACCAATTTAAAAACTTTTGAAAAAGAATCTATTGGAAATCAACACAAATGTCCTTTTGTGAAATGCTGAAATTTGTCTTAACATTAATTAACGTCAGTTGATTGGCAAATATCATGTGTTCCAAGCTTAAGAGACCTTGTTTCAAGGGACAAGTTGGTACACAACACTAAGTGCGGTTTAACCATTCACATGTCATTTAACTAGGTTTAAAAAATACAGCATTTTACTTGCCATAAAACTCTTTAACTGAACAATAACAATAAGTTGAAAATAGCTTTAACAAATTATACAGCACTTGAATGCCTATGAGTCATAATATTTATAAATGCTTCACAAAACTACCTCTTGTATCACAACAACCAAAATAGTAGAAAATTCCAGAAAATACATATGCTATTTTGACTACACTCTCCTTATGTGATTATAAAATGGATCTATGGACTGAACCAGGAAACATCATATGTTCCTGGGTATACTTCCACCCCAGGTACAATACCCTTCACTATAGAACTCTTAGAGAACGTTGAAATATCTCATTTTAACACCAAGAGAGTACAAAACAAAATATCTCTTCAACTAAACAAAGGGCACAAATGTTAGACATGGCTGTTAATTAAATTACTAGGTGAAATGTGTCCTTGTCAATCAGACTCTACTCAGTTATTTGCATTGTTTTATTGTACTCATGTAGCTGTTTGATTTTATAGTTTAATTTCATGATGTACCCTCTCTCCACTTGTTCTACTTAGAACTGTTGGAGATGTGGAACCCCAGATTAGGTATTAGGTCACACAACTATCACACTAGGAATGCTGCCAAAGCTTTTCCCATTTCACTCTAGTTAATATATTCACACTCACACAATAATGTGTGACATAAGTACATATGTATACAACACAGCATCTTTTACAGTTACCATGCCTCAACAATGATGACATTTTATTTCAAAAATCTATATAATTATCAGGAAGTTTTAGCGACTGGTTGGTAATATCCATCTTTAAGTAGTTCATTTATTTATAATTAATGAGGACAAACTATTAAACAATGGAAAGTCCAGGTTGGAATATGAACAGTATAAGGAAAAGGAATAATTGATACTCACTATAAAGAAGCTATGTTCAGTTGCTGACAGGTGTAATGAAAAGACTGCAAGCACACCTCACACATGCACATGACTGCTAACTCTGGCCACAGTTAATGGAGGTAGCAGTCATATGTGCATGAGGCTTTGGCTGAAAACTCAACGTGTAACAGGCTTTTTGTTGAGCCTGTCAACATATTAATCCTGCGGTGAGTACCAAAGATAACATATTGCACCACATGGCTTTGCATATTTCAACTTAAGGAGTTAAAAGAGATCTTACTTAAACTGTAGTGAACTTGCAATGAGAAAGTTGTAGTATTGTGCAT
Organism: Schistocerca serialis cubense; assembly: GCF_023864345.2. Classification (NCBI taxonomy): domain Eukaryota; kingdom Metazoa; phylum Arthropoda; class Insecta; order Orthoptera; family Acrididae; genus Schistocerca; species Schistocerca serialis. The sequence continues at coordinate 738,531,662 of NC_064640.1, read as the reverse complement.
TGTTAATTTGCACAATGCGACAGAGGATGGTCTCATTACAAGTTTCTGATGAACTTTGTGTGAAGAAATTAGGTCTCCACATTGAGATACAGGCCTATGTCTGAAAATGTAAGTTAAAGTTTTCAAGCAACCATGCAAAGACGTGGCCAGTGGTAATATCTCTGAACTTGTAATTATCACAGAAAATATATTTATCTGACGAAAATCGAGACTTAATTATAAAATATAACATTTTGCTGACTTTTTTTTACAAAAAATGGAAATTATTCTTTGAAAATATGCAACATGTGTTCTTTCATGAATACAGAATTTACTAATTAGTAATGCACTTCAAAAATAAAAGTGATAATTGTTGCATGGCCATCTCTATGACCGTGAACAAAATTTTGTAGGACAGTTCTGTTATAACAAAAAACCTTTGTGTTGTTTCTGGTTTACATACAGCCAATCTCACGTACTTGACAAATTTAAAACATTCTTTAAACTTTATTATTCTTTCAAAACTGATCATGAGTGAGAAATGTGGGAGCTGTTATAGGGTAGTGAGTAGAGGGATTTGTTGCCAATCTTGTAGGAAATATTTTCACTGAGGGAGGGGGGAGGGGGTGGATGCTGTGGGGAAAATGTTGGGAACACAGAAGAGGCTCTTTCCTGGAACTGCAGAGTATGCTGTAGGAACGTTTTGATTGGGAACAGGAAAGGAAAATATGTGCTCTTCAGGCACAGTTAGAGGAAGCAACGAAGGAACTGATAAGGATCAAGGAAGATAGGGGGGCAGGAAGGTGGTTTGGAACTGGCAGCTGATAGGGAGCTAGGAAGAAAGAGAACATGATTTGATAGTTTTATCATCAACACCAAAAACAGGTATCTACCCTTGCCAGAGTTAAGTGGAGAAAAGCCTCAGGTAGAATGAGGAGCAGAAAATGTGCAACACACTTCAACCAAGGACATGAAGCCCAGGAGTGTACAAAGTGTTAGGAAGAAGAAAGTGCTGCTGCTAGGTAGTAGCCACTGGCAAGACACAGACCCACAATTACAGTGAATTTTAGGGGCAGCGTAACAGGCCACCAGTATCTTCAAGCCATATGTAGGGCTAAGTCAAGTGATACAGGACTTAGGGTTTTAATGGAAGGACTTTACAAAAGAGGACCATGTAGTGATAGTGGGTGTGTTGGGAAACAGTTTGAACATGATGGGGCATATGACATAGGTGGTGACCTGGGCAAGATAGTTTCCCTGACTCATGGCACCAAGGTACACTTTGTTGAGCTGTCCTGGTGTAATGATCGGCCACACCTTGATGGAGCTGTGAGTGGAATCAGTGTGGGGTAGGGATGGATCTGAGGGCAGTTTCTCTGCTGCCTGTCAGGACTATAAACAGATTGAGTTTCAGCAGGCACGGCATGCACCTAAACAGGACTGGGAAGGGAGGTTTGGTACAGTGATTCAAGAAAGTATAGGGGGTGGATCTTGGGCCATGCATGGTCAAATACCTGTTGTTATGGGTAGGAAAATTAAGTCTTTTTTAGGATAAATCCCACACTACAGGTTCTCCTGCCTAAAAGAATATATCCAGTCCTTCAAATAATACTGAAACAATCACTCACAAGACAGATTTTAACACTCTAATCATCAAACATGCCAGATGTCACAAGGAGGAACAAGCCATTGGAAAGATTAACATGGGGTGTTACACAGACTTAACAATCCTCCATCAAAACCTGCAGTCAATACAATACAAAATATAAGTCTTACTGCAGAACTGCTTCAAGGTGTGGAGGATCATGCATTTATATTAGAAAAGGAATACAGTTCAAATCAAGATATGACCTCAATACAGCAAGTGAAGACAGACTCTTTGAAATATCAGCTATTGAATTAACAGGCCTTGACATCACCAAGTAATCGATCATTTTATGTGTGCATAGGTCTCCCACTGGTAGTGTGGACACTTTTTTCAATAAATTAACAGAAGTTCTAGATAAAGACTCCAGTACAAAAGTCAACATAATTCTGTGTGGGGAGATTAACATCAACATTAATATCATAAATGAATCCAGCAGCATCCTCATAAATATCCTTGAAAGTTTTGGCATGTCTCTATTGGTCAATAGTGCAACAAGGGTTACTACAATGACTGCATGAGGCTACAAATATGGGCAGGGGAAATGTGATGTATCTGTAAAAGATCTCAGACTATCAGACCATCTCTGTCAAATAACAACAGTGAAATCAGGCATTGAATCATTCCCTAAACTACAAGCGTACAAATGACATTTATCAGATATCAAAGAAAATATTTTTCAAGGGAACTAGCAAAACAAAGCTGGGATGAAGTGAATAAGGAAACCAATGTGAATACGAAATTCTCCACATTATTTAAATTGAACTTTGAAGAGGCATTTCCAAAAGTATGCATCTCTGTATCAACATCTCACAAAGACAATTGGATGACGGCAGGTATTAACAAGTCCTCCCAAACACTTAAATACCTCAGTTCCATGCAAAAGAGTTGCAATGATCCATAATTCTTAAATTTCTATCATAGATACAAAGACATCTATTGGAAGGTGCTGATTGCTGCAGAAAAGACATTTCATGACAAAATAATACATATTGCAGAGATAAAAAGCAAAGCAGTGTGGGATTTTATAAAAAGTTAACAGGAAGATGGAAAGAAATGCAGAACATCACACTACTAAGGGACGGCGGTAAGGTAATAACTGATCCACAATACTTAGCAAACTATGTAAACGAGTATTTTTGAAGTATTGCAGAGAAGGCACAGAAAAAATTCCCCAAAACAAATATAATTCCCGTAAATAATGTTGCACTAAATGCAATGAAGCAAATAAAACTGTTCAGAAACTAAAAATAAAAAGTCAGTAGGCTTACAGTAAGTAGCAGTGTATGTACTGAAACAATGCATAGAGATATACAAGGCCCCTTAACAAATATAGTAAATGAATCCTTAACATCAGGGACATTTCCAGGGCAGTTAAAACAGCCAAGAGTTTGCTTAAGAGAGGTCATGCTGAAGACATAGAAAATTACCAGCCCATTTCCCTGCTGTCACCATTCTCAAAAATAACAGAAGCAATTATGAAAGACAGATTAAAGAATTACCAGAATAAATACAATCTTTTAAGTGAATCACAGTTTGGTTTCTGAAGTGGCAGAAACATTGAGTCCGCCATAGTAGAATTCACAAGTGTTGTATGGGAGAGTGGGAGAAATACACGCACCTAAGGAAAAATCGATGTGAACCATTCGTTACGTCATTAAAACCAACGAAAATAAGTACATACCATACAATGAACATTTCTCCACATATCGTCTGTAAATAGTTATAAACAGTACCTTAATTTTGAACACTAAAATTAAAAAAAGTGCAAATGCGTGGTATTCCCCACCCATGAGGGTAATGACACGCAAAAATACTGGGTAATAACACGTGAAAAAAACAAACCATAAAAATGTACAATACTTGATATTTTTATTTATTAGTTACTACAAATAGTAAACAGTATGTTTAAGAACGAAATAATGTAATTCCACAAACATCTCTTATTATTATCGTTTTTCACTTTTTTTTTTTTAAGGGAAAAGGAGTTCATTTTCTCATGCCGTACAGCAAAGATCGCACTTGGAACCTTCTGGAGGGTTCCAGTCACTACATTCTTCATGGCTCCATCTGCTACAAGAAATACATCGGTACCATAGTTCTCCATCCCTCCCAAACACTCTACAAACTAAACAGACATCTTCTCAAATCGCTACGTTTTTATCCCTTTCCCAAGACGTGGCTCCACCTATTTGTTTAACACCTTTAGGAAACAAAATTCTCTCGGGATTTTGTACAGTATTTATGCCCGTTTCATTGACGTTGAACACTCACCCCTCTTGAAATTTATATTTATCAAAGACATGTTCTAAGTTTTTAAAATATGCATTAACCTCTACTTCATTAAATGCCTGTATTCTGTTAGTCCTAGTTACTTCAGGTTTTCTCATGCTAATACTTCGGTTTCTTTTTAAAAATAGAGCTAGCCAATCCTTTCCAGCTAACCTAGATGATTTATCAAAATTGTTTGCAGTGTTGTTAGCCTCTGCACACTCAAATGCAATCTTTCGCAGCTGGATGCATGTAATGCCATTGTAATAACATGATCCCTAATCTCATTTTCCTATTCTGTCGAAAATGTTGGGTTTCGTCCAAGTTTTGGACCCTCGGTATTATTAACTTTCATTCTCACTCGCAGAGTAGCTTCATCAATCCCGAAAGCTCTTGATTCTTCTTATATTTCTTCAAGATTTGATGGCATCAAGAGCCTTAGAAAGTTCCTCTTGCGTGCATTTTGCTTTCTGGGTTTTTCTTTTATAATATCTACCCAATTGAAATTTTTAAAAAAACTGGTTAGTTTTGAAAATATAACCTGCAAGGGGGAATACCACGCACTTCAACAGCTGTTTGGCTTTACCCCACTGTAAGTTCGATGACTAACCTAAGCATAACTTGGCACCTAATTCAAATAGCGGGACAAATCTACAATTAAATTAAAGGTTTTATCTAGGCTTGGTAGTTGATATACAAGAATTACATTAAAGCAACATATAGTAGCACTTACCTTGCAAAATGCAGCTGACCAAAACTACATGAGACACGCCGAAAATAAACAATACTTCACTGCTCCAACAATGCCACTGGAAAATGACTGGCATAAGCCGCGTAGTAGTTGTTACTCCTGCCGGCAGGGTGTAACACCAAGTGGGAACAGCTTGAGCCATTCAAACTGCGTAAATCAGCATGCATGGGATTACCCACATGCGTGTAATTCCCCCACTTTCCCCTACCTGATGCTCTTGGCAAAGTTGAGTGTGTCACGCGAATATTTCTGGATCTTTCTAAGGCCTTTGAGACAATTAATAAATTAGAAGCATTTGGAATAAGAGGCGGTAGCTAATGACTGGTTTCGATCATACCTAGCAAATAGGGTGGGAAGAGCAGAGATAACGCATACTTCAAATAGATTTAAGCATTTGCTAAAACACCGATCAGAACCAAAATACATTAATATAGGGGTTCTGCAAAGTAGCATATTAGGACCAATACTATTCTTGATATACATCAATGAGTTTCCCAGTGGTGATACTCACAGTGAAGGAATTCTCTTCGCTGATGACAGCAACATTTTAGTCACTGAGAAAACCATAACTCCTTGAAGTTAAAGCAAATGAAACTCTCAAGGAAAGTTATGGTTGGTCAATAAGCAATAAAGTGTCACTGAACATAAAGAAAACTAATGCCATGAATCTCAGTTTGGAGAGGGAAAATGACAATGTTAAATTAAATGTAGGTGGCGCCTCTGTAGACTGTGTAACAAATGCAAAATTTCTAGGAATGAATATTGATTCTCAGTTGAAGTGGTGTGAACAAACAAAGGTATTTGTAAACAGAATGACATCAGCAAATTATGTCCTTAAAATCCCATCATCAGTGTGTAACATGCAGTGTCTTTCAGTTACATACTATTCATATGTACACTCAATTCTTAGATATGGCATTCTATTTTGGGGAACAAATGCACAAAATATGAACACAAGTTTCAAACTCCAGAGAAGAGCCATAAGAATAATAACCAAAAATACTAGTCGAGCTCATTGTAAAGATCTGTTCAAACCACTAGGAATTTTAACTGCTCCATGGGAATACATTTACCAGTCAGTTGTACACATCAAAAACTACACTGGTAATTAGTGGATGAACAGTTGTGTCCATGACCAAGGAACAAGAGCTAGACTCAACTTACAACTGCGAAGAAAAAATAAACATAAAACTCAAAACAGCATTTTCTATCAAGGAATAAAACTGTACAATTAATTACCAAAAGAGATAAAAGAAATTGCAAATATACACTTATTTAAAAAGGCCGCTAAAAAGGACCTGCTTTGCACTATGTTTTGTACATTGAAGGATTTCTTAGATAAAACAGAGTAGGAGTTTGGTAGAAAAATGTTTTACAAATAAATAACAATGTTCATTGTAAAAGATCCTACATTCCACATAACACCTTCACACTATACTTTTTCCTCCTTTTGTCCTTTTCTAGAAAAACTTACCCCCAAGCTCATCTGACAATACTAACACCTCTTCCCCCCTCTGAGCTCAACACCTCACTCACTCATTATAGAGGGATGCTGACTCAGTTTTTGAGGATAGCAAGTGTGTGTGTGTGTGTGTGTGTGTGTGTGTGTGTGTGTGTGTTGCTACACTATCTGTCTCCTCAAAAATATTTGAATACTGTATGTTAACTAGATTAGAAGTATGTTTAAATTCTAACAACATAATCACATCCTCCCAATATGGATTTCAGAAAAATAGGTCCACCACACATGCTCTGTATGCATTTCTAGAAAAGTGCTCAAGTCTCATTGACCATAAGCAACCTGCTGTCGGTATATTTCTTGATCAGTCCAAGGCCTTCAACAAGGTCGACCACAAGCTGCTGCTTATGAAACTCCATAAGTATGGGATTAGAGGTGTAGCCCACAATTGGTTCCTTAGCTACCTCAGTCAAAGAAAGCAATATGTAGAAATAAGAAAATCAGAGACATTCAGGCACTGCAGGTCTGATATACTACATACAACAATTGGCGTCCCTCAGGGCTCTGTCCTTGGCCTTATTCTTTTCCTTTTGTTCATAAATGATCTCCCGGAACACATACCAAATGCCAGCTCCTTTCTGTATGTGGACGACAAAAATATCCTGAGAACCAGTAGAGATGACACATTGCAAGATGCAATTAAAGAAACTACTTGTCATTTACAATCATGGTTTGAAGCAAATAGACTACTCAGAAATACTCAAAAAACTGGAAGTATGAACTCCCATACTAAACAAAATCTAAACCCCTTCAATTCACTTATAGTTATTGGCAAATATGACATTACGGACAGGCAGGACACCAAATTTCTTGGACTTACGATCAGTAACACACTAAATTGGAAACCACATATTGAGGCATTGTCACAAAAGCTTAGGAAAACCTGCTATCTATTACGATCATTAAAAGACACAGCCAGTGTCGATACCTTGAAGCTGGTGTTCCATGCCCTGTTTGTGTCTGCCATGAGCTATGGCCTAATCTTATGGGGAATGAGCTCTGATTCTCTCACAATTTTGAAGTTACAAACACATGTAGTAAGAAAAATGAAATGTAAAATAAGAACTGAACACTGTAAACCACTATTTCAACAGCTAAAAATCCTGCCACTGCCATGCATCTGTATATTGGAACTAGCTTGTTTAACAATACAGCACTTGGACGCCCTCGATAGAAATGCAGACAGCCACACACATGGCACCCGAAACAAAACACAGTTACAAATTATAGCCCACAACACAAAATTATATGCGAATGGGGTTAAATGTATGGGCGTTAAAATATACAACCACCTCCCAACAGACATAAAAGCAACCAAAAACCCAAAAATTATGATAATTAAATTAAAGGAATTGCTACTAAATCACTATTTCTATTCCATACATGAATTTCTTGAAACAAAATTTTAATTACTTGCAATAAGCTGTTTATTCAGTTGTAGATGTTTCTACTTAGTAAGATAATTTAATTATTATATCTTATCTATATTCTGTCTGTATCTCATATATGTATTCTGCTATGTGAACTATTTACCACAATACTTTAATTACTTGTAATAAGCTGTATATTCACCTGTAAATATTTCTACTTAGTAAGACGATTTAATTATTGTTTGTCACCCATATTCTGCCTGTATCTCTTATATGTATTCTGCTATGTGCAGTATGCACCACCATCATCTCTCATTCACACACCACATTTTTTTATATTTTGTCTATATATCCTATATGTCTTCTGTCATGTGAGTTATGTGCCGCTACTGTCATCTCTCGTCATTTAACATCTTAACATAATTTTTCAAGTTGGCTTGTCCTATATCATGATGTGCTTTGCTGTACAAATTGTGTGATCTACAGGACCAATAATAAATCAAATCAAATCAAACTGTATGTGTATATGAATTAGCTCATTTTAAATTGGTCTAAGCTTGTAAATACTTTAACATGCCCTATATCGTTGTAAAAAGAGATCTTTGGATGATTAAAGCTACTACTACTACTACTACTACTACTACTACTCCTAGAACAGGAATACTTTAGGAATGAAGGGCCCCGTTCAACAAAAAATAGAAGCATTTAATTTGTGACCGGCTCAGCTGACATTGTATGTAGTATTATATTTTTATGTAATGTGTGTGTAGTTTGTTCAAATGTTTCAAATGGTTCTGAGCACTATGGGACTTAACTTCTGAGGACATCAGTCCCCCAGAACTTAGGACTACTTAAACCTAACTAACCTAAGGACATCACACACATCCATGCCCGAGGCAGGATTCAAACCTGCGACCGTAGCGGTCACGCGGTTCCAGACTGTAGCGCCTAGAACCACTCGGCCATCTCAGCTGGCTGAGTAGTTTGTGACCAATGTGTAGTAATCAGAACTGAGAAATGAATTAGTTATGAAATGCCCATTTTTTACATTATTCAGAATGTGTTTATATAAGAGTATTGTACACCAGAGATAAAATGAATGAGGTTGTGCTATTATAAGAAGACTGACCTTGCATTCAAGAAGGCAAGAACGACAATATCTTTTTTACATCCTGATTTCGGTTTTTGGTAGTTTTTGTAAATGATTTCAGGATAGTTTCTAAATTTATGCGACCCTCCAATATGTCTTTCACCCTTGTTAAACTATTAAGAATGTAAACGCCTGTATAAATGAATATCTATTTTCTTATACTGCATTACCACATGGCCAATATCCTGATAAAAGTAACTTGTAGACAAAAATAACTACTACTATAAGTGATACTACTACCACCACTCTTATTGCTATAATACTGCCTATTTTTAGAAAAGTTCATACAGCTTACAATACTTTTTTTAAAAGCATCTTTAAATTATGTAGGATTCCACTGCTCTTAAAGATTCAAAAGTTGTAGTAATACAATACTCACTTATCGCAAGGAGAAAGTACATATCCAGGATTTTCCAGCCAATATCTGTATCTGTGTTCCTAACTGGTCTGATTAGCAGGAGTAAAGACTATTAACATGTGCACACTTTACATGAAACGTACTTCTCCTGCAGATTAGTAACTTTTGAAAATAATCCAGTTTCCTTTATATAAAATGAAAAATGCATGCAACAATAAGGTTCTTATGAAGTAAATGTTATGATATACATTTAACTTGTACACATTCAAGAAACATTGTGCAGTGCCTCCTACAATACAGAACACTGTATGTATTCTTAAACAATACTGGTACGTGGTTTCTGTTCTAACAGAACGGAAACATTCAGTTAAAATCATTTCCACCTACTGCTGAACAATCAGAGAAGGATTTATAGTTACACAACAGTGCACAATTCTCATAGGGTTGAAGGTACTGCAGAATAAATTCCTTTCAGATAATAATAACATACATTTACAGAAAATTCATGCAGACAAAAATTTCTCTTTCACTATGAAACTGTTTCATTGTGTATCTGAAAGTTTATTTGTTATAGAAATTTTTTTAGCTGTCAAATTCTGGAAGTAACACAGGGAAATTTCTGGTCCATGTTGATGTATACAGTGGATATGTACAAGGAAAAATATATCAGATGATCTAGACTACACTCACAAGTGTCACTGTAGGTCAAGTCTAGAGGGAGTATGCTGCTTAAGAAGTCAGTTTAGTTCACTGCTGCAACCTTAGTGTTTTTGTGATCAATGTGCCTAATTTAGATGAAGGAACTCCACAAACTCTTTCTAATGTGATCAATTTATGAATGAATTAACTAATTTAATTCTCTTCTTTATTTTCATCTGCTAGCAATATAAAATTAGCAAAAGTTCTGTAAATATTGTTAAACAATGTTTCAGTTCACTTCAGCATCGTCTGTGCATTTTCTGATCATGCATGCACATGCTATTTTATTCAGAACGTATGAAGCACGAATACCAAACAGTAAACAGAAGAGCTTCTGAGCAACTGAGAGGCATGTAGAAAAGGACAGCGTACCTGCCTGTCTGTGTAGCCAAACAAATTGCAAGACCAAATCATGTGATACCTGACTTAATCGTTGGAGGAAGATTTTACAGAAGATGACTTTGTAGATATAGTGGATGGAGTAGTAGACAGTTGAGACAGTGACACAGAATATGACATGCATGGTGACCTGGCCTGATACGTGAATAGATCTTTGAAGCAGCCGATTTCAAACGTTTTGAAAAGGTATTTGTTGGGACTATCGTTTCATAGCGTTTCACTAGGGACTAGACACCTAAAAAGGACTTGGAAGGGGAGGTTGCTATAACAAATTAATTAATGAAAGTATGTGGGGGAGGGGGGTGCAAGTTTTAAATACCTGTTGTCATAAGTGGGAGAAATAGTTCTTTTTTAGCACAAGTCCAGACACCATGTTCCCAGCTTACCAATTGTATCCATCGATTACTAAACTACTTGAGCAAATACTCACAAGTTGCATCACACCGAAAGGCACACTTACTAGATGTTGTGAAGAAAATCATTGGAAAAAGCAACAAGGGACATTTCACGCACTTAAAACTTTCCCATCAAAACGTGCAATCAATAAAAAATGAAATACAGAAGTCTGAAGTAGTCCTCTAGTGTATGCATGACTGTTGTAGAGACAGAAATCCGATATGTAATATTATCTTTGAATGAGAGGGTAGAATTTTGCAATAAGAATAACAGTACTGCCTCAGTCTCTTTTCGAGCTCAACATCCCATTCATTAATGAGGGATCCTAACCCATTATTTCAGGAGCCAAATGAGAATTAGCATTACAATAATGTAAGTGAATCACCATGTCAAGACTCTGATGTCACCTGATAGCATGTCTGTGTAAAGCGAGTGAGTGACATGTAGAGAAACGAAGGACAGTGTAATGCTAGATTCTTACATCAGAAACAGGACGATCCCAATGAGATTGTAATGTTTATCATGGACTGGCCTTGGATTCAGGACAGAGGCTCCAATGCTCAATCAACCATCCTGATTCAGGGTTTCCATTGGTTCACCAAATTCCTTCAAGCAGATTCATAGATCTTTCCCACTACAAAATCATTACCAACTACTTGTCCCTTTCCTAAGAAACTATATGTACTTAAGCATGAATTATTTTTATGGGTTAATTCTTAAACTGAATCACCACAATGTGACCACTACCATTAAAGCAGTATTACATTGGCTAATAAATCTACTACCAGTGCCACTAGCTTTACCCATGTTCTGGATAATGGCCAGTAAGTTGCTGCATGGCTGATGAAAGATAATATAAATAGAGGTGGTGAAACGATAGCTACTGTATTACCAATATGCACTGTGATGTAGAAAACGTCAATTAAGTTTTTAATAATAAAGGTATAAAATACCACTGAATTCCATCACAGAATGAGTATGAGCTTTTGCACAGCAGTTTAAGGTTTGTAAAGATACAAGGTTAACTTTAAATATGGTTGGAGTGTGACAATGCCATATCCCGTGAAATTTTAGTTGCAGTACCTGATTTACAGCTTAGCCCAACACCCATGGTCTATGTTGGGCTGGAGGATGATAATTTGGTTGTGAGATGACGAAGCCAACGAATGTGATGTTAAATAAAAGTTGTGGAAAGAGAATAAATAGTCACTTTTCCTTTCATTAGGAATGTGGAAAGCACTCAACAACTGTGATAAGACTTCCAAATGATAGAGTGCAGCAATCAATCGTCCTTTCCTTTCAGGATTTATTGAAGCAAAGCTAGATTTCGCCTAGTGCCTAGTCACTATCAGTACACTGTTTCAGAGCTTAAATACATGTCCTAGTAGGCCGACGTGCACCCACTGTTGTTCGTGCTTCTGTCATATTTTATTCAAGACCCAAGACTTCCGAAACTCTGAAACTGTGTACTGATAGTGGCTAGGCAATAACCGAAATCTAGTTTTGCTTTAATAAAGACAGGAAGGAAAGGGCAACTGATTGCTGTGATTCATAATTTTGAAAGAAAAATTTGTAATGCATTAGGATGACTATGTCCATGCCATATTTAATCTAGTATTCGTTATATCAACAAAAACCATAAAGTAAATTAGAACACATTCTAGACACGTATCCAACGACTATTTTGGAGCGATAACGTAGGCTACATATATTGGACACGAAGTACAAAAAATTATGAAGGGAGGCACTGTGTAACTTTTACCCCAAGGTTAGTCAAAGTCACCTATGATAGTTGACTGGGAGTTTTAATGTCTCTGAACCTCATCTCATATAGTGCCACCTCTCACAAGTTCCAGAAGTTCACAGTAGAATGGATAACTCAAATAGGCCTACAGTGTCTTTCTTAAGTCTCGAATTTGTCATCTTGCACTGCCTGTCTTCAAGTCAGGTAGTCGACTGACTTTCTTACTATGCTCCTAAACCACTACACCAAAGTTTCAGGACTCAGATACCAATCTGATAGTGTACCATAGAAAACTTAAACTGTCAATTAACACCCTTCACACATACAGCTCGACGGAATGACTAAAGCACGTTATACATAACAAAAACTATTGCTTCCTAAGACTTGATTCTTAGATTACTTTTGATCAGTAGCTTAATTTTAGAGCACCTAAAATTACAGTTTTTTAAATGTTGTAGAGTAAAGACCAGTTCAAGTAACCTGTGTATGAAGTAAAACCCATTTCTTTTAGGCTATTATCTCAAGTCATGTGCTATCTCGCAAACTGGTGAGAGAGTAGGGCTAATATTTAGTCATGGCCTAGCGCAGCTTGCTTGCAGCTGAGCTGTAATTGGGCTCCTTATAATGATTTCGCGAAGATCCAAAGTAATGTGGAACTAATGAAATATTTTACGTTCCAGTGAAACGTAATTGGATGTGTACACATCCGAAAATTGCTAATAATTGGGGAACCACAGATGGTCTCTGTTTAACACTGTGTTACTTTCTATCACCGTAGAACATTTCCACCATTAGAAAGACACTACTTTTCTCAAAGATCGCAATATCAATAAACTAGGTCTCACATACCAATCCCATAACTTGTCCATGGTGTCTGAGTAAATTTCGAAATAAACTCACCTTCGAGTATAGACTTTTAAATGGTCAATAATAATGAAAGAAAGCCCATTGTGTCTAGGAAGAATCATAATTTTTCACTTTTAAAGACAATATGAAATTATTCGTACCCAGAGTTATCTAACTCTCATAGAAATATTACTATTTGCTAAACATGCGGATGGACATTGCGCACTCACACATTCAAGGGCCGTTAAAGTTTCTCTTTCAATCTTGGTGCAATATCCAGCATACTCTCCCTGTGACGAACAATTATCATGAGGTCGCCACAATGGAGGTAAAATAAAGTGAGATGGCGTTGCGTATACCAGCCCTACTTCGTTTTGAAGCCATGGGGGCGTGGCTCGCCGCCATAATACACTGACCAAAACATTGCCAGTGTGCTATAGCGCTGTGTGAATTTACAGTCGCTAATTTCACCATGTAAGTATGTAACGTCATCAAATTGGTTGTTTCTGAGTTTTTGTTTAAAATAAAATCTCATAAAGATTAAATCTCGTTTTTCTTCTAATTAAAAATAGTGTTTAGTGCAATACTGCGAATAGCCAGTATATGCCAGTCTTCAATGTAAACGATACAATCTTGTTAATTTAGTAATAAACGTGAATCACAAACTTGGGTTCTTTCTTTAGTTATTCTTACGATCGTCTGATACAACAACGATTGGAGGAATCAGTTGCAAATATACGAGAAGTGATAATGTCTTTTCCGATTTTCCAGACATACAAACCAATACTTTTCATTTGTTTGACTTCAGAATCATATATTGTAGCAGCTATTTACTGATGTGTAACAGACTGATTGCAGTTCTGACACCACACATATCTGAAGAGGTAACCAAATGATCTGTCTTTGTTGTTAATTATTTAAGCAATGAAGAAGCAGATTAATAAATCTGATAAGATAACTCAATGTGAGTTAATGTTTAGCCAACAACTTGTCACATTGTGCACAACTTCATTCTATTGTCAAACGGAACACAACTGCAGAATCTCAATAAATATAAATTAGAAGTTGGTTACCCACAAAAAAGGTACATTACGTTCGGATAACATTGACCCTCAGGAAGAAAACAAAACTATTTGCGATATAGTTCATACTCTAATCAAAAAAAGCCCACGTTTCTTCTCTTAAGTGGTATGCAGCAGCTCTAGTATGAGGCTAGTGCACTTTTTATGGTAACTAACAAATCAATTGCGGCAGCAGCACTTGCTTCATGACATGTCTGTTAGCCAACGCTGTATAACAGTGTTCAAATTTCCATCTGTTATGGGAGTCATTTTAGGGGAAGGTGGGGGAATTACACGCATGTGGGTAATCCCACGCAGGCAGATATACGCAGTTTGAATGGCGCAAGCTGTTCCCAGTTGGTGCTAGACCCTGTCGGCAGGAGTAACAACTACTATGCGGCTTATGTCAGCCATTTTCCAGTGGCATTGTTGGAGTAGTGAAGTATTTTTTATTTTCGGCGTGTCTCATGTAATTTTGGTCAGCTGTATTTTGCACGGTAAGTGCTACTATAAGTTGCTTTAATGTAATTCTTGTGTATCAACTACTAACCCTAGATGAAACGTTTAATTTAATTGTAGATTTGTCCTGCTATTTGAATTAGGTGCCGAGTTATGCTTAGGTTAGTCATCGAACTTACAGTGGGGTAATGCCACACAGCTGTTGAAGTGTGTGGTATTCCCCCTTGCAGGTTATATTTTCAAAACTAACAAGTTATTTTTTTAATTTCAGATGGGTAGATATTATAAAAGAAAAACCCAGAAAGCAAAATGGACGCAAGAGGAACTTTGTAAGACTCTTGATACCATCAAATCTTGAAGAAAAATAAGAGAAGTATCGAGAGCTTTCGGGATTGATGAAGCTACTCTGCGAACGACAATGAACGTTAAAAATACCGAGGGTCCAAAAATTAGAAGAAACCCAACATTTTCGACGGAACAGGAAAATGAGATTAGGGATCATGTTATTACAATGGCATTACATGCATACAGCTGCAAAAGATTGCATTTGAGTGTGCAGACGCTAACAACATTGCAAACAATTTTGATATGTCATCTAGGTTAGCTGTAAAGGATTGGCTAGCCCTGTTTTTAAAAAGAAACCAAAGTATTAGCATGAGAAACCCTGAAGTAACTAGCATTAACAGAATACAGGCATTTAATGAAGAAGAGGTTAATGCACATTTTAAAAACTTAGAACATGTCTTTGATAAATATAAATTTAAAGAGGGGCGAGTGTTCAATGTCCATGAAACTGGCATAAATACAAAAGCCCGAGAGAATTTCAGCTCCTAAAGGTCTTAAAGAAATAGGTGGGGCCACGTCTTGGGAAAGGGGTAAAAACGTGGCGATTTCAGAAGAAATATAGTAACTGGGAATGAAATAAAGCATAAACATTAATTACTATATTCAAAATTTTTTTCACGCATAAAATTTTTTCTTGATCTGTTGTTATCCACTTTATGTTCAATTGTTAGTTATTGGTATAAAGAAAAACTATTACAATGTGATTGTTTTCAGTTAAGTGTCTTTTTTGCAAGATTGTGGAATTTAAAAATAACACAGTTTCATGTAAGAAAATATCATTATATAAAAGTACACATAAAGACTTAAGTGTACTGAAAAATATGTGTCCATTATGAATCAGATTTCACCAAACAATAGAACTGAAACCATTACAGATGTAACTTTGCAAGTAAATCATTTGTGACCAACACTGTCTTGAACCTAGGAGTTTTTCAATCCTACCTGAAAACAGTATTAGTGAGACCAAGCATCAAAAACCCAAAAGCATGAGCACTGCTACACAAGACCCAATTTAGATACTGGTAATTTCACTGTGCTTACCTGATATTCCTATAAAAACCTTCGATTCTTTCAGCAATATTGTGCCACAAAAACAAGGTTGATCTAACCACCTTCAGAGAGATAGTGGAAAGGTAATTAGGCTACTAACAAAAAGACACAAAACATGGCATGTTCCAACACTTCTACAAAACAACACTACTTGATTTCGATATCAGAACAACAGAAAAAATTCTCGCTGGTAGCCATGGAGGTAGAATAAGGGGAGATGGCGCTACATACTTACGATGTATGCCTTTTTGAAGCTAGTGGGCGGGGCCTGCCGCCATCTTGGATCCCTCAAAACATTAGTAGACGATGGTTTACAATTTCTTCTTGTTCGATATTTCTGTCGCGTGCACACGATATTTATTTTATGTAGTAAATGTTGCACTGTTTTAGTCAACAACACAGCATAAGGAGTGCAACTTCAAACGTTTTTCTGGTCTTAAATCCGTATTCGATTCATAAAGCCAGAACTCCAAAAGCAATGATTGATAGTTTAGGGGCACCGGTTTGTATTTGTTGCATTTTCAAGTCAAATGCTAATTTTAAATGTTCAAGTTTGCAAGAAACTTACCTTATTTCCTTTCGTGTTCCATAGATGTATGCAGATATGATATAAACAAGCCAGCTGTCATGTCAACAAAGCGAGAGATTCGTTAAATTACGAAGGAAAAGTATGGAATTTAAGATTGTTAGGAGTATTGTAGTTTACATATCTTCTTTGTTTTTTAATTAAACCTACCAAGTGACATTCAGTGTGGCAAATAACAGCAATTTACAGGGTAACACAGTGATTAATCTAATGATCTAAATAGCCTAGACTAGATGGGGTACTTTGCTTTAACAAATATGTAACCCTTTAAGTACTTATAATTTAACCACTATAACAGGTCTTCCACAAATTTTACTTAAGATTTAATTGACTACATGAAGTTACATGACCTTTATATAAAATTATCGCATTTTAAAACGTTAGTCCCCATTTCCAGGATATTTCTTGCCAAGACTTTTCAGTTACTTGGGAATAACCAAACAATGAAAACCAAGTGTGTTGCTCACCTCCAGAGAGCTCTTCACGTTGGGCTGATACGAAATCTAAAGTCAAATCACAGAAATAAAACAATATTGTAAAATTTTACAGTGCATGAGAATTTCAAGTATACATAAGAAAATAGCGCTTAAATAAGTCCACTTACGAATGAAATGTGAATTGTTTAAACATTACACTACAATGAGAACGATTAGTACACCAGGAAGCGACGCAAGCCGGCTTTTTTTTTTTTTTTTTAATCAAAACAGTTAACGACTACACGGAATCAAACTACCAGAAGCGAATGTTTTGGGGTAGCTAACATGGCAGATCTTCAGTTGAGTCAGCTTCAAGTTTGTGACGTAATGACAACTCCTCTTATTTTTATCTCCATAGTTGCAGCCTACATTCGCTCATAAATGAAGACTCTACTGTGAATGCATCGAGACTGATCAATCTTCTCCAAAGTTTGTGAACTGACAAAGTTATCACAAGTCAGTAAACTTACTTAAATACAATAAGGTCACGTTCTTGGTTTGCCTTAATGTAATGACTGCTAGATACTAGACGCCTCACACACTAGACCTATGTGTACAAATATCAGTTACTGACCTTTAAAGAGTACCAGTTTTGTATAAGTTGTCCTGATTTCCTTTTCATGCAATGCATTAGTTATTCTCTTGGCAGCATGTTTTTGCCATGTCAGGAGTGGTATCTTGTGGAAATTGCTTTAACCAGCAGTATCATATGATTTTCCAAGGGATGCTTATTTTTCATGTGGTCTGCTAACTCCTTGAACACTCGCTTGAACATGAATTCACTAAGCACCACAGACACAAATTTGGAAAAGAGATTTTTCAATGGAACTTTTGAGTTACCTGTAGTATAGCACCTGAACACTTTTTCTGCACGAACACACACATATCAACAACATCTTTCTATGATAAATCCAAACATCCCCTACTCTTTCTATGAATATGGATAAACATGGTTCACACAGTAAGGTGGTTTTTTTTTTTTTAAGTAATACACCACAGCCTGCTGGTGTGGACGTGCGGTTCCAGGCGCTACAGTTTGGAGCTCTGCGTCCGCTGTGGTTGCAGGTTCGAATCCTGCCTCGGGCATGGATGTGTGTGATGTCTTTAGGTTAGTTAGGTTTAAGTAGTTCTAAATTCTAGGGGACTCATGACCACAGATGTTAAGTCCCATAGTGCTTAGAGCCATTTTTAATACACCACAAACCCAGCTATATACACTACAATTGGATGGCCTCTTCAGAGAGATAAGTTCAAGTAGCAAAGTAATCATGGTCAGGTGTCGCTGCTCTACTTTCCATGCTTAGTAACTGCCAACATTCTGAAGTGTGATTTATGTGATCTTCAACAGTGGAACTGTTGGAAGTAAGAATGGGAATTTCCTCCAAAGGTGTACAATTCCCTTTTACTGATCTACGGATCTCACTATGAATTAGTGGCGTCTTGTATGCTGCAACGAACTGGCGAGCAGTGGGGTTGTTATTCCAACGACCACGACTTCGGATGGCACTAAAAAACATTTCCAATTGGCCCTGGTAGCATTTGTACAGAGGTAGGAACTTCAGTTGAGGAACATGAGTTTGTACTCCCACTAATATGCTATACATAGGTAAATCACAAATCCAACAAATCCTGTCTTTGTATCTGAGTCAACAACTTTGATTGCTCGAGGATTTGCACCGACAGTGAGTTCCTTGATGTACCTCTGTGCCTTTAAACCAAATCCCTCTACAGCACTATAATTTGCTGTATTTAATGCCTTCTTGAAACCACTTTGTAAAAGTATTCTGTAATTGCACACATCAAAGAGACAGCTGAAAGCACATATAAATTTTACCATTCCAGATGCCTCTTCAAATCCTGGGAGTTTCATATCAC
Organism: Schistocerca serialis cubense; assembly: GCF_023864345.2. Taxonomy (NCBI): domain Eukaryota; kingdom Metazoa; phylum Arthropoda; class Insecta; order Orthoptera; family Acrididae; genus Schistocerca; species Schistocerca serialis. Next base: position 738,512,683 of record NC_064640.1, on the reverse strand, counting down.
AACAGTACTGTATGGCATCTGCCACAGAATTGCTAAGCAGGTGAGTAGCCAGTTGCACCTTCATTTTATTTTAAAAAAGAAAATTAGGGAGACTGGCAGTAATCTAGTTTCTGAGGTGGAGCCCTTCCTTGATCTGCAGTTTATGTAGCAGTTCCAAAAAGTGCCAAGAAATGATACAACCTCGCTCATCCAAATGAAATTTATCTCCTAAGGCATGTTTGAACATATGTGGAAGGGCTTGGAAAAATGACATCTCATGATCATTCCCTTCAACGGAAAAAGAACTTCTCAAAGTTTCACAATTGAGATCACAGCCTAAATATCTAGCCATTGACAAACTGCTAACTGAACCAACACGTGTGAGTGAAACAACTTTCACACCACTTGAATTGGCAAGATGAATGCACTGTCTAACTATCTTGGTTTTTTGCTCACCAGTTATACCAGCAGTCAAGAAATACCCAACTGGGAGCTTCCAAGAAGCATTAATAGCCACAAGCATGAGTACAAATGCTTCTTTGGAAATGGTAAAATTATCTGTGTCTACAGATACCCCATGTCAATATAACCGCAATAGCATGTACCATCAAATTCTACATGTTGCCTGATGGCAATTACATAAACTACCAAGCTACATAGAGTCGGAAACTTTGTTTTGGGGTGCCAAGCTTCCACCTCAATTACCTTAAACGCCTCAGATGTGAATCCAGGCGCTCCACCTATACACTGATACCACTTCGATAACATTCTGGGGTGTGGCAAACATGTATTAAAACAGCGCCCAACATAATTATAGCCCCTGTGGGAATAAAAATGCAGCGTCAAAGCAAAGGTGTGCAGTCCTGGGCTGTGTGTCCTAGGTACAGCCTGTGCACTAGCTTTCTCAGTTTACGCGGCAGCAGGTCTCTCTGCATTCGAGGCATGCCTTCTAGTATATATTGTGAACTTTCATCCACAAGATGCTTGTCTTTCAGTACCTTAGTGAGAGCACTCAAAGAAGTAACGTTCTTCTTAAGTCGTCACTTAGACTGCTGAAGAGTTTTAATTTGTGTTTTGTATTTGTTCAGGTTTTGTTATGATGTGTTCACAGTTCCTCTGCAGTTCAGCACTTTCAGAGGATACCTGACTATGTTCTGGTGATCCTGCAGTGTACTTAGGAGCAAGAGCAGGAACTATTTCATGCTGCACTCTGCTGATGGTAGCCAAAATTGAATATGGGAAGGCAGAGCTCTCTTTCTGTGCTGGTGGCTTTCTCTTCTTGTCTCCTTAAAGAAAGTAAACAGATGAAAAACAATAAGAACTGTGTGTTTTTTGATAGATGGTTGAAGGTGTTACAGTCTTTGTGATGAGCGGCATGTTACAGCCCACTAAATATTCCTATTCTCAGTCCTTTCCAGAAATATAAATTTTATTTTTAGCATCTATTTATTTTGTTCACAAAATACTCATTACTCTATCAAAAACCATTGTTGTGTTCAGCAGACAATCTGAGATTTCTCCCATGTGCCAAGCTACAATTAATACACACTTAATGAAAGAATGTAAAACCTGAACATGTAAAATACTTCCACTGGGGTATTTTGTTTAACTATCACACTGTAACGCTATGGGTACTGTCAGTTAACAAGCTCTTAATACTACTCATCCAAGAGTTATTGCCATAAAATTGTGTGTTATATCTTAATTTGTCTTAGATGTTGGTGCATAATCAATGTTCCACAGTAGTGGATAATGATAACAAGAAGATATTGCGAAGGCTTTTTAATCAATAATGATATTTTTCAATGGAGAATGTCCATTAATAGTGGATCAAACAAAAGCAGTGTTTATTTGCTGTGCTTATCCCACATACACAGTTGCATTTAACACAGCAAAAGTGCTAGTTTCTGTGACTTGACTAAATAACTATACCAGCCAAACTTGTTCAGAGTAAGTTGCCTCATGATCTAAACAATGAACCTGAATTTTCTTCTGAAATATTCTCCTGTGTGCAAAGGCTAATGCTCATCAAAGAAAAGTTTCATAAATTTTTTTCTACATGACAGTGTGAAGAACCAGATTATCTCTTTATAACATACTGTGTAGATGTAGAAACACTTCAGTGTTCCAACACCTCCCCTCTTAAATTCTGTACACAGGATGAAGTCATTCCTAGGCAAAAGATATGTGTAAGGAGCTAATGAGGTATTAGGGGTAATTTCACTACATAAAGGAAAACACTTGTGTGGAATTTATACTGTGAACGACCACCTTTATTGTACTGCACAAACACACTTGATACATACGTTAACGCGGGAAAACGAACACTTGATACATACGTTAACGCAGGAAAACGAACACTCGTCGTGTCCTCCAAAGAATCCCGCTCGTAAAGAGAATCTCTCAGTGTCTTGTCGACTATCAACTTGTCACTCCCACACAGCCCCCCCCCCCCTGAAGTGCGGAGCACCCGGTATGATGGGGTACTAAAACTTCACCTCTCGGCCTGCCAGAGTGCGGATAGTGCGGGTGTGGGTGCTGCTTGCTGATTCTGTTGCTGCATTAGGTCCCATGGTGTGGGGCTCATGTGGGACACAGCTGTATGGTTCTGCGGAAGGTGTGGGTTTGTTGCAAGTTGTGTGTGAAGTCGTCTGTGAGACTGTCGTCGGTGCTGTCATTGTCCAAGCGGGTTTTACTCGCTCAATGGAAACTTTGGTCGACTTTCCCTGGAGGAGGATATCCATTGTGTGTGTGTCCCATCCTAGCACTTGGTATGGTCCAGTGTACGGTGGCTGTAATGAATGGCGTACCAGGTCTGTGCGGAGATGATGTGGGAACAAGTATTGAGGGCCTTGTGTATGAACACTGGATGCGTGCCGTGCTGAGACGTAGGGGCTGCACGTAGTGTCTCTGCCTGCTTCCTCATTTGTTGCAAGAGGTGGGGTAGTTGTGTGTCATCTGGGAGAGGAACTGGTGCAAGGAATTCTGCTGGAACTCGGAGTGGTTCTCCGTATACCAACTCTGCCGAGGAACAATTGATGTCTGTTTTTAATGCGGTCCGTAACCCCAACAAAACCAATGGCAATGCTTGAGTCCATGAGTCCTCATGGCACATCAGGGCAGCCTTTAAGGTCCGGTGCCACCTTTCCACCAAACCGTTGCTGGCCGGGTGGTAGCTAGTAGTACTGTTTCGTTGGAAGCCACAGAGTTTTGACATTTGTTGGAACAGTGTTGACTCGAACTGGCGTCCTTGGTCGGTGGTAACGAAAAATGGGCACCCAAAACGAGCCATCCAAGTTTCCAAGAATGCGCGTGCATTAGTCTCTGCAGAAATGTCCCTGATTGGTGTAGCCTCTGCCCACTGCGTACAACGATCCACTGCCGTAAACAAGTACCTGTAACCTTCTGAAGGGGGGAGGGGTCCAACCAAGTCAATGTGTACATGCCCAAAACGTGCCGTTGGGTTTGGGAATTGTCCTACTGGAGCGTGAACATGGCATCCCATTTTGCTACGTTGACACTGATAGCAGCTGCGGGCCCACTCCCGTGTATCTTGCTTGATTGAAGGCCACACAAAACGGTCCGTCACTAATTTCACTGAGGCATTGGTTCCCGAGTGTGCCAGGTTGTGAATGCTGTCGAATACCTTTCGTCGGAACTCGGGGGTGATGTATGGGCGTGGTCTAACAATGGAGGTGTCGCACAATACCTTACATGGGCTGCAGGGGATGTCCACAAGTTGTAAACGTAGGCCAGTGGACGGGTCCACCAACAAGGATTGCAGCTGCGCATCTGAAGCCTGAGCCCTTGCCAATTCGGAATAATCTAACATTGGACTTATCCCATTAATATGTGAGAAATAGTCTGCCACAATGTTTTCGGCACCATGGATGTGATGCACATCTGTCGAAAACTGGCATATAAACTCTATATGGCGGGCCTGGCGGGGGGAACATGAATCGCTGACTTTGTAGAAAGCTGCCACGAGTGGTTTGTGGTCGGTGTATATGGTGAATTGCCTGCCCTGGACTAAGGGGCGGAAGTGCCTGACGCTTCCATACATTGCGAGGAGTTCTCTGTCATATGCACTCCAACGAGTTTGACTCATCTGTAGTTTTTGTGAGAAGAAACTTAGTGGCTGCCAATGAACCTTCACTCGCTGGTGCAGTGCTGCCCCGATAGCGACTTGGCTTGCGTCCACTACTATGGCTAGCTGAGCTCCTGGTGCAGGTTGTGCAAGCCCCACTGCGTTGTGAAGGCTGTTTTGCAGTGCCTTGAAAGCCGAGTCCATCTCGGGTGTCCATGGGAGTGGGCGCTGCCAATTTTGTTGTGTCCGGCCAAGGCATTGTTCAGTGGCATCTGGATTGCTGCTGTTCCGGGGAGGTGGCGACGATAGAAATTTATCATCCCTAGGAACCGTCGGAGATCGTGGTAGGTTTGAGGCCGTGGTAGGGTACGCAACAACTCCAGCTTCTCTGGCAGTGGGAAAATGCCCTGAGCTGACACTTTATAACCCAGGAAGGTTACAACGGGTTCCCCAAACACACACTTGTCCTTGTTAAGTGTAATTCCATGAGCACTATGCCTGCTTTGCACCTCGCTTACGTGTTTCTGATGGTCAGAAACATTCTCCGAAAACACCAGAATATCGTCTAAATAGGCGAAACAATATGGTAGTCCTCTTAGTACGCTGCCTAGGAACCGTTGCCATGTCTGGGCCGCATTTTTCAGCCCAAATGGCATCACCAAAAATTCAAACAGCCCGAATGCGGTTGTCACTGCAGTCTTTGGTATGTCCTGCTCTGCCATTGGGATCTGATTATAATCCTTACGGCAATCCAAAACACTGAATATGGATGCCCCGGCCAGTGAATGGGTGAAATCCTCTATATGTGGCACAGGGTATCTGTCTGGAACAGTTCGGGCGTTCAAAGCTCGATAATCACCGTACGGGCGCCGTGACCCATTCTTTTTACGAGCGAGATGCAGAGGAGAGGACCCCAGACTGTTGGATGGCTGTATAGTTCCTTCCTGTAGCATCTCGTTGAAAATGGCCTTGGTTTCCCGCAAGCGATCAGGTGCAAGCCTGTGAACACGTGAGGAGACTGGTGGGCCTGGAGTCGTACAGATGTGGTGCACCGTCTCATGCTTCGCCCTACTCTTTCTTGTTCCCTGTTGTGGTTTGCGTGTCGCATTTGTGATTGAAACAGCAGGAGCCTGTTGTTGTGTCGTTAACTGTTTTGATGTCGTTTGAGCCATGTGCCGGTCAGCTTCCTTCGTTGCTACGGTGTCCTCCCAGGTGGGTGCACTGAGGTTATCTACCCTTTGGCATGCATGAGAAGTCGGACGTCCTTCCTGGAATAACAAATCCATTGACAGAATGGACGAGTTGTGACAAGTGTAAATCCACGGACAATGCATGTTTTGCCAGGAAATCAGCACCTAGTATAGGTTGGTCGATATCGGCCATAACGAAGGGCCAGTAGCATTCTTCTGGTAGCCCAATGTCCACTGGCAGTGTTTTCTGTCCATATGTGTGGATGACTGAGTCGTTGACTGCTTTCAAAGTGGTCTCTTCAGTGCGTTTTTCTGAAGGGAAGAAATTTACAGGCAGAGTGCTGACATCTGAGCTGGTGTCGACCAAGAACATCCATCCTGTAGAGCGATCAGGAACGAAAAGTCTTTGTGAAGCAGCGTACCTTACAGCTGTGGGAGAAGTCGATCCGCATAATGTAGGCTCGTGCTGAAATGGGGGTGTTCCCCTTCCATGCGTCTGTGAGTTTAGGCACAGTTGCTTGTTGTCACGGTCGGCTGCACCTAAAGCTGGCCGTGTGATGCGTTTGGGAGCGAGCACGGCGTCTTACACTTCGTTACTTGCACGCCGAAGCGCTGGTGGAACCAGCAATAACCGGTGCCGTTGTTTGCGTGACGCGGTGGTCACGTCGGCTGGCGACGACGCGTGTGTGTGTCAGCCGCCGCAACGTCACGTGGCTGTAGCTGCTGCAGCTGGGCGGTCAGCTGATCTATGGGAGCATGGAGAGATTGGAAATCTTTGGTAGCGTCCGGCGCTCATCGGGCGGTAGTGGCAGCACAAGCTGGAGGCGCCGCGTCGACTGGCTCCGGCCGTGCTCGTCTGGTGTTGTTGGCCGAGGTGGTAGCGGCGGCGGCCACTGTGGCATGCGAGTCGAACAGGGAGTGCGCTCTATCGGCTACTTGCAGCAACTCGCATAATGGCCGGCCCTTGTAAGCAATTAAGGTTAAGCCCACCTGTGGAGGTAGCTGCTGTTGCCATATGTGCAAAAGTAATGTGTCTGAGAACACGGAAGGGTCCACCATAGCACGTAAATGCCGGTAAAAGTCTGAAGGCGACCTGTCACCGCGTTTCTCGTGGTACAGCAGCTGTGATATACGCTCATTCACAGGTTTTGTACAACGCGAAATTAAAGCCATCTTGAGAGTGGCGTAGGCTTGTTGTGCTTGGGGTTGCATAATTATATCCGATACCACTGACGACACACGTTGGTCCAGGTTGCATATCACTAGCGTGAACTGTTCAAAATCGTTGACTATTTGTTACTGCATGAAAATGTTCTCCATAATAGCGAACCAAAATTCCAGATGCTCGGGAACGAAAGGTGGGGGTCGAATTTGTAACCGCGATGCGGGTGGCCCACGATCACAGGCGAACGGAACGTGCGAAACTCGTGGGAGCGGTACCGACGTGGGTGATGAAAACAGGAGCACTTTGGGTCTGATATCAGCGTGTCCTGTGTGCTGGTTGTGCGAGGCAATGTCCTGTGGCGGCGGCGCGGGACCCGCCGGCACACGCGGTGCGGTTGGAAACGTAACGTCGTGGGCGAAGTCGGTTTGAGATGTAGGCGTCCGTGGCACTGTGAACTGAGGGTTTGGTGCATCGTGTCGAACTCCTTTTTGATGTTTTGGATGGCGCCGTCGATGTTGCGGAAGAGGTTCTGTGCACACGACATGTCGATATGAGACGTCGCGGAAAATATCTCAAGAAACTTGCCTACTGTCACACTGCTTAGGTACGGGGTCACCAGTTATGTAGGAGTAATTTCACTACATAAAGGAAAACACTTGTGTGGTATTTATACTGTGAACGACCACCTTTATTGTACCGCACAAACAGACTTGATACATACGTTAGCCGGCCGCGGTGGTCTAGTGGTTCTAGGCGCGCAGTCCGGAACCGCGGGACTGCTACGGTCGCAGGTTCGAATCCTGCCTCGGGCATGGATGTGTGTGATGTCCTTAGGTTAGTTAGATTTAAGTAGTTCTAAGTTCTAGGGGACTGATGACCACAGAAGTTAAGTCCCATAGTGCTCAGAGCCATTTGAACCATTTGATACATACGTTACTGCGGGAAAACGAACACTTGATACATACGTTATCGCGGGAAAACGGACACTCGTCGTGTCCTCCAAAGAACCCCGCTCGTAAAGAGAATCTCTCAGTGTCTTGCCGACTATCGACTTGTCACTCCCACAAGGTGGAAAGCTAAATTAATGTATTCAATTTACCTGTAGGAATCCTCCCACAATCAACATAGATAAGTAAACTTGTGCTATATCAATTACTCCTTGATCATAACTACCATTAACTAGCAAAGACAATGCAATAAAATATTGTACAACACAGTACACCAGAAAAAAGAGATGTTCACAAATTACTGCTTTAAATATTCACATAACTGATAAAATTTACTTCATATGTGTATTCAGTTACTTTTGGAGTTACGGCTCAATAATAGAAACTGAAAACTAAGTTTGCTATACCCTCACTCCAAGGCCCCATAGTACATCATGTTTGTGATACGCACAGGAACATTTTTGATATGTTACACTATTGTGAAAAACTGTTCAATAATACAAATATTTACGGAAATACATAGATTGGTAAATCTTCACAGTGTCCTGTTTAGGCCAATAGTTTACACTAGTTAAATTAATCTTAGTTTTTAATTTGGTTCATGACGAAGACAGAAAGTGAGTTACGCAATACTTCGTTTATCAGCGATACATATGTATTATACTGAAATATGAACTTGAAATCTAAGAATTAAAATCTTTGAATTAACATACCTTTTGCAAATATTTTGAGTGTGTAGGAAAAACTGATGGTACTGTATGTTCTTGGAGCCGTACTGTTGAAAGAGAAGTTTGGTCATGTCCTCTTCTGGAAAGTGCTGAGAAGTTATAGTGCTCCATTCAGACGCACACCAATTCTTCCTCCTTATGGCATTGTCCCACAGAGCTTTAAGACTTTCATCTTCAGGAAATCTAAAATTATAAAAGAGAAAAATATGCTATAGTGCAAGTAAAGATGTTGTACACGTTCGTTCACAATGAAGTGTAAAATCACACTTAGCGAGACAACTTACGCACGAAATGTTATTCCCTTAGATTTCGCGTCACAGCCAGTACAGTTCGTACACCTGAACGTCACACAGGTCGCCATAATAGCGCAAAATCCTTCCGAAAATGAGCGACAAGTCTAAGCACACAAACTTACAGCAGCAATGTTTTGCTTGTATTAAGATGGCTACCCTTGGCTTCACATAGGTTCCCTGCTGTGATGTCACGGCGTCTCCCTTTATTCTTACCTCCATGGTCGTCACCATCGCGTGCTGATGGCGTTTGGGGCACATGACGTTCCTCGTCCACTGTGTGATAAGACCATTATCTTGACCGACGGATTTACGAAAGCATTGTTAAGTATTCGATTGCATTCAAACATTTGTCTCGAGCATGACTACAAATATGAGCGCAGAGTGTTCCTTTCGCAGCATTTTAGGCTGTGTTCTTTGGCTCCTGTGTAGGGTCACCCTGCAAAATAGCAACATTTTCCGAATAAACACCAAAGTATTGATGATAAGCAAGTCTGTAAATATGACTGTTGTTCATTTCATTCGCTGCAATTTAAGCTGCTCCTGTCTAATCACACTTACGGAAATTGAGATATATTCGGAAAAAACAGTTTAATATTTGCGATAGGTGGTTGTTTCCTTCAAACGGTTTCATCTTTCGTTTTATAATCAGACTGAGATCATGAAACTGAAGAAACACGTTCCTGAGAGAACACGCTTTTATATGGGTTTATTTATTACCCGTTCAGCATGTTTACCATGCAACTGGCTTTGTCAAAATACGTTTTATATTTTCATAATAGTATAGTTGGCACTAACTTTTACGTTATACATTATGCATTACACATTATACATGTATATATACATACACCATTTTAGTAGTTATTAATTTGTTTGCATTTTACACACCTCATCATTTTACACACGTAAATACATAAACTTCTTACTAATCAGAAGATTTCAGTAATAATCATTATATAGTTTACATTCATGATCAGTTTTACAGTTTTACACTTTTAGTTAATGATAGTTACACTATTTCATTGTTTACTTCATTTAAGAATTAATTATACACTTTTACACATCTAGTTAATGGTAGTCACATTAGTTTGTTGTTTATACATTCCTTCCAAGGTATTCTTCAATTGAGTAGTACAGTATGATTTATTTTTCAACGATGTGTCTATAACCTCCTTAAATTTAAAGAAGGTGAAGTCTTTGACTGATAGTGGCAGTTTATTATATAGCTGTAGATTTAGGTGTTTGTGACTGTTGTGGGCAGCCGGGGTGGCCGAGCGGTTCTAGGCGCTACGGTCTGGAACTGCGCGACTGCTACAGTTGCAGGTTCGAATCTTGCCTCGGGCTTGGATAAGTGTGATGTCCTTAGGTTACTTAGGTTTAAGTAGTTCTAAGTTATAGGGGACTGATGACCTCAGAAGGTGAGTCCCATAGTGCTCAGAGCCATTTGAACCACTTTTATTTTTGTGACTGTTGTGTGTCAGTGACAGCCTAGAATACAGTATATCCAGCATGCAGTTGTTTCTAGTGCTGTGCAATGTAAATATATTCTCTGTGTAAATTGTTGTATACTTTCTTTTACGTACATTAAGCAGTTATACATATAAAGACTTCGGTGGGTTATTATGTTTATTAGGCAGAAGTGTTCTTTACAGGTTTTTCTTGGACCCAATCATTGTATACATGTAACTGTTCCTTTTTTTGCCATTTCGTTACACAGTTTGTGCCTGTTGAATTACCCCATAGCAGATTCCCATATTGTAACTGTGACTGAAAGAAAGCATCTTAGCAAAGCATCAATAAACTTTTACAGAATATCTTAGTTTGTACAGCAGGAATAACATGCGTGAAAGTTTGCAAGTCAGCTAGCTTATATGGCCATCCCATAATAGCCCTTGGTCTGTTTTTAGTCCCAATAGTTTGACACGGCGATCCTCTACCTTCAGATTAAAATAAGTTTATTGCATTTTTGTGTTGTTTATACATAATTGGTTAGCGAAGCACCACATCCTACGTTTTTCCAAAAGTTCATTATTTTTGTTTACCATCTCTTGCAGGCTATATAGTTAGAGAAGCCACTAACATGCACAATAAGGAGGAAGGGTCCCACAAAGGAGAGCCATGTGAAATTCCTCTCTTATTATTCATTAGTTCTGACCTTTCGCTGTTAACATACACTAACTGTTGTCTGTTATTTGAGTATAATTTAATCAAATTAAGTGACTGGTCTACAATACAATGTTATTCTAATTTTTGTAACGATTATCTCCTGTGGTAATGAATCAAATACTTTGCTTAAGTCTATGAGTATTGGACAGGTGGTCAGCCTTCCTTTAAAAGCATTGTGGATTTCAGTCATCAGGCTTTCAATAGCTTTTATGGTTGACTGATTAGTTCCAAATCCAAACTGGCAGTCATTAAGTAATTTATTGCTCTCAGTATATATATAAATCTGTGTGTGATCAACTCTCTATGATTTTGGCCAGTATAGAGACAACTGATTTTGGTCTATAATTATCTGGTAATTCTCTTTCACACATTTTGTGTATGGGAAGTGTAACCATAATTTTAAGGCAATCACAGAAAATGCCATCATCAAGGATTTTATTTGCAAGATAAAGTAGAGGATATCTGATTTCCTTAATTATAGCCTTTAGTACAAAATTACTGTATAAGTAGTTGTCCTCTGTTCTAGAGTTTTTCAGCTTGTTTGCAGACTTAGTTATATCTGTAGCAGTTATTCTACTACAGTTAAATCTTTTATCTGTTTTATTCTGTGATTGTAACTGAAAGACTTGCGCATCAGTTAAATCGTCACATTTTGGTACATGGGCATTGACTAAATGTATGAAGTGTTCATTGAGGGTGTTACAGTTAATTGGATTACTGATTTCTTCCATTTGCTTGTTTATCTCACTTTAACTAAGTTGCAGGCAGCTTTATACTTGTTCTTAGTATTTAAAATATACTCTTCATTTTCTTTCATTTTTGTTGCTGGAATTTCAGATCTGTATATTTTTCTTAAGTTTATATATCTATTCTTGTTTTCTTGACTGCCTTCAACTGCGTCCTTCAGCATGAGGAAAAGGATTCTGATTTTATTGAGGTGTGAGGCGTACCACTTTTTTGTACATTGAGTTTTATGCATGTTTCTTTGGTTACAACTCTTTGTAATAAGAGGGCAGTTACTGTCTACTGTATTTTGTATATTTGATATGAAACATGTAAATAACTTCGAATATTGCAGAATGTACTTATTTTAAATGAGTAATAAATTGCCAGAAGGCGTTACAACAAATGTTAAGTTCATATTACAATGTGCCAACATACGAATTTACTCCCCTGAACTCAATAAATGCACCTTTCTGACTACATGACCACAACGTTCACATAAAGTTCTGTGCATCACTTTCATTTATCTTAGAATCTACTAAGCAGTTTTACTGCTGAGGGGTCATTAACTGATAATTAAATGTAACAAATTCGATGCTGCCTTCAACTGGCATACCACAGTAACATGCAAGTTATAATACAGAGCCCAGGAAATGTGATGAATCCAACACTACGGCTCAAAGGTAGTGAGAGAGTGGCATCACATGACCACTTTCTGATTTCAGGTGAACACCAACCACACAACGTGACACTCTCACATTTTACTCACTCTTCTTCCAGTGACTGTCCTTGTAACACATTAAATATCAAACAACATTATAATGTGAACTACGCTAAATGGAATTCTAATGCTTTCTCTCATCATAAATAGGAACAAGTCACATTTTGAATCGAAAAAAGTTTGTTACAGATACTCTGTTATACACGCACAAGAATTGCTTCATATCTAGCAGATTGGTAGGCCTTACAAATGACATGATCACGCATTTTAACTCAAGAATTCAAATTGCATAGCCAAAACTTAGTCCATAACTGCCTATATCAACTTAAGTATTATTAATATGTTAATGTATCTATAAGTTAAAATATGTTAAAAGTTCCCTGTTCCTAAGGCATTACTGATAATGATATTAATTATTTGTGACAGTGTAATAAGTTCCATTCATTACACCAAATACCTGAGTGGCTGCAAATCACTGACAGCAGGTGCACACACACTGTGTTTCTATCAACTGTGTCAATAAATTTTAAGGTTTCAAAAACTGTGAGCCAAAGTTGATTTCCTTCTGATTCCTTCTTACTATCAGGATGTGATAGATGCCATCTTCGCTTTATATACAAATCTGCCAGGATAAGGCAGTCAGTACCTGCACACACTGAAGGAGGCAACAGGGAAGATTGTGTTTACTTAAACGTTTAGTATTCTTTAAATTACTGATTCTGATGAGGCAGTTAAGAAGCCTGAAAATCAGAAATTTCAAATAAACTTAAACATTTTCACACCATTTCAATAACATTTTAACATTTCAGATTTCTTATTTAACTCCTGACTAACATAACATAATTATATGTCTTTAACATAGAGGGTACAAGATTGTCCAAAAATTAAGTAAAAGCAAACAGTAGTTATTCATATATTCCTGCTCATTTCAGGATTATTCACTTGACATCCTGATGGTACCTTGGTCTGTTTTGCACCACATTAGCAGCTTTTCACCAGTGTACCTGTGTTTCCATACTAGAAAAAAGTGCATGATTTACAGTATTCAGAAATGCCACTTGTATGTCACACTGAAAACTGCAGCATCAACAGCATCTACACCAACCACACCCGGCATACCCCTCTCACCTACATGATAGAGAGCCCTTTTGAACTTTCTAGCAATGTGGCACTGAGATGAGCACGCTCTCTATCTCTTAATGTTCTCAATTTTGTGGCATCATACAGACACACCACCAGAGGATGCAAAATTAACAAGAGCATCCTCAGTGTCCACTATCAAATACATAGACATGAATCAATGACAAATTTCTGGGATCATTTACTCCAATATTTTGCTGGCTAAATATTATGTCCACCTAGACATTATTCTTCGAGATGATACAGGCAATAACATTTTACAAATCAGAGGCCATATGGGGGATTGTCAACAGTTGCTGTTCATTGAATAAATGAAATTCATTTCAGAACCAGGAATTCAGCAAGTGAAAATGCAATTGGAATCGAAAGATTAAATAGTGATAACTGAAGTACCCCCTACCACACCCTGTCACATGGTAGCTTCATTATTCGTGTTTATTGTCCATGTTTAGAAATATTACTGCTATTGAACAAGCAAATCAGACAACACTAAAAACCATTATTAATTTACTGAAATTTATTTCCTGTCAAAACTCCTAGAACATGTTTTATAACACTGCTCAGGCTAACTGGTACTCCTACAGCTTGTTCTTAAAATGTCTGACAGATCAGGACACATATATACACCCATTGAGAGTTGTCACAGTATTTAAGATTTGCTGTTATATTTCAAACAAATCTAAATTGGAATTGAATCAGAAGCACTCCTTACCATTAGCATTAAGCTATCATGTGTAGTGGAAATTATACTTCAAGTGTTCTTTAACGTAAATAACCAAATACAAGGAAATCATAAACAAGCAGATCTCAAACTATTTAAATCAAGTACCTGCATACAAGACTAACTGGCCAGCTTATGAGAGCATACATTCCAAGAATAGTTGGACAAGTACATGTATCCTGCAATATGTTGGTCCCCATATCCTGATGGAAAAATTAGGATGCATACACAGTTTAGAGCAGTGGTTCTTCCCACACATCTGTTGCAGCTGCATAATATTGCTGTTTGCTTCCATCCCTCAAAGCCAAGCATATATTTTATTTGCAGTACAAACTGCCCATATTATGAGAGTATACATTCCAAAAATATGTGGGTGAATTATTGCATCCTCCAGTATGTAGCTCCATGAAGCTACCATGATGAAAAATTCAGAGCTCATGAGGTGATTATTCAACAGTAGTTCTTCCAAGAAATCATTCACAATTGCATCACTTTCTGGGTAATACATTCTGCAAATAGGTTTGCAGAGCACTCTTGTGAATCTCTAAGGTTAATTGACATTATTTATAATTAAGTACATAGCTTGGAAAGCCTCAAAGTCCATTATCAATTAAATAATCATGAATTATTAACCACAAAGGAAATAAATCTCTCTTATATTCATCAAAATTATTAAATATCAGGCATGTGAGAACCTTGCAGTCCATTATCAAATAGGTGAACATGAATCACTGACTGTATTGTGAGAGCATACATTCTAAGATTTTGCAGGCAATACATTACTTTCACCTACAAAGTACCCTTTTAGAGGATACAGGCAAAAACATTAGACAAATTAGAGACCATATGGAGGATGGTCAACAACTGCCTTTCACTGAATAAATTTAGCTTGTTTTGGATCCAGAAGTTCTATCCAGTACACAGCATTGAGCTGGTGTGTGATGTATAGACATATTTTTCTAACTGTCTTTAAAAGAGGTAACCACAAACAAGATCAGATAATCTCAAAGACAAATAATTTTTTATCATGTGTGACCAACTGTCAAAAACATGAGAGAGTATGTTTCAAGTATAACTGCTCAAATTATGACATACAATAAAACATTGGTCCACAATAATACCATAAAGGAAAATTGAGAGGTCATAAGGAGGTTTATCAACAGAGTTTCTTCACAGATATTCTTTGAGTGTGAGCAGGAATGGGATGAAATTAATGTATACTAAAGTGCAATCCACGACACACTGTAGGGAGATATGCTGAGTACTCATGTTACTGTTTAATGTTACTCATGTTACTCTTTAATATTTATAATACCTATTCCACCTAAGAAGTACATTTCATCAGAAGAATCATCAACATATATCATTATATGCACTATTTTTGACTGCATCTAGAAAGTATGAAATGTGGTGTGAATCGGAAGGACTCTACACCACACACAATTATGCAGTCATACTGAGTATAGATGTTTATTTTTAGTGTTCTTTAACTTAAGGAATCATAAAAGGAGAAATCAGATGGATTCTAAGTCCAGTATCACTTTACTGTACATGACTAACTGCTCTGATTCATAGAGCACACCTTCGAAGGAAGTATGGACAAACTACTACTTCATCCAATGCAATGGTCCTCAAAATTAACATAATTAAAAAAATCAGGTTGCATAAGGAGTTTCGTTGACAGTGTTTCTTCACATATACCATTTTCAAATGTAATTTGAAATTGGAGGATATAATAATGGTAGCTGGAGTACCCTAAACTACATACTGTCACATATTTGCCTCACTAGTCATGTTCATCTCTCATGCTTAGAAACATTACTACCATTGAACAAGTAAATATGATAACTTTGTAAATACTTATCAATTTACTGAAACTTACTTCTCATGAAAATTCCTAGAACATATTTTGTAACACTGCTCAGACAAACAGGTACTTCTTCCTACAGCTTGATCTTAAAGGTGAAAAAGACAAAAACATCTAATATCCATTTTGAGATTGGACAGGCTGATTCTTCCTTCTTCCTACAAAGTGCTCTTAGAGTGGTACAGACAAAATCTTCATAATAATTAGACCTAATAACGAGTATCATGGACAGTTGTCCTCAAATGTATCATTTATGAATATATATGGAATAAATGGAATTGTTTCAGGAACACAGTATTCAACTGGCATGTGGAGTAGAGATGTATATTTTATATCTTTTTTTAAAAGATGTAATCATAACAAAGTAGATGATATTCTCTTAAATCAGCACCTATTTACAAGATAACTGCCAGCTTCTGAGAGTATACACTCCATGAATAGTTGGAAAAGTACTTATATACTGCAATATGTAGGTCCCCGTACCATGATGGAAAAACCAGAGGGTGTACACTGTTTAATTCACAATGGTTCTTGCCACACATCAGTTGCTGCTGCATGATTGTGCTGTTTGGTTCCCTCCCTCAAATAAACCAAGCAATCACAGCTGTAACAGGGATGGGCTCAGATGATATATACACTCGGCAATACAATGTAAGGTGTTTTTCTCTGTACTCTTGCATCTCTTAAATAATCATCAAACTTAACAAACACATAGATAGTACTTGAGACAGCTTCAAACTCCATTATCAGCCTACTGATCATGATTTACTGTCAAAATTGTGAGCATAAATCATGAGATACATCACAACATCTCTCTCTTCTTGCAACACAGCATGGAGTAAAAGTAATGACAGGAATATGTAACAAATTAGAGGTCATAATGAAGATTGCCAGCAATAGTCTGACCATCTTTCATTCATGATTTGTTGTAGAAAGAAAGGAAGTGGTTGTGGAATAAGAAATACTCTCCACCACACACCATTAACGTTGCATGTGGAGTATAGAAATCTTTCAACTTTTGCTTCACAGAAACAACCATACACAGAGGGGTAATAAAGTATCAGAGTCAAGTATCTCATAATCATATATGACTATCTTCCAGGCTATGACAGTACATACTCTGAGAACAGGAGGGGATACTACTATGTCCAAGGATTTATGAGTCAATGAAATTACCATAGTGAAAAACTCATGGGTATAATTAGTTTAACTAAATCACCATTTTAATATTTTAATGTTCATAAACATAATTAACCAGGAAGCAAGTAGATTTTACAAACTCAAATCCCATTATGAATTAAATGACATGATTTACTAATGATAATCTAGGAACACATATTCAGATATAGTTCTAATAGTTTATTACTTCATCATACAGTGCTCCTCAAAGTGATAATGCTAGAACATTTGACAAGTAACAAGTTTTAATTAATAATACTTACTACTGACTTCCTTAACACCATTTACGTTTGGATCTGGAATAAAAGGAAATAATTGTATAACCAGAAATACTCTGCATCACACAGTATGAATGTGGCTTGAGGAGAGTAGGTGTACATTAAATTGTATTCAACAGCAGTGACTGACAAATAAGGAAATCCAGTGGTCTCAAATCCACTCTCTATATTAGGACAGCATATCTTCCTAAAGTAACTTGGCATATTATTACATCATCCAATAAATATACCCATAAAATTACTATAAGAGAGAATTAAGACATTATAAGTGGATCAGTCATTAGTGGTCCTCTTCAAGCTCTATCCACAATGTAACATGGATGGGAGGATTCAATATTAGTACCAAAAGTACCCTTCATTCCTCCTAGTACACACTCTAAGGTGGTGTTTGGAACTCCCAAGTAAGTCTTAACTGTTCATCAACATTGTTAAACTTGAAGCAAGTGTATATAATAACATCAAAGCTCATTACAGTGATCTCCAGTTAATAACTTTTATTTATGAGAGCACGGTTCTTTAACGATCTGTATTTAATGCATACTGAATTCAAAAATGTATCTCACTTTGATGAGTGAGGTATGTTTCTTCACATGCTCAATATTTAAGAACCAGCGTATTAGGTATATAAGCCTCATCAATAATTGCAATTTTTAAAAAGGAATGTCACAAAGCTATCTCATTTTCACATCACGTAACTACCTGATTTACAAATCAATGTAGTTAACAACAATGAAAAACTACTTCTGATATCTGGAGCTTTGTCTAAGACCTTATGAATGACGCTAGAGCTGCAGTCATGACAGGAATAACTGTACACAGAGATGTAGGTGGAAAGTCTGAATGGGTGTAACTGACATGAGTGGGAGAAGAAGTACACAGTAAACTCTGTATTCAACATTTACAGGATAATTTTATCTACTCATCTGCATTACCCTATATTTTTCTACCTCTGGAACAACCTGTCATCCATCACGCCAAAAACAAATTTTGTGTAAGTTGTATTATTTAAGAAATCTTCAACACACTCAGATATGTCATTACCTATTCGGTATGCTCAAACCTTCATTGGCAGTCTGCAGTGTGACGCCTTTCCAAACACTTTCCAGAAATGTACGAAAGCTAAACTGCCTTTTGCCCATCATCCATGCTTCACATATTAGTTAGGTTATCATAATCTTGCCCATGGCATTTTCTGATTGTTATTGAGTGTTTGAAATGTATTGATCAAATGGCATGTGGAATATGAACTATTCTCTGATAACAATTTATGAAATGCTAAAGCCATTCCTTCATTCACATACATCAATTTCCTCACCAAAGGAAACATCGCACAGGATGATTGTTGTCTCTTCAACATGATTTGATTCAATAGCTGCATCAGTAATCATAGTATAAACTTCTCTATTTCTCTCTCTTCCAAGATGGCACTCCTGACATAACGGGACACTCTAGAAGGAAATTGATACTGAGCCTCAACTGACAGATAACTAGGTAATGGCGTTTTGGTAGAACTGGATCAAGGTCAGCCAATAGTTGTGTGGTGACTGTTGACCAATTCATGTATATCATATTTGTTTCTCAAGGTCTTTGTGGGCAGTCTGTCTTCCTCAGTGAAAAAGTAAACACATGTGAACAGAGAATCAACAAGATGTGTATATCTATATATGTGTGCTTCAGACATATGAAATAGTTTTATCCATCAATCCTACAACACAAAACCCATACTGGTGACCCAGAATTTATTTGCAAGTGCTACAGTGAATTCTCCTTCCATTGCTCAGTGCACAATGGATCATTTGCCGTCCGCTGCACCACACACAAGCCAATTAGGTTTTCCAGAAAATGCTGCAGCATCATCTTCCAATTATTCGCCATGTGTTCACAATAGTTCAATGCAGTTTCTGAACACACTGACACAATGTGCTCATATGCCAGTGACTGTGTTTACAAATTTCCCAAGTGCCAGTGTGAACTTTCCACCTGTGTCAGTGGAAGTACAAATCGAGCTGTATGCTCAGGACAAGAAGTTTCATGTTTATCAAGGAACTCCAGATTTTGCATCAGAACCCCTAGACCACCCACACTACCAGCATACACTTTACAAGTGTTTCAGATGGCACACATTATTCCTGCCACTTGTGTACCACAAATGTTAGGTGATTTTAACAATTTTAATGTACCTGTAAATGAGGGGCCTAGAAACTCTACTCTCGTTTTCTGACATTCGGTCAACTACAGTCTACTCTTCCATGCCTCTCCATTCTATGCCTGCTGGCGTTACTCTGCCGAACACCTGACTTGTACATTTCTCGACCATGATCAAGCCAGCAATACCTACCATGCCACATGCTGCTGACAGTGTTATGAACTGGTAAACCTCCACTGCTCACAAAACCAGTTACGCTGCAGAGCCATGGACAGGGAGCGACAGTTTCTGACAAACTGTTTCGCCCAGACCTCACCATCTGTTGGCGTAAACTACTGCCCCTTCAGAAGGACTACCCACGTACATTGTTTTCCTTGGTCGACCACATCCTGCAACGACATGGTGTCATTGTCAACACCTATAAATTCCATTTCTTACTGTGTCACCTCCATGATGAACTGGACATGATCTGCAACATTGCATCTTCACTTTGCACTTCAGACAATTATTTGTTTGCCTGATGCACCATCATTGAGCTTCTATCCAGATCTACACAGGAAGCTGTCTGCCTCATTATGAGCCACGAGTCACTGGGTTCCAGTTCCCCTTCAGATCTCTGGCATCATTTCCACATGATGACTGACACACATCATAAGCTGGATACTACATTATGGACCACTGGATGCAAAACTGAAGATCGCAGACTAGGTTTACAACATCTTGCCACCCGTGTATCCCATCCCCCCTCCCACCTGTGAGGCCCTCACTCCTCAGGGGTTGGCACACCTGTGTTGCAGTTTCCATCTTTCAATACAGAGTGTGTTATACTCACTCCATGCATGTTCACGGACACAACACCACCTGGCAGCCACTGGTGTAAATCCTCTCCTACCAGCTCTATTGAGGCACTGCCATTGGAGGAATCTACAAATATGACCCCCTCCACTGCCGCTTAGGCATCAGGCAGTTTGATGGACGATGCTAAATGCTGTTTTGCTTGATGTTATTTCCATTCCCACTTTGATATGCGACTAAGAAATGTCAATCCCCATGCTCGTCCCCAAACTAAATCCGCATGCCCACTTAGGCGCTATGGGCCAGGTTACATCTCATAGACGCCTGTCTCTTAATACTTCTTCACCACACACTCCAGGATGCTTGTACGTGAAAAATGAAGTGTGTTGCCTTTTCTTTCTAGTCAACACAGGGGCTGAGGTCAGTGTCATAACTTTGTCCACTGGTATCAAACTCGAGCATCAACCTTTCCCACAACAATAATCCCTTGATCCAATTTCACGGCATAACTAATTTATACCTTAAACTGCAGAAAATTAACACTCACTTACAGTGGACATTCATTATCGCTGATGGAGATGAGCCAGTGATCAAAGTAGAGTTTCTCTTAGCCCATGTTCTTGCATCTAATCGGCAATGAGGTATCTTTAGCCGGCCCGTGTGGCCAAGCAGTTCTAGGCGCTTCAGTCTGGAACTGTGCGATTGCTATGGTTGCAGGTTCGAATCCTGCCTTGGGCATGGATATATGTGATGTCCTTAGGTTAGTCAGGTTTAAGTAGTTCTAAGTTCTAGGGGACTGATGACCTCAGATGTTAAGTCCCATAGTGCTCAGAGATATTTGAACCATTTTTATAATCTTTAGCTCGGTAGACCATACCACCAGTTCTGATATTACTTCCCTCTCATACGACAGCACGACTCTATTGTGCAAGCTGGATGAAGCTGCCATAGAAGTTCTCTCTCTTAAATCACACAACGATGAGCTTTGGCACAGCAATGAAGCCCTCTGATTACACATTTCCGCCATGCATGTCAAGCTCATGGAGGCTTGTAAGCAGATCAACCAGCTGTCACACACAGCCATGATTCAAGCCCCCTCACCACCTGATATTACTTCCCGCTCATCCGACAGCATGACTCTATTGTGCAAGCTGGATGAAGCTGCCATAGAAATTCTCTCTCTTAAATCACACAACGATGAGCTTTGGGACAGCAATGAAGCCCTCTGATTACACATTTCCGCCATGCATGTCAAGCTCATGGAGGCTTGTAACCAGATCAACCAGCTGTCACACACAGCCATGATTCCAGCTCCCTCACCACCTCCTCGCTCCCGGCACTGGCGTCACATGACTTTTCTACTGCCAGACAGAAGTAGTGTTCGTACCACCACCAAGTATAAAAATTTCATGATTCTTCATGTCATTGCATATTTCTGATAGTTAATGTCAGAACTATACCATAGCTGTTCTCTCCATGTAGGGCCATAGTTACAATGTCCCTAGTTCCACGGAACTGGAACATCATGTGATGTT
The DNA here is from genome assembly GCF_023864345.2 of Schistocerca serialis cubense. Taxonomy (NCBI): domain Eukaryota; kingdom Metazoa; phylum Arthropoda; class Insecta; order Orthoptera; family Acrididae; genus Schistocerca; species Schistocerca serialis. The sequence goes on along the minus strand of NC_064640.1, from coordinate 738,491,026 downwards.
AACTTTTTGGCATTACGCTATGTGCACCAGTAGATTTACCATATGTGACTAACTGTTCAGATTATGAGAGCTAAAATTTGAAGAATAGCTCTGCAAATTATTACACCCTGCAACATGCGAGTCCACCAACTAACCACGATTAAATAACTAGAGCTCATGAGGAGTTTAACCAATACTGGTTTTTCCCATGCACCATGCACAAGTGGAACAGGGGTTTGTGGAAATGGTATTGGTACCAGAAGTCCCTCACTACAAACAGTAAGGTTGCATGCAGTGCACCAACGTAGCTCTTTCATGTTGATCAACATTACTAATCATGAAGCAAGTAACTGTAATAACCTCAAAGTCTGTTATCACTGCAGCATTCTACTTGCATGCGAAGTGTAGATGTATGATTTCAATGTTCTGTACCAGAAGTGAAGCAGGTAAAACTGTCTAAAAATGAAGTATATATTTTCCATACAGTTCCAACTGTCCAGATAATTAGAATATATATTACAAAAATATTTGGATGAATTATTGCATCCTCCAATATTTTGGTCCATGAAGCTACCATGACAAAATAATCAGTGCTCATATGTTTAGATACTGTAGTTCTTCCAATAAAATATTCACAATAGCTAAAACATCCCTGTAATACATTCTGTAAATTAGTTAGCAGAGGACTCTTGTAGATTTATAAGGTTAATTGACATTCTTAATCATTAAGCACCTAGCTTTGATAGCCGCAAAGACCATTATCAATTAAATAATCATGAATTATTAACCACATTTGAAATAAATCTGACAGCCTTAAAGCATATTTTCAATTTAATGAAAATAATTTACAGACAAAATTGTGAATCCATACACTCCAACATTTGTCAGGAAAAATATCACAGTGCTCTTTTGAGTTGTAAACATAAGAATTCCTGAACACTTAGAACCCATCAGAAAAAATGCTCCAGAATTATCTTCTGATTGTTATTTGTAGTTCAATCTGGAATAAATGGAACTGATTGAAGAACCAAGAGCCCTCTCCATCGCACAGCATGTAGTTGGTGTGTTGAGTACAGGGTAGGGTGGTTTCTTGTGTACCAATGTAGATCTCTTACCTTCATCTGGATTATTATACATCAGGCACATAGATGTGACAACCTCCAGGTCCATTGTCAAATAAATGGTCATGAATCACTGACTAGATTCTGAGAACATAGATTCCAAGATTTTGCAGACTGTACATTACTCAAACCTACACACTATTTTTGTATAGGATACAGGCAGTAGCATCAGACAAATCAGAGACCATTTGGAGGACTGTCGACAGCTGCCTTTCACTGAATAAATATAGACTGTTTTGGAACAAGATGTTCTATCCAGTACACAGCATTAAGCTGGCATGTGCCATATAGATACAAGTTTTCAAAAGTCTATAAAAGAAGTAACCACAAAAAAGATCAAATTGTCTTAAAGACAAATAACTATTTACCATACATGTCCAACTGTCAAAAGCATGAGAGAGTATGTTGCATGTATAATTTGTCAAATTATGACATCCAAAAATACATGAGTCCTCAATACTACCATAAAAAATTAGAGCTGATAAAGAGTTCAATCAACAATATTTCTTCACAGACATCCTTTGCAATGTCAGCAGGAATGGGAGGATGCAATCCACCACACACTGTAGGATGATTTGCTGAGTACTCATTTTATTCTCTAATCTTACTCATGTTAATCTATAATGTTTATAATCCTTATTCCATCTAACATGTGAATGTTATAAGAAATATGGCCAGCACATCTATTCATATGTATCATTTTTGAATGCATCTAGAAAAATATGAAATGGGAATTGAATAAGAAGTACCCTCCACCATGCAGAATTATGCAGGCATGTAGAGTATAGATGTATTTCTTCAGTGTTCTTTAACTGAAGTAGTCATGAATGGGGAGATCATTTGGACTCAAAGTCAAGTATCAATTTACCGTGCTTGACTAACTGCCCTAATTCTTATAGCATACCCTCCGAGGAAGGAAATTTACATAAAGCAAAAGTCAGGTTGCATAAGAAGTTTCTTTGACAGTGTTTCTTCTCACATATCATTTGCAAATGGAATAGGAATGAAAGGATGTAACAGTGGTAGCTGAAGTACCCTCTGCTACAAACTGTCCCATGCTTGCTGTACTATGCATGTTCATCCTCCATGTTTAGAAACATCATTACCAATGAACACATAAATATGGGAACCATGTAAACTATTATCAATTTGCTGAAACTTGTTTCCTGTGAAAACTCCTAGAACAGATTTTATGATGCTGCTCAAACAAACTGATACTTCCTCCTATAACATGTTCTTAAAAGTTATAAAGATAAAAACATCTGACAAATTAGAGCTCATACACAGTCCCATCAGGAGTTGCCACAATATTAAAGTTTTGCAGTTGCAGCTAAAAAAAAAAAAAAAAAAAAAAAAATACTATATTGGAATTGAATCAGAAGAACTTTCTACCACACAACATTAAGATATCATGTATAATGGAAATATACAGGGTGAGTCAGGAGGAAAGGTACATGCTTTGAGGGGTGATAGTATTATTGATTCTGAAGAAAAAACTTCATATGGACATATGCCCTATTCCAAATCGTTTCCAAGACAGAATATATTTAATATCACTTTTGTACATTTTTCTTGACTAATTCAAGAACTGCACCTTTTGTCACAGTGCAAAATAAAATCCATTAAATTTTCTACAAAGAAGGTACTATTCATTTTTTGCTTTAGAAGTAATGGTTTGTGGGAAGAGAGTGTGAGAATGTTGAAAATCTCGTTCAGTGCACATGAGCTACATAATATGTAGTTTTTGTAGACCAATTTGAGGTAGTTTCTTGAGATGATAGACAGCAAGTGTACCAGATCAAACTGTTTGTCTCAACTTGCTCTACACTACTGTGGTACATTGTAAACAGTGACAAAATTTGTAGTACAAATAACTAATAACAATGAATATTAAACGTGTTTTATCTCGGAAACTGTTCGTAGCAGGGTATAAGCTTTTTATTCAGCATCACTAAAACTATCATCCCTCAAAGCATGTACCTTTATTCCTGATTCACTCAGTATATTTGCCAAAATCAGCAATGGAAGTAACTGTAACCAAGTAATATCAGATAGTCTCAATGCCATGTAAGTATTTGTTGCACAGGATTAGTTTTCAACGTTATGAGCACATGCATTTCAAACTGAAAGTATATTATCAATTCAATAAAAATATTTACAGACAAAATTCTGAGAATATACATTCCGAGACTGAACAGATTATAAACTCTTTATTCCTACACGCTTCTCTTGAAAGTGGTTTAGTCTAAGACTTCTTAAAATTAGAGCCCATAAGAATGATGTTAACAGTTGTCCTGACTTGTATCATTTGTGAATTTATATGGAATACATGGAAGTATCTCACGAACACATCATTCAATGGCACGTGGAGTATAGATGTATATTTTCTGAGTTCCTTAAAAGAAGTAACCATAAACAAGGAAATCAAGAGCTCTTAAAATCAAGTATCTGTTTAAAAGACTAACTGTCCAGCTTATGACAGCATACATACCAAGAACAGTAATGTAATTGATATCAATGAAAATCTACTTCTAATTTTTGGAATTTTGTTTAAAACCTTATGAATGACACTAGAGCTACAGTAATGACAGGAAACACTGTATGAAAGATGGAGGTGGAAATTCTGAAGGAGTTCAACTGATATGATTAAGTGAACAGATACACAATGAATACTGTATTCAAACAATACAGGATCATATTTTCTTCTCATCTACATTACATACTTTTTTATACATTTAAATTGAGCTGTCATCCATCTTGTCAACTACAAATTCTGTTTAAGTTTTACTACCGAGAAACCTTCAGCACAGGCAAGTGAGAACCTATTCCATAATCTTGTAACTTCATTAACAATCTGCAGTGGGACAACTTTCAAACACATTCCAGAAATCTTGGAATGGGAAACTGTATGTTGCTCATCATACATTCTTCAAATAATAGTTAGGTTAACATAATCGAGACCATGGCATTCACTGGTGGTTATTGAGTGTTTGAGACATATTGATCAAGTTAAATGAGGCCTAGCAACTCCTGTTCTGTGATTACAAACTATGAAATGCAATAACCATTCATTTATTTCTTAAATTTCAGTTTCCTTACTGAAGTAAACATGACACATAATGATTGTTGTCTCTTCAAAACAATTCGAATCAGGATTTGCATCACCTATAATGGAATAACACTTTTAATTTTAACTCGCTTGCAAAGTGGCACTCATGACGTAATGGCCAACACCAGGAATAAATTATTTCTGAGTCTCAACTTACAGATAACGCTGTTGTAAAATTGTTCCATCTTCTGGTCCATCTTTGAAATTTGTAATGTGTTTTTCGAGAAATGGATCAAGCTGACTCAATAGTTCTAATATTTGAAGGAAGATGCCAATATTCCGATCTTCAATTTTATGAGATTATCTGCTGACGCCCAAGCCTCCTTCTCATCTACATTACATACTTTTTTATACATTTAAATTGAGCTGTCATCCATCTTGTCAACTACAAATTCTGTTTAAGTTTTACTACCGAGAAACCTTCAGCACAGGCAAGTGAGAACCTATTCCATAATCTTGTAACTTCATTAACAATCTGCAGTGGGACAACTTTCAAACACATTCCAGAAATCTTGGAATGGGAAACTGTATGTTGCTCATCATACATTCTTCAAATAATAGTTAGGTTAACATAATCGAGACCATGGCATTCACTGGTGGTTATTGAGTGTTTGAGACATATTGATCAAGTTAAATGAGGCCTAGCAACTCCTGTTCTGTGATTACAAACTATGAAATGCAATAACCATTCATTTATTTCTTAAATTTCAGTTTCCTTACTGAAGTAAACATGACACATAATGATTGTTGTCTCTTCAAAACAATTCGAATCAGGATTTGCATCACCAATAATGGAATAACACTTTTAATTTTAACTCGCTTGCAAAGTGGCACTCATGACGTAATGGCCAACACCAGGAATAAATTATTTCTGAGTCTCAACTTACAGATAATGCTGTTGTAAAATTGTTCCATCTTCTGGTCCATCTTTGAAATTTGTAATGTGTTTTTCAAGAAATGGATCAAGCTGACTCAATAGTTCTAATATTTGAAGGAAGATGCCAATATTCCGATCTTCAATTTTATGAGATTATCTGCTGACGCCCAAGCCTCCATGACGAATAAACATTTCCACAACAAGTATCTCGAGACTTCTCACCAAAATTGAAAATTGTACAGATGAAAAAAAGAAGCAATTTACCTCTCTACTTCTTCACATCATTATGGGAAATGTCCCTCTTTCATGTCATTACATTTCCTCAGTTTTACAATTATTCCAGGACAACCATATACAAACAGAGATACTTTATTTCTTGTTTCCTGTTGAATGCTAAATGTTTTCTGTATGTCTTGTATAAAATAAAATGTGATGGAACTAGAACTGTCTTACCTTTGAATGGTGGCCCCCAAATGTACCAAATTTTAATGACGTTTCACATCTCTTAGGATGTTCATTTGTTGGCATATGTTTTGGTAGGATTTCCAGTAACATTCAAAGATAGCATGTTGTTGACTCTGTCCCAAAGTGGTATTACTGCATGATATCTAAAGAAAATAATGTGCACTCAATATTAGACTTGAAACAGAATTGTATGAATTGGTTCTGGGAGAACCATAAAAGTGAAAATTTGAAGTGAGACTAAGAGATAGACTTGCTTGCTGGTGCTGGAGTAAAAATTTGCTATTCTGTTAGTCTATTATATGATAAAATGTCTATTATAAGATACAATATTTATTTTACAGGAGCAGTCTGACATTTGCCAGCTGAGAACCCTGTATCCATTAACATCAAAGCCCATTATCCATAGAGCATTATACTAGAAAAAAGGAGTGTAGATGTATGATCCCAATGTTCTTATTCAGACGTAAATATGCAGATTAAACAACCTCAATGTCAAACATATATTTACCATACAGTGCTAACACTCCAAATTGTGAGAACATATATTCAAAAATATTTTGACAAATTATTTGCATCTTCCGATATTTAGGTTCATGAAGCTACCATGGTGAAATAATGAGAGCTCATGAGAAGTTTATTCACCACTAGATGTTCCAACAATGTAAAAGAATGGGACAGAATTTCCCTGTAATACATTCTGCAAAGTGGTTTCCAGAGCACTCTTGAGATCTCTAAGGTTCAGATTGACTGTTGAACCGTAATTATGTAACTTTGACATGGTTTGATGTACATTATCAATTAAATAATCATGAATCACTGACAGAATTCTGAGAACATGCATTTTCAGTCTGGGCATTTTAAATATAAGTAGCAAATAAACTCCTACATTCTAAAAATGCAACATGGTTGGGAAGGTGTCATAGGGGTAGCAGAATTACTGTATACTACACATTGCAACACGGTCACATCAGTATTATGGAGCTCCTCTCTGTGTCATTACACGCTATAAAAAAACAAAGGAAATAAACCTTACCAACTTAAAATAAAGTTGCATTTAAACAAAAAGATTTACTACCAAACTTCCGAAAGCATAGATTCCAACATTGGTCAGGAAAAATATCCTCCCACACATTAATCTTTGAAGTGGTAAACAAAAAACATCTCAACATTTAGAGCCTATCAGGAGAATTGTCAACAATTTTCTTCTCATGTGTTATTTGTGATTTTATCCAGAATAAATGGAAGCAGTTGAGGAACCTAGAGACCTCTCCAACACACAGCATAAAGTTAGTATGTGGAGTATGGATGGAAGAGATGCAGGGTTGTTTAGTGAGTACTCAGGTAAATCTCTTATGTTCATCCAAATTAATAAACATCAAGCACATAGATGTGATAACCTGAAAGTCCATTATGAAATAAATGGGCATGAATCACTGATAAAATTCTGAGAACATACATTTAAAAATTTTGTAGGCAAAATATTAGTGCACCCCACACATTAGTGTAGGTTTATTGTAAGACTTCTTAACAATTAGATCCCATAAGAATGATTGTTAACAGTTGTCCTGACATGTATCATTTGTGAATTTATGTGGAGTAACTGGAAGTGTTTCAGGAACACAGCATTGAGTGGCATGTGGTGTATAGGTGTATACTTTCTAAGCTCTTTAAAAAAAGTAACCACAAACAAGGAAATCGTGAACTCTTAAAATGAAGTATCTGCTTACATCAATAGTCCAGTGGACATCAATAGTCCCGCTTATGAGAGCATACATTCCAAGACTAGTAATGTAGTTAACAACAATGAAAATCTACTTCTAATGTTGGGAATTTTGTTTAAAACCTTAGGAATGACACTAGAGCAACAGTCATGATAGGAAACTTTATATGAAAGCTGCAAGTGGAAACTCTGAAGCAGTTTAACTGATATGATTAAGCGAAGAAATACACAATTAATACTGTATACAAAGATTACAGGATCATATTTCCAACTCATCTACATTACATACATTTTTCTACATTTAAATTGAGCTGTCATCCATCATCTCAACTACAAATTCTGACTATCGAGAAACCTTCAGCACATGCATGTGAGAACCTATTCCATAATCTTGTAATTTCATTAACAGTCTGAAGTGGGACAAGTTTTCAAACACATTCCAGAAATCTTGGAATGTCTTGGAATGGGAAACTGTATGTTTCTCATCATGCATTCTTCAAATAATATTTAGGTTACCATAATCTTGCCCATGGCATTCACTAGTGGTTATTGAGTGTATGAGACATATTGATCAAATTAAATGTGGACTAGCAAAACCTATTCTGTTATTACAACCTATGAATTGAAATAACCATTCATTTATTTCTTTAATTTCAGTTTCCTTGCTGAAGTATACATGACACATAATGATTGTTGTATCTTCAAAACAATTCGAATCAGGATTTTCATCAACAATAATGGAATAACACTTTTAATTTTCACCGCTTGCAAAGTGGCACTCGTGATGTATTGGCGAACACTAGGAATAAATTATTTCTGAGTCTCAACTTACAGATAACCCTGTTGTAAATTGTTCCATTTTCTTGTCCATCTTTGAAATTAGTAATTTGTTTTTCAAGAAATGGATCAAGGTGACTCAATATTTTTAATATTCAAAGGAAGATTCCAATATTCAAATCTTCAATTTTCTGAGATGATCTGCTGACGCCCAAGCCTCCTTGACCAATAAATATTTCCACATCAAGTATCATGAGAGTTTCCATGAAAGTTGGTTATTGTACAAATGAAAAAAAGAAGCAATTTCCCTCTCTACTTCTTCACATCAGCATGGGCAATGTACATCATTAATCTCATTTCATTTTTTCATTTTTACAATTATTCAAGGACAACTATATACAAACAGAGATACTTTATTTCTAGTTTCCTCCTGAATACATAATGTTTTCTGTGCATTACGTATAAAATACCATGAGATGGAATCAGAACCCTCTTACCTTTGAATGGTGGCCCCCAAATATACCAAATTATAATGATGTTTCACATGTCTTAGGATGTTCATTTGTTGGCATATGTTTTGGTAGGATTTGCAGCAACATTTAAAGAAAGCACATTGTTACCTCTGTCCCAAAGTGGTATTACTGCATGGTATCTTACGAAAATATCATGCATTCACAATTAGAGTTGAAACAGAATTGTATGAATCTGTTGTATGAGAACCATAAAACTGAAAAGCTGAAGTGAGAGTAAGACATAGACTTGCTGCGCTGGTGCTGCAGTAACAATTTTCTTATTCTGTTTATCTATTATATGATACAATATCTATTAATGATGCAATACTAATTTTACCACTTATTTTACAGCAGCAGTCTGACATTTGCCAACTGAGAATCCTGGATCCTACATCTGAGGCATAAGGACCCCGGCGATGATTGGGCCCTATAAATATTGCATTTCCCTTTATTCCCTCAATCTCATTAGGAATGTACATGGAGTAATAAGAACCACATCCCACTGTCTGTAAAGTAGAGGAGAATGTTAAGAGTCTTGGTGAGGCTAGTTTAACTACTGCCTTGTATAAACTGTCAATTATATTTATTTCAATGAATAGTTCTATCAGTTGATATCAGTACTGTACTGTAGCAGTTCTCTCTATGTAGACTCATAGCTGCAATGTGCCATGTTACACGGCAGTGGCACATCATATCATGTTAACTTTCAGCGATAAATTATGCTCACCAGTGCTAATTATTACATCCCCCAAAATGTGGGTTCAGCAAATGACCACAATCAAACCATTAGAGCTCATAAGGAGTATAACCAAAACTGGTAATTCAATGCACCAGCCAAAATTGGATCTGGTATTGGTGGGAATGATATTGTTACGAGAAGTATTCTTTACTACAAACTGTAAGGTGGTGTTTAGAGCACTCAGGTACCTCTTTAATATCCATCAACATTATTTTCCATGACAAAAGTAGCCCTGATAATCTCAAAGCACATTATCCACACAGCATTATATTGGTGAAATGAGTGTAGATGTACGATCGCAATGTTCTTGTTCAGATGTAAATAAGCAGATCAAACAGCCTCAAGGTCAAGCATTTATTTATCATACAGTGCTAACTCTCCAAATTATGAGAATATATATTAAAAAATATTTTGACAAAATATTTGCATCTTCCGATATTTAGGTCCATGAAGCTACCATGATGAAATAATCAGAGCTAATGAGAAGTTTATTCAACACTAGTTGTTCCAACAAACCACTTGTAAATGTAGCAGGATGGGATAGAAGTTCCCTGTAATACATTCTGCAAAGTTTTTTGAATGCATTATGGGAACAGCAGTGATCAATGTCTTGTAAATAATTACTATTAAAAACAGTCTTGATCATGATTTATTTTACAGGTGACCGGTTTCGACCACTACTGTGGTCATCTTCAGACCAATGGGTTGGAACACCTTTCTGTTGGAGAATCACAACAGAAAGGCGTTCCAACCCATTGGTCTGAAGATGACCACAGTAGTGGTCGAAACCGGTCACCTGTAAAATAAATCGTGATCAAGACTGTTTTTAATAGTAATTCTGCAAAGTGGTTTCCAGAGCATTCTTGTAGCTCTCTAAGGGTCAGATCGACTGCTAAACCTTAATTATGTAACTTTGACAGGGTTCAAAGTACATTGTCAATTAAATAATCATGAAGCACTGACAGAATTCTGAGAACCCACATTTTCCGTCTGGCGATTCTAAATATAACTAGCAAATAAACTCCTACATTCTACAAATTCAACATGGGTGGGAAGGTGTCATAGGGGTAGCAGAATTAGTGTATACTACACATTGCAGCATGGTCTCCTATGTACTTATGCAGCTCTTCTGTGTCACTCAACACTATAAAACACATAGGAAATAAACCTGACCAACTTAAAATAAATTTTCATTTAAACCAAAAACGATTTACTGACAAGCTTGTGAAACCATAGATTCCAACATTGGTCAGGAAAAATAGCCTCCCCACATTGATCTTAGAAGTGTTAAACAAAAATCATCTCAACATTTAGAGCCTATCAGGAGAATTGTCAACAGTTTTCTTCTCATATGTTATTTGTGATATTATCTGGAATAAATGGAACTAGTTGAGGAACCTAGAGACCTATCCAACACACAGCAGGAACTTGGCATATGGAGTCTGAATGGAGAAGATGTAAGTTTGTTTAGTGAGTACTCAGATAAATCTCTTATATTTATCAAGATTATTAAACATCAAGCACATAGATGTGATAACCTCAAAGTCCATTATAAAATAAACGGACGTGAATCACTGATAAAATTCTGAGAACATAAATTTGAAGATTTGGCAAGCTATATATTACTTCAACCTACACATTAGTCTTCGAGGCGATGCTGACATTAAATCTGAGAAATATGAGGCCATATGGAGGTCTGTCAACAAGTGCCTTTTATTGAATAAATTAAGATTGTTTCAGAACTAGAAATTTTACCCAGTACACGTCATTAAACTGCCATTTGACTTATAGACATACGTTTTCAATGACCTTTAAAAGAAATAAGGTCAGATAAACTCAAAGACCAATAATTATTGATGGTACATGACTAGCTGTCCAAACCATGAGAGAGTATGTTCATAGTAAAGTTAGTCAAATTATGACATCCTACGGGACATGAGTCCACAAAATTACCATCAAGAAAATATGAGAGCTAATAAGGAGTTTAATCAACAGTGTTTCTTCACACATCCTTTGCAGTGTCAGCACGCATAGGAGGAACTAGTGCTTGCCAAAGCACCCCCTACTACCTGCTGCAGTGGGATTTGCTGAGAACACATGTTAATCTTTAACAAATACAATCATTTTTCCATCTAACAAGTACATCTCATAACTGCAAACTCCTTTATCATTTAAGTAAACATTATATCCTGCCTCAATTCTGAATAATTAAAATTAGACATTAACCACGCAGATTACTACTTCCACCAACAAACAACTGTTAAAAGTGACGAAGATAAAAGCAACGGACAAGTTAGCACTCATAAGAAAAACTGTCAACATCTCACCGTATGTACCGTATGTGGAGGCATCGAGAGGAAAATCAAATGGCATCTAAATCAGAAGTACTCTCCAACGTACAGAATTATGCAGGCATGTAGAGTATAGATTTAGGCATAAATGGGGAGATCAGCAGGACTCAAAGTCAAGTATCAATTTACTGTGCATGACTAACTGCCATAATTGTTAAAGTATACGCTCCAAGAAAGAAAATTCTCATAATGCAAAAATCAGGGTGCATAAGAAGTTTCATTGACAGCATTTCTTTTCACACACCATTCACAAATGTGATAATAATGGGAGGATATCATAGTGGTACCCTTTACTACACAATGTCACATGTTTGCCTCACTCCTCATGTTTAGAAACATTGTTACCAAATGGTTCAATTGGCTCTGAGCACAATGCGACTTCATTTTTGAGGTCATCAGTCCCCTAGTACTTAGAACTACTTAAACCTAACCAACCTAAGGACATCACACACATCCATGTCTGAGACAGGATTCGAACCTGCAACCGTAGCGGTCGCACAGCTCCAGACTGTAGTGCCTAGTACCACTCGACCCATTGTTAACATTGAATATGTAAATCTTTCAACCATCTAAGCCATTATCCATTTTCTGAAACCTATTTCCTGTGAAAATTCCTAGAACTTATTTTACAACACTGCTATAGCAAACTGGTACTTCCTTTTACAGCTTGTTCTTAAAAGAGAGAAAGACAGAAACATCTAACAAATTAAAGCTCATACATAGACTCATTGAGAGTTGTCGCAATATTGAAGTACTGCAGTTGTATCTTGAACCAAATGAAATTGGAACTGAATCAGAAGAACTCTCCACCACACAGCATTAAGCTATCCTGTGTAATATTCTTTAATGGAAGTAACCATAACCAAATAGATCAGAGAGTCTTAATGTAAAGTATATATTCTCTGCACACGATTACAAATACAAATACAAATGTTTTATTCCACTGTTGAGCATATTTACATGCAATTGGTGTCATCAGCGTTTACATAATAATAACAATAATAATAATAATATAAACTTTGACATGAGAGATGTTATTAACTACAGTATAATAATCCAGGAAGGATGCAATATATATTTGTTCAAATGTAAATAACAACAAGAAGTTTCCTAATAGATCAATTACAAGATAAATGAACTACATATTTCAGCGAATGACAAATAGATAATGAAACAGATAATTACCATTAAGTACATGAAACAGTAATAAAATAGTTGCACAGTATGGCATATGTATAGTTTACAGTTAATTAATAGTTCATTCTCATAAAGAAAGTGGGTCATTTGTCACATACTCAAGGAATTCTCGAGCCGAGTAAATTACTTTACTTTTGATCCACCTCAAAAAACTACTTTTAAATTTATTTACTGGCACTGTGGAGCTCCATAGCTGCGAAAATGCAGCGATCGTTTGGAGGCGCACTTGTGTATAAAGTTCGCACGCTGCATGATGGCGCTGGTGGGGGTCAGTCGGCATTGGAAGGGCGGCAGCCCATGATGCCAGTGCGCCGGACCGGTAAGCGTGCTGTGGGCGTGTCCTCATTCTGTCGGCTAGTGACAGCAGCAGCAGGCACTGGCTGCAACTGTCCGTAGCAATGTGCATGAAGGTCTGCGTTGCAGGTCATTGGTGGTGATGTCTCGGAAGCACTTGCGCGAGTGTGCTACCGTCGAGACTCGAACGCGGGTCCAGGAGCTGCTACGGACAAGCAGGGCTATGTGGAGCACGATGTTGGGAGCTCGACAACAAAGCAAATGTGGTAAACTAGACTTGAACACGGGCCCAGGAGCTGTGACGAACGCAGGAGTCGGTGTCGGGAGCTCGACTGGAGTTACCAACGAAAGGCACTTGCAGCGGGAGGCCGGGTCTCTACAGCGGATTGCAGCACATGGGCGCCGGATTCTGATGGGATAGGCGGCTCGGGCACATCATTGCTGGTTTGGGTGTCGTGGCACGCTGGCGACCAAGCACGGCCGTTTGAATCGGACGCGGTAGCCGGCGTGCGTGACGTAGCCCGCTGGTGGCTGTGGTGGGGGTGACTGTTGCGCCTGTGGTGGTCGCGGTCCTGACGGACATGCCAGCTGCCTGGGCGTGGTGGTGGGTGGTGCACATGTCGGCATGGTGACAGTAGGCTGCAGCTTTGCATCACTGGCGGCTACAGGTTCTGGTTCTGTCTGACCGCTGGCAGAAGGAGTGTCATCTGTAATCAGATCTTTTGCCAGGTCGAAGAAATGCGTGGCAGATGGAGCGGGCAAGACGTAGGCTGGTTTGACGCAGTCGACTGACACTGTCGACAGTTTCCTGTTGCACTCAATGACCAGCGTTTTGTCTCCTTGGGCGATCACGTGGTGCGGTCCACTGTAAGGCGGTCGGAGAGATGGCTGTACTGTGTTGGTATGCAACATGACCTGCTTGCAATGCTGCAGGTTGGCGTGGACGAATATCTTCCCGGTGCCGTGCCACATCGGTGCGTGCGCTCGGAGGCTGGGCATGTGAGTGCACAGAGGTTCTGCCAGAGTGGGTGCCATGACGTTGTGTGGGAGTCTTACATCTTTGACAAAATCGCCTGGGATTGTCAGAGATTGCCCGTAAACGAGGTCGTCAGGTGATGCGCTGATCACCTCCTTCAGCGTTACTTGCAGACCGAGCAGCACCACTATGAGGGCCTCTGGCCATGAGGTGTCGTGGCAGGTTAGAGGGGCTTTCAGAGTCCTGTGGAACCGTTTGACCATGTCATTCGACGCCGGATGGTAGCTGGTTGTCCTGTGTGACTGGGTGCCACACAGTCTGGAGATGTGCGTAAACAATGCGCAGTCAAATTGGCAGCCGCAATCAGTTGTCACGTGACTGGGACATCCGAAGCTTGCCACCCAGGTGTCGACGAATGCGGTGGAGATGGTCTCGGCTGTGATGTCCGCGACGGGCATTGCTTTCGGCCTCCGAGTGAAGTGGTAAACCATAGTAAGGAGGTATTGCTTGTCTTGTGAGAGAGAAAGCAGGCCGGTGAGGTCCACGTGAACGTGCACAAACCAGCGTGTCACGTCCAGGAAGGTGCCCACGGGTGCGTGGGTGTACCTCCCGACTTTGGCGCGCTGATATGTGGTGCAAGTGCGTGCCCATTCGTGACAGTCTTTCCGAAGCCTGGGCCAGGTGAAACGTGCAGCCACGAGTTTCGCAGTGGTGTTGGTGCCGGGGTGTGACATTCTGTGGGCACAGTAGAAGGCACTGCGCCGGAATTTCTCCAGGAGGAATGGTTGGTGTGTGCCGGTTGAGATGTTACAGCAAATCTTCCGTGCAAAGCCACGGACAGGCACCAGCTCCAGTTGCAGGCCGCTGGAAGTGTCGTGACGGAAGCAGTACAGTTCTTCATCACTTTCCTGTACTTGGGCCACGTCCTCAAAGTTCACAGGGGGTGAAATAAAGGCACACGCTCGGGACAAACAATAGGGGACGATATTGTCTATCCCTGAAATGTGTCGGATGTCTGTCGTGAAATGCAATACATACTCTAACTGCTGGAGTTGGCACGGTGAACATTTAGTGTGGTTGTTCTCGAACGCATGGGTAATAGTTTTGTGTTCGGTGAAAATGACAAATTGTCGGGCTTCTATGAACGGTCGGAAATATTTCACCACCGCATACACCGCAAGAAACTCTCGGTCATAAGCGCTCCAAGCGCGTTGCGATTTGGAAAGCCTTTTACAGAAAAAACCGAGAGGCTGCCAACTCCCGCCGACACACTGTTGTAACGCCGCACCAATGGTGGCCAGGATGGCATCCACAACTACAGCTAAGTCCGCGTCATGTACCAGGTGCACGAGCAGCATCGATTCCGCGAGATTCCTTTTTGAGTCCATGAGGCCCTGCTCCATTGCGTCCGTCCAATTCACGAGGGTCTTTCCTTTTGAGGTAGGACTTTCTAACGCCTTAGTCAGCAGCTCCTGCATGGCTGCAGCTTTGGGCAGGTGTTGACGATAAAAGTTCAACATGCCGAGGTAACGTCGTAATTCTTTGTGCATCTGCAGACGCGGCATGTTCAGTTTTGCTTTCAGTTTCTCTGGTAGCAGTGTCGATCTGGTGGGCATAATTAAATGGCTGAGGAACTCGATTTCCATCACACCGAACTCGCATTTAACAGGGTTAATAATGATGTCAGCTTCACGCAGGTGCGGTCGTTAGGTGGCGGCGGTGGAGTTTGGGCGACTTGGAATACACTAGGATGTCGTCGAGGTATGCGAAACAAAATGGCAAGCCTCGCAAGACGCCGTCCAGGAACTGCTGCGAAGTCTGGGCAGCATTCCGAAGACCAAAAGTCATAAAGTGGCTTCCAAAAAGTCCAAAGGGCGTTACGATGTCTGTTTTTCCAATGTCTTCAGGCGCCACCAGAATTAGGGTGTATGTCTTTGTGCAATCTATCTTGCTGAACACCGCGCAGCCTGCCAAGGTGTAGCTGAAGTCTTGAAGGTCTGGGACTGGGTATCGGACTGGCACCGTTTGTGAATTAAGGGCGCGATAGTCCCCACATGGGCGCCACGAATTCTCTTTTTTGGGCACTAAATGCATTACCGATGACCATGGGCTGCTTGATGGTCGCACGATGCCTTGGCGCAGCATGGCCTTGAACTCTGCCTTTGCTGCTGCAAGTCTGTCAGGTGCAAGTCGACATGGGCCACACGATGGGAGGGGGGGGGGGGGGGACCGGGTGTGGTTCTCATGTGGTGCAACGTCGAATGTTTGATGTCTCTCGGTGCACCTGCTGGGCGGGTGAGGTTGGGGAATTGTTCAAGGATGTCAGCGTACTGTCCGGGGCACTTCAAGGGTTTAACACTGTAGTATACAGCCTGCCAGCGCTGTCCCGCTATCATTAAATTCATTGTCTCGTCGATGAGCTGGCCGTTTGCAATGCCGGCTAGCAGCCCGTAGTGGACGAGAAAGTCTGCGCCCAGGATCGGCTCATTGCAGTCGGCCACAGTAAAAGTCTACAAGAACGTGTGACGTAGATCTAGATCTATATTACGGCTGTGTGTGCCATAAGTTTTAATAGTGGAATTGTTCGCCACTGTAAGGCAGAGTGACTCGGCCCGCCTGTGGTCTCATAACATAGAACGGAGGAATATCGAGAGGTCCGAACCTGTGTTGATGACGTACTTCATGCCCGCCACCCATTCTGCAACAAACAGACGCTTCGATATCGAACTGCAGCTGGGTGTGCCTAGGTCCGGTCACAGCTGGCATTTGGGTGCGAGCTAGTAGCACGACACCTGGCTGCTTCATTGCCGAAGTGGGCATGGTATGAGTAGTAGCCGCTTTGTGCATGCTCTGACGTCTGCGGGGTATCGTTGGAGCGGCTGTTGCTGCATTGCCAGCTGCGCGAGCCGTGCCACCTGTCACCCGGTCTGCTGCCGCTGCGGAGCGTGCTTACCTCTTGCGGCGAGCGCGCCAACCGGTCGACTTGCATGGAGAGAGCTGCCACCTGTGTGGTCAAGTTTTGCACTAGCTAGTGCAGATCGGCATCTGATGAGGGTGTGGGAGGCGTGTGCCACCACGGAGGTGGAGGGACTGAGTCGTAAGCTGCCGTGGCCTCGGTGCAAGACGCTGTTGTCAGTGTGTCGTGCACCCTGTTGGCCAAGTTAGCGACGGTGTCCAGCTGCATCTCCATCTGTGCGGCTATCACTGCCTGCACCTGAGCTGGGAGGCTGCGCACCCAGATAGTGGGTAACAGTGAATCTGGCACCACACTGAACTGCGCGAGGCTGTGCAAGTGGCGCAGGAACTGCGAGGGCCTCCGGTCGCCGCATACCTATTGCCGCAGCAGTTGTTGCACTCGTTGTTCCTCGGAGGATGAAATCCCCCGGATCAGCTCTTCATTGAGCCATTTGTAGCTTGACTGCATGTACGGGGCGGTGATTATATCCCGCACTTCGGCCACGTAGTTCTGGTCCAGCTGGCTCACTACGTGCCCAAATTTCGCCAGGTCGCAGGTCATGTGGTTGCTCATAAATACCGCCTCCACTTGGCTGAACCACATTACAGGGTCGCGCGGCCAAAAGGGAGGCAACCTGATCAATACCTGCCCAGAGCTTGTTGGCGTTCCAGTGGTCGTAGGAGGCGTCAGTGTGGTGGGGATTTGCACACCAACATTGTCCTGAGCCGTCTGTGGCTGTGCGGCGTCCGCACGTGTAGTCCGTGCTTGTGGCTGACTCTCTAGCCTAATGTTGCGTGCGAGCAGTTCTTCAACGGTCTTTTGCAACTCCTCTAATGTCGCTATCTTAGTTCAGAGTTGAATCCTCGCACAAGAGGAAAGTACAAAGTGAAAATAACACGACAAGGGAAACACAAGAAAAAAGAATAACACTAAGCAGTTCACGATCGAAACATACACGCAAAAAAACAATACAAAAAAAGAGTTAGTTAAAAAAAAATTTTTCGCTACAGAGCACTTCGTCATGACCATGTATGTGCAAGCCTAGTCGCAGTTCCACGTCTGTCATAACGACGAACGTTAGTCACCACGTGTTTTTTTTTAGCCTCAGATCACGTCGGGGTCACCAGTGAAGCGGGAACGTGTGGTATCTCTACTTACAGTCGCTCACATGCAGCGAACCAACTTTATCGCCACGCCAACGCACTTTGCTCAAGGGAGAGGCTTGGTGACAAAACACGACTAAAGCAGTTTTGGGTCAGGACACATTTATTCTTCCTAGTGTTACAATAAATGACAAATACCATTCGTCGCTAATGTCCGTCCGTACAGGTGCGTTGCACTGGTGGCACTGTTCGATCACCGATCCCAGAGGGTATACACTCCAGTGATGAGCCGTGACGCGACCGCATAGACCGAGCAAGACAAAAGGGTGTGTCACTGAATGTTCTGCTCCTGGCCTGACCGGAGGTGCCGTAATGTCCGCGAAGGAACAAAAGACACTTTAACAGTATGGTGCACACTGCAGAATGGCGACTGCGTTTACGACCACGCGTGCGCATTTACGGCAGAGTCATGTTGACTTGTCACATGTGGTCCATGGTGGGACAACTGAGAGACGTGTGTCGCGTCGCATCGACTAGCTCGCATTGTCCGCCTGCTTTGTTCCCGTGCGGTCCAGTGTGTGACGCACCATTGCCCAAATTCGGCGTAACGGTCCAGCTGCCCCTACTTAAGTCGGCAGTGCTGTAGTTCAGCCCTTCGTGCATTGGACGGTGCTCCCGCCACAAGGTTCTTAAAATAATCTCTACATGATTCATGTGGGCTAAGTTCTGTTATGCACCTTATGGCTTAATTTTGCCATTTAAGCACTGGTTTTGAGCCTACAGAATTGCACCGTAATAGTATTCCATAACTCAGGTGTGAATGGAAGAATGCAAAATATGCATACAACAGAAGTTCTTCATTGACATTGCTGCTCATCTTGTACAGCAGATATATGGCACGTGCCAATTTGACACATATCTTCCCCATGCGAGTATCCCAGGTAAGCTTTTGATATATAAGATATCCTAGTAATTTTAAAGTTTTGTTACCATGACTGGGAGCATTAGGATTGAATACAATAGCTACAGTTTACTATAATTCTTCTACAGTACATTTGCCTCAAACCAAGTAGTGCACCTCTCCATTGCCACTGCCATGCTGTATTGCACATTTTCAAGGTTAGTATCACATGTGATGAGTGTTGTGTCATCAGCATATAGTATTGCATCACAAGATACAACTGCAGGAAGATCATTCATATAAATAATGAAAAGGAAAGGTTCAAGAACAGATCCTTGTTTTACACCCTTTACAACTGGGAGACATTCTGACATTTGATTATTTACCTTAACTAACTGTTTTCTATTGTCCAAGTATCACTGCATTATGCATAGATCATTCTCTCTCACTCCACAGTGGTAGAGATTATTATGAGAATATTGTGGGAGACTGTATCAAAAGCATTCCTGAGGTCCAACAGTGTTGCACAGTTAATATCTTTATTTTCAAAACAATTGTCTATTTTTGCTACCATACTCTCAACTGCTTTGACTGTAGAAACACTATACCTGAAACCATACTGTGAAGAGGTGAGTATATTATTATGATCAAAATATTGACTCAACTGTTTAAGGATGCAGTATTCTATTATTTTTGATATTATGGGTTTAAGTGATATTGGTCGATAGTTCTCTGGTGATTCTATATCTCCTTTCTTATGTACTGATTTAACTACAGATATTTTTAAACATTCTGAATAATTACTTTCCTTTAAAATTTTGTTGATTATTTTACTCAGTGGCGTTACTATGTGATTTCTGATGTATTTAATAACATAATTTGAGAGACCGTAGTAATCCTCTACTCTGGAACTACTGAGCTTAGCTACTGATTCACTGACCATCTTCTTGGTTACACAAGTCCAGTGAAAGCTTTCTGTCTACTTACTGTTCATTTCTGGCAGCAGTGCCTCTGCCATGCTCGCATTGTCCGTTACGCTGTTATCTGATTGAGGACTGACAAAATGAGCATTTAGAATATCAGGTGGAATTGGTGTCTCGTATACTTTATCATCACAGTTAGTTTCTGTTTTCATAGTTTCCTGTGTGGCATGGCATTTATTTACTGAGTTCAGTGTATATGTATCTTTTGCTTTGCACTTAGCTGCATTGATTTCAGCCCTGTAAATCTTTTTCACTTTCATGTACATTTCCTTGTCAGCATTATTGTGCTTGGACCCATCATGATAGAGTAGCATTATGATTCTTATTCTAGATAGATGTGGGTTGTACCACCTTTTTAGATTTTGTGGTTTGGTGTATCAATTTTGCTTTGATATTTCCTTGCTGTGTTTAGGACAACATGCTTCAAAATTTTCAGTTAACAGTTCCAGAAATTTGTAGGTAGATTCATTTGCAACTGCAGTGGCTATTATTTTATCCCAACTATCTGAGATTAAATTTCACATTAATATGTTACTCGATTTATATTAGCGTGTAAGGGGAATAGGCCGTGTGTTAATAATTCAAATTTGAAATTTCGTGATATGAACTGTGCTAAGATGTTGAACCACATATTCATGAAAATTTACTTCTCTCCTATTTCTGAAAAGCTATGATGTGTATTCAGTATGATTATTTAAAGTGGTACCTCAATGTGAGAGCAGATAAATATATCAGTAACAATACCTTATTCACAGCAATTTGTTTATAATTAACTGAAATGTAATTTAAATTGTTGTATTGTGAAAATCATTGAAACTGTGTATGAAATTATGTAAAGTTTTCCAAATTGTATAACAGAACATGTAGGGCACATGCTACTCAGTTTTTGGTGTAAGTAACTGAAATCATTTAATGACCTTTAATTGCTATTTTCTAAGACATACTTTCAACAATGTGTTCAGTTGTGTTGTCAGTCAGTGAGTCTGCATTTTGGTCTTTCAGAAGTGTTTGTGCAAGACTCCTTCATAGGCTGTCAGACAAAATATGTATATGGTCAATATACATCCAGACTGATCATAATACAAAACAAGAAAAGTGATGGACTTTGCATTTTATCTGAACATTAGTATACAGCAAAGTTGAATGCTTAGACTTTCTTGAGCAACAACCTCCAAGGATACAAAATTGAGTATCTCATCATATGGAGCACATATGTTATTATGTGAACTTTTATTAACTGTGAATGAAACATTTCTAATTTTGCCTCATCATCTTACTTGTGAATGGTGGAGGCCCAAACTATTAAGTTGCTTCAACGGTATGGTTGAGAATTCCCTATTGCCAAATATAGATAGAATTAAAAAATCTGTATATTTTACTCTCACTTAGCGTAAGTGGCATTTAAAATGATTCCGTTTTCTCACATATATATGTTTGGAGTTTTAATATGGTGTCACTGAGTTTGGATACATGTAATCGGTGTTTTAAATTTTGCACTACATTTCAGAGCCTAATTGTGACATATGGGAACAATTGGGAAGAAACAGAAAGTGTCGTGTGGCAACTCATCGTAGGACCACATTTGCGGTAATTACATTTTTTTAAATTTTAATTTATTTTACCTCAGACTATTATTTTTCCTAATTAGGGGGTCAGAGGCAAAATGAGATAAATGCACATATGTGTTATAGAACACTAATTCTGTTGTGAGGAAAAGTAATATACGTGAAGCTCAATTCAGAGCATCACTCTGATGTCGAAATATATGTACTACTTTGGCTCTGAGATTTTGGTCCCAAGGAAAAGTAATTCAAGTGCATTGTTTATGTTCACCGTGTTGCTACTTGTTCCTGTTCATGCATATTTGGCATAATGTATCAAAGTGAATTATTGTTGATCTAATTCCACAAAGTTAGTTTATCAGCTTGTGATGTACACTAAACTTTCATATTACATGAGTTATTGTGTAGTTAAATACCAGATGAAAATGACACAACTATGTTTGTCTTATTGTAGATGAGTCCATTTCTGATTCTTCGCATCTGTCTGCCTATGATAGCGGTTTCAGGCCATCAGATTGTAATCGTAGTGATAGTGATGATGAATCACTAGTAAAATCAGCATCATCTCTATCTTCAGATATTGTGCATTCTAGAAGTATTTTGTCAGCAGAACCTTCTGTGTCAGAAGAGACCTCATCTTCTGCTAAATGTACTTCACCAACTGATGAGGATTCTAATAGAAGGGGAAGAAAACGCTTATGAAATCCAGCTAACCATAACCGTGAAGTCACAGAATGGCTGCGAAATGCTGGGAAATCCTATGTTGGACACAGAGGAATAGCACATCCAGTGAAATGTGTAAGACGATTCAGTGACAAGTGTCGATATCAATGTTAACAGCAATTTTTCAGAGAGAAAGCATGAAGAGCTACTTACTGCATATTGGGCACTTGGATCATGGAATTTACTAACTGCATTTCTTGGAGTCTGTCCGTACTCTCAGGCTGGCATTCAACTTCTGTGCCTTCTGACCCCAGATCCCTTCCCCCTGAAACCTGTGCATAGAGGCAGAAACCACCCGGATGGTGCCATGGGGGGCAGAAGTAGCCCAGTGGTGGGTTGGAAGGGTAGTCCATGGAATCCGTCAAAATGTCACTTGGGGGGAGGGTATCGCACAGTGCCTCCAATCCTTGTCGATGCAGGAAGGATTGCTGATGTGCCTGTAGGGAGCCATCAGCTGTCATCAGTGGGGCCAACGTGAGGGCCTTTTGCACACCTGAAACAGTTGGGGGTTTGGCAGATGAGAGGCTCCACAAAGATGTAAGAGGCCAGAGTTGGTTATGGTCATGGTGATTGAGCTCCTTCTGTGTCTGTACCAATGGCACAAGCAGAAGTAGCCCACTGGTCATGGCTACCGTGGAGGGAGTACAAGCAGCCTTGCCCCCATATGAGTGGACCCACACTGCCATGCCTGGGGGTAGGGCTGAGAGGCTCAGAAGGTGAGGGCATCAGCAGTTGGAGCTGGGTCAGTGGTTACTGCCCATGGTGGAGTTTGGCCAGACTATGAACATCAATCAGCATGGTGTGATAAGTGCTCGGGAATCAGGTGAGGGCCAATGGGGTAGCAGAAGGTTCGACCACCTTTGTCAGCTGTTGTTGAAACATCCTGACCAGTCGTTCTGCTGCGCCATTGGAGGACAGATGGAACAGAGGGGTACAGATGTGATAGATACTGTTGTGGTCAGAGAATGTGTGGAAGGGGGCTACCATGAGTTGGGGGTCTTTATCGGATACTAAGGTATGAGGCAGACCTTCGTAAGCAAGAACATGATCTAAGGCGGCCAGTGTAGCATCAGTCATGGTGGACGCCATGTGCACTGCATATGGGTATATGGAGTATGCGTCCACAATGAGTTAGCACATCAACCCCAACAACAGGCCAACAAAATCGAGCTGAATGTGGAACCAGAGACTCCGAGGTGTTGGCCAGGGTGCAAATGACTGCAAAGGGCTGGCCAAGCGTTCAATGTTACTATAGATGCCAGGCCAATACACATGCTGGTAAGCCAACACCTTCATATGGGACATCCAGTTTCTGCAGTGTAGCAAGCATAGGACGTGGTTCCGAAAATTGCGAGGGATAATCAACCAATGGGCGTTGGTCTCTGCAGCCAACAGAAGGACACCCGCCACAACCAAGAGTCTGAGTGAGAGGTGCCATCAGGGGCAGAATTCAATTTTCAACCAGTAAGTCAGATAGGTGGGCCAACCATAGGTGACGTATCGGAAAACCTGGATGTGGTCCCAGCCTGTGGCTGGGGCGACCTGTGCAGCTATGATGGGAAATCCATCCAGTGTATCTTGGCAGGCTGTTTCAATGTGAAAGCACAGGTCTTCCTGCTGGTTGAACACAGGATCAGGGCTGGAGAACAGACGTGACAAGGCATCTGCATTGGAGTGTTGAGAGGTGGGCTTATATCAGATAAAGTAAATGTATAATTGTGTAAGAATAGCACCCAGTGCTGGAGACATTGAGCAATTAGCTCTGGGAGGTGCGTGTGTTGGCCAGATAGGGTAACCAAAAGCTTGTGATCAATGAGGAGAAACAACTTTGTCCTAAACAGGTGGATGTGAAACTTTTGTACAGCAAATACATTCGCCAGAGCCTCTTTGTCAATCCGAGAATACTTCCACTGTGCCGGGGATAGCATGTTGGATGCACACGCAGTGGGCTGTTCTGAGCCATCTGCATTCCTGTGAGCCAGGACTGCCCCAGTACCATTGACCGAAACATCAGACACAGCAACCAAGGGTCGGTTCAGAGAGAAGGGAGTCAGGCCAGAGGCAGATTTGATCATAGTTTTCAAGTGGACAAAAGCTTGATCACAGGCAGGAGTCCACTTGAAAGGCATCCCTTCATGATGCAAGCAATTGGGGGGCTGTGAAGTGTCATCAGCCTTGAGGTCAGATAAATCCTTGGGGCGGAAAAGGAAGTTGATGGCTGCGATTTTGATATCTGACAGACAAATGCCTTCTTTACCGACCCTGTAAAATAGATACTTGG
The DNA here is from genome assembly GCF_023864345.2 of Schistocerca serialis cubense. Taxonomy (NCBI): domain Eukaryota; kingdom Metazoa; phylum Arthropoda; class Insecta; order Orthoptera; family Acrididae; genus Schistocerca; species Schistocerca serialis. The sequence goes on along the minus strand of NC_064640.1, from coordinate 738,466,400 downwards.
CTTCTGGTTGCAAGAAACTACACTTTTCCATCTGACAGTGCAAACCTGCAGCCGGCAGAGCGTGGAATAAGGTACCAACGTTTTGCAAATGCTCATGGCATGTACAGCCGGTGGCCAAGATAACACCAAGATAATTGACACAAGCTGGGATGGGCTATGTGAGCTGCTCCAGGCACCTCTGGAAAATGGCCAGCACTGAGGAAATACCAAATGGAAGGTGCTTGTATTTATATAATCCGAAAGGCATGTTGATGACAAGGGTGTTCTGGGATTTCTCATATAAGGCTAGTTGGTGGTACGCCACCTCCATCTTAGAGAACTACTAGCCATGTGCAAGTTTAAAGAGAAGGTTACTGCAGGAAATTGGGTAAGTTTCAACCAGAGACTGTGCATTGAATATAACTCCAAAAACCCAACATAGGCAAAGGGGACCATTGGGTTTCGGAACCACCACTATCGGGAAAGCTGAAGCACCCACTTTCATGGGGCCTATGATACCAGCAGCCTCCAGTCAGTCGATCTCTGGCTTGAGTGCTGGATTTCAGGCCACAGGAATGGGTTGGGCCCAAAAGAACCACACCAGAACATCTGGCTAGTGTGCAATATGCACCCGGAAGTCCAAAGCACACCCCAAGCCAGAATGTACCAGAGAGGCATAGGCTGAGACCAGATCATTAAGGTCCTGGAAAGGGACAGCAGTGGAAACAACTTCAACTTCATCAGAAATCGAAAAGCCAAACAGTGTGAAAGCACAGAGTCCAAAAATGTTTGAAGCCAAGGGATAGTCATTCACCAGTGGGGTCAGGAGCCAGGGAACATGTTTGTAGGTGGCCGAGACCAAGAACTGTCCATGAAGTGGGATACAACCATCACTGTACATGACCAATTTCTGAGAGGCGGGAGACAGCTTTGGGGAACCCAGGCATGAGTATCTCACCAGATTGGTCAAGGAGATAGTGGCCCCAGTATCGACTTGGAAATGAATGTCCATATTAAAAATGCAGTGCATGAGGAATAACTTCCACATCAATGCTGTGTCCAGTGGGATGACTGACTGCAGTGGATGCACAGTATCCTAATGTCACATGGGTGAGGGGCGGCATAGGGTCAAGTGGTTGTGATAGACGGATTGTAGATGGCCATTTTTCAGGCAGAGCATGCACATCTTCCAGCTATGGGCACAGTCTGCATGAGAGTGGGAGGGAATGCCCTGTGGGCAAGACAGTAATGACCCATGCAACCACTGATGAGGGACTACTGGCAGCTCTGAAGCCTGAGAGAAGTTGGAGAAGGAGGTGTCTGGACCACGTTGCTCTCTGTGGGCTGTATCACGCCGATGGTGTGAGGGAGGTGAATGTGCGGAGGATTTTACTGCTGCTACCTGTGGCCTCACCATGAGATGCTCATTCACTGGTTGTGAAATTTCAAAACAGCTCATTTATTTACAATTTTGGCAACTTCAAAAAAACCTGGATTAATTGATAGCATCTGTTTGATATCCTAGGAGGACAGGGACTAGATTCAAAGACAATGAGCCTCTTTAACCAAATACTAACAGACACGCTGGTGTCAGAAGATGTGGAAGTTGAATGCGCATCAGACGCTGAGGACCTGGATATTCTCGAGGGTTCTCTGTGCTTTGGTATTTGCCTGCACTGGTGATGCCCAGGACAAGAATAACAACTAATGTAGGCAGTCATCCATGATCTGAAATGCTGCAAAATGTTTCAGACAATGCAAGTACGTTTCCCAGTCTTCCTTAGCATAATTAAAGGGTGGAAATTATGGCGGACGTGGCGAAGCATCAGAAACCGGGACACACAGGACCTGGTGCGGAGATGTGCAAATGCCAGGACTTTGTCAGTGCAGATTTTCTTTCAGTGAGGGGTTATTGAGTTTCAATGCACCCATGTGGACCTCTGGATTGGGTGCCAGGTGAACAACAACACTACAAATCAAGAAGTCTGCATACAACACCTTGAAATGTGCAAGTGAAGTCACATTTGTGGCTGAGACCCTGCAAGGCCATGGCCCAAGAACAGTATGACTGACCTGTCTGTTCATGGTATTGGTTGAATTCAAGCTGAGACACCATGACATGGTATCACTGGGAATTTAGTTAGTCAGCAGCACACATGTCTCATTAAAGGAGAGAGGCATGGTGTCTAACAACCATGCAACCTTGCAGAGCAGAAAGAACGTGTCTGGTGATGCCCAGGACAAGAATAACAACTAATGTAGGCAGTCATCCATGATCAGAAATGCTGCAAAATGTTGTTTCAGACAATGCAAGTACGTTTCCCAGTCTTCCTTAGCATCATTAAAGGGTGGAAATTATGGCGGACGTGGCAAAGCATCAGAAACCGGGACACACAAGACCTGGTGCGGAGATGTGCAAATGCCAGGACTTTGTCAGTCAGCAACTGAAAGGATTGCTGTAAGACATTTAACTGGCACTGCTGCTGCTGCTGCTGCAGAAGCTGCTGCTGTAGCTCCCGGAGACAGACCAACATAGCCTCCATGCTACCGAACCTTTCCCTCATCACCAATATTATAGGGACGATCGACCAACAAGCAGTGCTTCGCAGAGAATTGAGATGGAAAGCCGCCAGGTGGGGGAGCCATTGGAGATATCTCTAACAATGAACAGACAGAACCGATGAACAAAAAGGAGATGACAGACACTACGACTGACCAGGACATAACACGAGGCTAGCAAGCAAGAACTGAGGTGATAAACATGGTGAGACAATAACACCATAGACACATTCCAAACAATGATAGTATTTATCTTAACACCCTGAACTTGAATGCAGTATGGCTGAGATGCACACAAACTACAGTGAGTACCAGACTGGCACGGTTGTGCTGCGTGCCCTCCTAAATACATGACTGCAGGAAACACTATTGGCCACATACTTCACATGGTATGGAATGTGGTGCACCTACTTGGCAAGAATCACAGTGCAGGCAAATACCAAAGCACAGAGAACCCTCGTGAATATCCAGGTCCACAGCGTCTGATGCGCATTCAACTTCCGCATCTTCTGACATCAGTGTTTCTGTTAGTATTTGGTTAATGAGGCTCATTGTCTTTGAATCTAGTCCCTGTCCTCCTAGGATATGAAACAGATGCTATCAATTAATCCAGGTTTTTTTGAAGTTGCCAAAATTGTAAATAAATGAGCTGTTTTGAATTACCTCATAAACTTTTTTAGGCTCAGTATCTGTTTTATGGATAAGCATAAAACTAAAAAGACAGGGCTGTATTCATCAGTATTACATTCATGTTGCAATCATGTTCTTTTAAGTAAATATGCCGAGAATACCTTACATGTGACCTGAAGGAGAGGAATCCCTCTGTAGTTATTTACCTCTTTCCTGTCACCTTTCTTGTGGAGTGAATGGATGAGCCCATTCTTGCAATATTCAGGTAGTTTTTCTGATGGTCAAATATCCTTCTGTGTTTGAGTAAGTTCCTCAAATATTTTTTTACCTTTGTGCATCAATACCTCTGTGATGGTGCCGCTTCCCCTAGATATCTTGTTGTTTTTAAGTCTGAGGGTACAGTTGTTGATTTCATTGATTTCATCTTTGGTAGGTGGTTGAGCGTCTTGGAATGTGTGTGTATGAGTCTCCCAAAGATGGCTCTGGACAATTGTGTAACTCAGAGAAGTATCAGAATAGCTCTATATGGATTTTGTGCTTTGTCAGGTTGAGTTTAACACTGTGCTTTCAGAAACGCAGACGCTGTGATGTGTTGTGGATCTTTGCTTTGAACTCCATGTGAGTGTCATTAGTGTGGTGTTCCCTAAAATTATTTTTGGTAATTAATATTGTACTTTCATTTATGTCCTTGTTATCTGTGTGAATAATGGTTTCACCTGCTTACTGACCTCAGAAGACTGTTGTTTCGTCTCAGGTGACATTTTACTGTTATATTTCTGGATTGCTCTCTTTCATTCTTCCAGTGCGGTCATTAGCTGCATGAAGAACGTTTCACATTCTCCTTCCGCAGGTTAGTTTTTTAGCTTTCTGTATAATGTTGGTTTGGAACTGTTTCAAGATGGCTGCCTTTCCTTAACCTCTTTCCTCTTTTACTCTCATCTCTTTGATCCTGTTTGTGTCCATTTTCTGAAGGTGTACTCTTGCAGAGTTAGCCTCTTTGGGGTACATTTAACTTTAATGAGAACAAGAGAATGATCTGAGTCAATATTTGCATGTGCATGAATATGATAAGCCTGAAGTACATTTTGTGAATGGTATGTGATAGCAATGTGACGATTTGATAGTCTTCAAACAATGGTCTGGTTTACTCCAGTTCTTTTGCTTTTGAAAATGTTTCCTCAGGCAGGTCAACATGATTTTAAAATTCTTTTGTTGGTACAAAATAGTCAATGTGGTCCCATTCCTGTAGTGAATTTATGTGCTGAGAAATTGCAAACTTTTTTTCTACCAAGCTGTGTAATGAAATCACCTACTACGATTCTTGTGTAAGTCTTTACTGTAGATTATACTAAAATAAATATACAGTATCTCAATAAACAATAGGATATTGTTTTACATTAGTGCTGTGAGCAGTGTCTATGTAATTCTATGCATGCATGTCTGAAGGAACAATGTGTAGAACTACACATTCACTGTAAAATACAGATACTGCACTAGTGTACCTCATGCCACAGTGAACCAGACCTGACAAGAAAACTAAACAATTCTTTACCTGTGTGGGATTAACATGTTGTGCAAGTGCTGTAGGATGAAGACATTGGAGCCTATGTACGTTTGGGCCAGTCATGGAAGCATGGTCATAAGGCAAAAGTGGTTAAGGTAAATGCTTGTGACAAGTGGGAAATCTGGATTTGACTCCCAGTCTGGCACAAATTTTCGTTTAATCCTGGTGTATTGTACACTGGGGTGACAAAAGTAATGGGATATCTCCTACAGTCATACTGGACTTGCTTTTGCCTAGTGCAGTGCAGAAACTCAGTGTGGCATGCATGCACCAAATTGTTGGAAGGCATTCCAGAAATACTGAACCATACTACCTCTATAGCTGTCAATTATTACAAAAGTGTTGCTGTTGCAGAAAGTTGTGCACGACTTGTTCTCTCAATTATGAGCCATGTATTTTTGATGGTGTTCATGTTGCTTGATTTGGGTGGCCAAATCACTCACTCAAATTAATAAGAATGTTCTTCAAACAAATCATAAACAATTGTGGCCCAGTGACATTAAATTGTTGTTTGGGAGTACGAGCCCCATGAATGGCTGCAAATGGTCACCAAGTAGCCAAACATAAACAGGTTCAGGCAATGAGTGGTTCAGCTGGACAATAGGACCCAGCCCCAATTCCATCTAAACGCAGCATGCTGCACTGCACATTCTGATTCACGGGTGTTCATCATATATTACACATTCATTTCTTTGCGTATTTCATACAGTGCAGTTTGTCTGTTAGCACTGACACTACTAGAAAAACACAGCTGCTCTCAGTCATTAAGTGAGTGCATTCAACCACTGCACCATTAGTTGTACAAATGTGGTGTTCTGGTCACAGTCTTGACACTGTGAGTCACAGAATAGTGGCTTCCATAACAGTTTCCAAAGTGGAATGCCTATGCATCTAACTCCACTTACCATTCTGAATTCAGAGTCTGTTAATTCCATACATTTTCACATAGTCACCTGAGTACAAATAACAACTTTGCTAAAGCACTGACCTTTTATGCCTTGTGCATCTTGTACAACCACCATCTGTATATGAGTATATCGCTATCCGATGACTTTTTTCACCTCAGTATATAGCTGTTGTGTAACCATGTCCATAGCTTGTGAATATATTTCATAATACCGTTTTACATTTTATTTTTTTTGGGACTGGTTACACTTCTTGTGATTTATCTAGTACAATGATACAGTTAATTTGTTGTGTGCAACATTTTACACAAAAAAGTTGAATTAAATTTATTCTCACAATTATGAAAATAACTAAATCTATGTAGGAAATATGTTGAAATGCAGTTTTATGGATGGGGGAGGGCGAAGATTTGGCAGTTCTGTTGAGTGTGCAGGATCACCTTGGTACAGCTCTGGACATCATATGTGTACTCTTTTACCTATTTTCTGAGAGCAGTTGGTTGTGTTTATTATTATAGCCTACTGTTTACTGGAATTTGTTAAATTGGTGCAAGTTTAAGCAAATTCTTAAAACTGGAGAGTAAATGAATGTACACATTTTTATCATAATAAGAAAAAATTTAAATACAACAGTGCCCTATGTACTCAATCATTTGTTGCATGTATTCCAGTTTCTTGACACATTAAGAGAATGGAGGAAAAGAGGATACCAAGGAGGATACACAAGATGAAACTGGAAGGAAAGAGATCAAGAGGAAGACTGAGCAACAGATGGCTGAAAGGAGTAGAGAAATACGTCCAGAAGAAAGGAGAAGTTTGGACCATGGTGAAGTCGGCCAGATGGTGGCAAGACAGAAGACGATGCAGAGGCTGGAAACTGTCCAAACTGATGATGGTGATGATGATTCCAGTCTCTTTCTTCCTCTTAAGTTTTATGTTTCACATCTGTCTCCCATAATGTTGAAATTATGCCCCGATGTGTCAACACATGTCATAGCAACATGATATAAGGAAAAGTATTACAATGTTTCCTTTAGGAGCAGATATTTACTTAAGTGGTTTCCTCATTTCTTATACTAAGATATACCTTATAATTCTAATAATTCATTCACACTTTCATACCTCCTATTTTCTATTTAAAAATTAGAATGTCAAATTCCAGAATAAGTTTTAAATAGTATGGGGGATGATGCTACATCTTATGCATGAGGAAAAAAACACAATTTCTATTCTGCAGCATTCAGTCATAAGCTCATTGCTGTTCATGTTCTAAGTTAATGTCTACCACCCATTTGAATCATGAGGCAAAATTAGGCAACTTATCCGATGATACAAGCAGTTTTATCAAGCCAATCAGTGTACCATTAACCAGCAAACTAGATATAATATTTTTGTTAAAGTTATTAAACGGTTCTGCAAAAAAACACCAAACCTCCCATTAATGGAGTGGGAAGAAAATTGAATCGGAAAACAAGTTCAAAGCTATTCATGGCAGATTGTTCCACCATAACTCATCATCAAGAGCAGGCATAAACTTATAATTGGATTCTTCTACGCAACATCAGACTCACCCTTCATGTAACAAGAAACATTGGAGTAAACCTAAGTTCACTATCACATGTGTTCTCCAAACATATTACAGGTGACTTTAACCATCCAAAAGTCTATTGTGATGGTTACAGTTTTGTAAGTGTTAGGCATAATAACACATCCAGCAAAAATTGCTAACATGTCTTTCTAAAACAACCCAAATAATATGTTTTGCAAGGTCACTCACTATGGAAAAGTGTATGGTGGAGTTCAACTCATCAACACAGTGGAGCATAAGGAAATGTTTCATATTGCAGTGTTTCCTCACTCTGTGTAGTTTGGTAACCCACTATAGTATGCATTTCCTTGAGATGTGCTATTATGAACATAAGATGACTTTTTGCACATAAAGTAGAAGTACATGAAATGAATGGTACAACATATTTTGAGGTAGAAAGAGGTGTCTCATAGGAATTTAACGAATCATTACTTCGATACAGGCCAATAACTGTCCATAGATACAGTGTTCTACTGCAATACAAGTAAATGAACTTACAGAACAAGTCTCTCAATGTAATTTGTAAAATATCCAGCTACAGCATTTCCCAGATGAATGTGCAAAACATTCTTCACTCCCAGCACAAATGATGGCATCTTTTCTTTCTATGTAGTGCATTTGGGTCTACATATCAAGCACTCAGATACAAGCATAAGTGGCAGCTGATGTACCTTAGAATCTACTTCAATCACTCTGTCATAGAAAAAGGACAGTAGTCTTAGCAGCTTCCATAGTTGCAGTTCATGCAAAGAAGGAACATTTGCTACAGCTGGGATTAAGTTGTGTGTGGGTATGATACTGGCCTTCTAGAAATCAGTCAGAAACCCCCCATGTCAGTATGGGACTTACCGCTAAGTGTTCTGGGAAGTGAAAGAAAATAGTTTGGTGACTAATTCAGAAGTGTTTGGAAAGTGTCCTGTGGCAGAGGAAGGTGTAACCACCCTACTTATTTTTACATAACACCCAAGACCAGTATAGTTATTTTCTTTGTTTTGTCCTCTTTTGTGGAGGACATATATGAGACAGTTCAACAAAAGAGTTAATTTCATATTCACGCCTTATTTCATCAGATTCTACCATTCATAATATAGTGTCTTAATTACTAACTATGAATTTACATTAAACATACTGGAAAATAGTCAGTGAGTTTCAAACATTATGTTAAAATCATTTACTGGTAACTATGAATCAGTGTGTATCTGTATTTACAATAATAGTGTATCTTTGATTTGATCTGCCACCAATGAAATGTGAGGTGGTTCGTTAATGAGTGTAGCTTACTTATCTGGTTTCAATATTGAGGGTCTGGAATATTATAATGCTGACCATTATAAGAGGAAAACTGTGTTGCAATAAATATAAAGAAATTCAGAACTATATTCTGCCATGTAACATTTATTCTGTAACAAATGTTAGTGAAACCCACTTACAGCAGGAGGGTGAATGAAGAAGTCACTTACAAGACAACGAAAGGTGAATTACCAGATCAGGAAAATCACAGTCTGTACATTCCTTAGTAGTCAGATATGCCAAAATAATGATTTCATTTGTATTAATAGAAGAGATTTTATACATACAGTGTCACTACAAAGCAAACTTATGTTATGCTGTGACTTCTTAAGTCAAAGTATTTCAATTCAGATTCAGCAGTGTGATGCCAGACGTGGGCTGAGCCAGTGATTTAAAAGAATGACAGTAAATTGGTTGCAGAAATATGTGACAATTTTGTAATGAATAGAAAGGCTATTATACTATGGGAGGGGGGGGGGGAGGGGGGGCAAGGATGAAGGAAAAAGTTCCTAAAATTCCAGCAATGCTCAATCTCCCCCCCCCCCCCCCCCCTCTCCACCATCTGCCCTCATGGTCACACTTCTTCACATTTTTGCCTATCCCCACTCACCATCCAGCTAACCTGTAGCCATACATGCAAATATTTTATAAATAACTTTTAACTAGAACACTATACAGAACCATGTGTGTGTGCTATGATATTTACTGGAAATTTTAAGTGGGAGGATAATTGTCAGCAGAATAATGTAATAGAAAGACCAGTATCTTTCTTGCTAGCAGGATATTTTTGAATACGCATTATGTCTTTTATTTACTATGCTTTGTGGATCCAGCCATGGTGTGGAATCTTCATGGATGTGGTACTCATGAAAGTTGTATTAAGAAAGAGTAGCATGTGTCAGAAACTAAACCTGTATCTGCACTCTAACCACAAAGAATTATCACAACATAGATATATACTATTTGTGGTTGTACAACTTAAATATGTACATCATAAGAAAGACATGTCAAATGTTCATGTGGATCAATGTGACATACTTCCAATTTCTCTTGAATTTGTAGTGTGTTATGAATCTCTTTCTGTGTGATTGATGGTAGGTTACTGAAAATCTTTGAATTAGGATACAGTTCCCAAAGCCCACATTTTTTTTAAAGTCAGATGGCAGATAAAATTCATTTTTGTGCCAGGTACTGCTGATGTGTGAACCACAGTTCATCTGAGGTCCATATTTACTATTCGTACAGTACACTGTTAAAAAGTAAATATACTAAGAAGTAAGAGTAATTCCAAGAACTTTGCTAAAGTGGCTGCAGTAATTTTGTTAATGGAATTTACATTCTTATTGCATACTTTGTTAGCTTCAGCTGCATTGTCCCTTAAAACTGGTGCTAGACGAAGTGTATGGAATAAGCTGTTATTCTCTTCAGTTCAGCACAGGAGATACTTCTAAGTCCATAACATCCAGCTATGAGTGTCTCTTTTTTTTCTTTTTTTGTCTCTGATGACTCAGTTTCAGCTCTTTATGCAGGTGGACTCCAAGCATTTTTGAAAACTGTGTTTCATTTTCTTTCTCTGAAATCACATAATGTGACTCTCCTTTAAATTATTTCTTAAAGTACATGCTGTGAAAAGCATGCAGGCTAGTATCCGGGCCGTGTCTGGTATATATGTGTTAATGAAATTAATTAACAAGTTTCTGTAATAAGCAGACATTAAAGTTTTGTAACATTCTTTCAGAGACTCTGAAGGTATTTATTTAAGTTCAGAACAGGGAGTGTGTCCAGTGGCATACTGTAGCACAGTACATGTTTTATGTTTCCCGTTAATAGTTTAATTTTATCTAGATCATGCAGTTTGCCAATATGACCCTCTGTCTTTTGTTACCGTGATAAGACTCCATCTCTAAAACTAGAGATTTTATACTATCAAATACATAGGATTTTATGATCTAGTAATGTTCTGCCCATAGTACAAGATATTCATGAACAATTTGTGGAAGGATAAATAAAGACGAACCACAGGGGGATTTTATTCATGTCCCATTAGCAATATGCAACTTGTTTGTATGTTTGTGTGTTTTTGTGGAGGAGGGTGGGGGGAGGAGAGTGAGGGCATGTGGTTATGGAAGCAGGAGGGTGTAGAGAGGGCTAGAGAAGAGAGGAACCTGTGTGAAATGTCCTCTTAACTATAAAGTGTTACACATATCTGATGATATATAGACATTTTTAAACCATAATATTATAATATAAAAGTAATCCCTACATGAAGCACACTTAATAATATGAAACAGTGCAAACTCCATGTAGTATATCAAAAATGTAGGAAATGATAAATTGCTACTTACTGTAAGGGAAACATATTACATTGCAGACAGGCACAAGTATAAGGTATCTATACAATGATCTTTCTGACAACCTTCATCAACATAAGACAAACAGAGAAACAGACACCATTTACACACTAAGCAACCACACCTCATGCATGTGTGCCTGCCAACACTAGCAGGTAAGGCCAGAATGCAACTATCACATGGTATGGCAGCAGCCGGCTGGAGAGGACAAGGAAGGGGAAGGGACAGAAGTGAATTGTGGAGAGGGGGGTGGTGGGGGGGGGGGGGGTTAGAGCAATGCTGTCTGCTGCAGTGTGCAGCAGTGGCAGCAACATTATGTTAAAATTATGTACTGGTAACTATGAAACAGTATGTATCTGTATTTACAATAGTTGTGTATCATTGATTTGCTATGCCACAAACCAAATGTGAGGTGGTTTGTTAATGAGTGTAGCTTACTTATCTGGTTTCAATATTGGGACTCTGGAATATTATAATGCTGACCATTATAAGAGGAAAACTGTGTTGCAATAAATATAAGGAAATTCCAAAGTATATTATGCAGTGTAATGTTTATTCTGTAACAAATGTTAATGAAACCCACTTACAGCAGGAGGGTGACTGAGGAAGTCACTTACAAGACAATAAAAGGTTATTTACCAGATCAGGAAAATCACTGTCTGCACATGTCTTCGTAATCATATATGCCAAAATAACCATTTCATTTGTATTAATTGAAGAGATTTATATATTCATTATGGCTACAAAGCAAAATTAGGTTAAGCTGTGACTTCTAAAGTCAAAGTATTTCGATTCAGATTTAGCAGTGTGATGCCAGACTTGGGCTGAGCCAGCGATTTAAAACAATGACAGGCAATCAGTTGCAGAAATATGGGACAATTTTGTTAGGAATAGAAAACCCACAATGCTACAGGGGGGCAGGGATGAAGGAAAAAGTTCCTAAAGTTCCTGCTATGCAACCCCCCCCCCCCCCCCCCCACAGACACACACACATCCACCAACTGCCCTCATGGTCACACTTCTTCACATGTACCCCTTTCCCCACTCACCATCCACATATCGTGTATCTGTAAATGTGAACATTTTATAAATATATTTTCCCTATAACACTATACACAACCATGTGTGTGCGCCGTTATATTTATTGGAAATTTTAAATGGGAGGATAATTGTCAGCAGAATGATGTAATAGAAAGACCAGTATCATTCTTGCTAGGAGGATATTTTTTAATATTCATTATACCTTTTATTCACTGTGCTTTGTGGATCCAACCATGGTGTGGAATCTTCATGGATGTGGAACTCATGAAAGTCGTATCAAGAAAGAGGAGCATGTGTCAGAAACTAAACTCGTATCTGCACTCTAAGCACAAAAAATTATCACAACATAGATGTATACTATTTGTGGTTGTACAACTTAAATATGCACATCATAAAAAAAGCCATGTCAAATGTTCATCTGGATTAATGTGACATACTTTTAATTTCTTTTGAATTTTTAGTGTGTTATGAATTTCTTGATGTGTGATTGATGGTAGGTGATATGAAAAGTTTGCATTACGATACAGTTCCCCAATGCCTACATTAAAAAAAAAAGCCAGATGGCAGATAAAATTCATTTGCGTGCCAGGCATTGCTGATGTGTGACCCACAGTTCATCTGAGGTTCATATTTACTATTCGTACTGTACACTGTTAAAAAGTAAATATACTAAGAAGTAAGTGTAATTCCAAGATCTTTGCTGAAGTGGCTGCAATAATTTTATTTATGCAATTTACATTCTTATTGCATACTTTGTCAGCTTCAGCTGCATTGTCCCTTAAAACTGGGGTAGAAGAATATATGGAATACGCTAATATTCTCTTCAGTTCAGCACTGGACATACTTCTAGGTCCATAACACCCAGATATGAAGGTTTCTTTTGTTCTTTTTTTTGTCTGTGATGACTCTGTTTAGGACTGTTTATGCAGGTGCACTCCAAGCATTTTTTAAAACTATGTCTCATTTCCTTTCTCTGAAATCACATAATGTGAGTCTCCTTTAAATTATTTCTTAAATTATTTGCTGTAAAAAGCATGCAGGCTATTATCTGTGCTGTGTCTACTATATATGTGTTAACAAAACTGATTAACATGTTTCTGTAATAAGTAGACATTAAAGTTTTGTAACATTCTTTCAGAGACTTTGAAGCCATTTATTAAAGTACAGAACATGGAGTGCGTCCAGTAGCAAACTGTAGGGCAGTACATGTTTTATGTTTCCCATTAACAGTTTAATTTTATCTAGATCATGTAGTTTGCCAATATGTTACCGTGATAAGACTCGATCTCTAAAACAGGAGATTTTATATTATCAAATACATAGAATTTTATGATCTAATAATGTTCTGCCCATAGTACAAGATATTCATTAGCAATTTTGTCTAACGATAAATAAAGACAAGCCACAGCGGGATTTTAATCTTGTCCCATTAGCAATATGCAACTTGTGCGTGTGTGTGTGTGTGTGTGTGTGTGTGTGTGTGTGTGTGTGTGTGTGTGTGTGTATGTGTGTGTGTGTGTGTGTGGAGGAGGGTAGGGGAAGGAGAGTGAGGGCATGTGGTAATGGAAGCAGGAGGGTGTAGAGAGGGCTAGAGAAGAGAGGAACCTGTGTGAAGTGTCCTCTTAACTATAATGTGTTACACATATCTGATGATATACAAACATTTTTAAACCATAATGTTTAATATAAAAGTAATCCCTACATGAAGCACACTTAATAACGCGAAACAATGCAAACTCCATGCAGGAATATCAAGAATGTAGCAAATGATAAATTGCTACTTACCATAAGGGAAAGAAGGGAAAGCAGAAAGGTGGAAGGAGTATATAGAGGGTCTATACAAGGGCGATGTACTTGAGGACAATATTATGGAAATGGAAGAGGATGTAGATGAAGATGAAATGGGAGATATGATACTGCGTGAAGAGTTTGACAGAGCACTGAAAGACCTGAGTCGAAACAAAGCCCCCGGAGTAGACAATATTCCATTGGAACTACTGACGGCCTTGGGAGAGCCAGTCCTGACAAAACTCTACCATCTGGTGAGGAAGATGTATGAGACAGGCGAAATAACCTCAGACTTCAAGCAGCATATAATAATTCCAATCCCAAAGAAAGCAGGTGTTGACAGATGTGAAAATTACCGAACTATCAGCTTAATAAGTCACAGCTGCAAAATACTAACACGAATTCTTTACAGACGAATGGAAAAACTAGTAGAAGCCAACCTCGGGGAAGATCAGTTTGGATTCCGTAGAAACACTGGAACACATGAGGCAATACTGACCTTACGACTTATCTTAGAAGAAAGATTAAGGAAAGGCAAACCTACGTTTCTAGCATTTGTAGACTTAGAGAAAGCTTTTGACAATGTTGACTGGAATACTCTCTTTCAAATTCTGAAGGTGGCAGGGGTAAAATACAGGGAGCGAAAGGCTATTTACAATTTGTACAGAAACCAGATGGCAGTTATAAGAGTCGAGGGACATGAAAGGGAAGCAGTGGTTGGGAAGGGAGTAAGACAGGGTTGTAGCCTCTCCCCGATGTTGTTCAATCTGTATATTGAGCAAGCAGTAAAGGAAACAAAAGAAAAATTCGGAGTAGGTACTAAAATTCATGGAGAAGAAATAAAAACTTTGAGGTTCGCCGATGACATGGTAATTCTGTCAGAGACAGCAAAGGACTTGGAAGAGCAGTTGAATGGAATGGACAGTGTCTTGAAAGGAGGATATAAGATGAACATCAACAAAAGCAAAACAAGGATAATGAAATGTAGTCTAATTAAGTCGGGTGATGCTGAGGGAATTAGATTAGGAAATGAGGCACTTAAAGTAGTAAAGGAGTTTTGCTATTTGGGGAGCAAAATAACTGACGATGGTCGAAGTAGAGAGGATATAAAATGTAGGCTGGCAATGGCAAGGAAATCGTTTCTGAAGAAGAGAAATTTGTTAACATCGAGTATAGATTTAAGTGTCAGGAAGTCATTTCTGAAAGTATTTGTATGGAGTGTGGCCATGTATGGAAGTGAAACATGGACGATAAATAGTTTGGACAAGAAGAGAATAGAGGCTTTCGAAATGTGGTGCTACAGAAGAATGCTGAAGATTGGATGGGTGGATCACATAACTAATGAGGAAGTGTTGAATAGTCTTGGGGAGAAGAGAAGTTTGTGGCGCAACTTGACCAGAAGAAGGGATCGGTTGGTAGGACATGTTCTGAGGCGTCAAGGGATCACCAATTTAGTATTGGAGGGCAGCGTGGAGGGTAAAAATCGTAGAGGGAGACCAAGAGATGAATACACTAAGCAGATTCAGAAGGATGTAGGTTGCAGTAGGTACTGGGAGATGAAAAAGATTGCACAGGATAGAGTAGCATGGAGAGCTGCATCGAACCAGTCTCAGGACTGAAGACCACAACAACAACAACAACCATAAGGGAAACATATTACACTGCAGAGAGGCACAAGTAAAAGATATCTATACAAAGTTCTTGCTGACAGTCTTCATCAGCATAAGGCAAACAGAGAAACAGACACCATTCACACACACAAGCAACCACACCTCATGGTGGGGGAGGGAGGGTAAGAGCAATGCTGTCTGCTGCAGTGTGCAGCAGTGCAGCAACAAGAATGCCAACAGGTGCAGTGTCAGGAAGGTGTGTGGCAAGGAGGTGGGTAAAAGAGGATTCACAATGAGAGGAGTAGGGAAGGATGGGTGGGTGGGTTGGCAAAAGGTGGGGAACAAATAATCTGGGAGATGAGAGTGGGGAGGAGATGATATGACAGAGGGTGTGGGAACTGTTGTTTGGAGAGCTTGGGGAGAGTATCTTAGTGTAGGTTGAGGCCAGGATAATTAAGGGAGTGAAGAATTGGTTGTCGGGATAACTCCCAACTTCACAGAACAGAAAAGCTGCTGGTGGAGGGGAGGATCCAGATGACTGAGGTAGTGGAGCAGCTATTGAAATCAAGCATGTTATGCTCAGTTGCATATTCTGCCACATGGTGGTCTACTTTGCTCTTGGTCACAGTTTGTCCTGGTGGTCAGGTGGTTGGTGTCATACCAATATAAAAATCTGTGCATAGGTTGCAGTGTAGCTGGTAAATAAGATGGCTTTTTTCACAGGGGGCATGACCCTGGATGGTGTAGGATAAATCTGTGACAGGTCTGGAACAGAAAGTGCTGTGTGAGTCAATTGGGCAGGTCTTGCACCTTGGTCTTCAACAGGGATATGATTCTCATGGCAATGGGTTGGGATTGAGAGTGGCATAGGGATGGACCAGGACATTATGGAGGTTGGATGGTCAATGGAACAATTAATGAGGAGGGGTGGGGAGGGTCTTGGGTAGGATGTTTGTTATTTCAGGGCATGATGATAAATAAAGAAAGCCCTGGAAAAGGGTGTGGTTCAGTAGTTTCGGACCAGGGTGGTGCTGGGTGGTACTGTGTGACAAGGGGGCACCTCTTTGTGACCAGTTCTTGAGGGTTGTGTCATGATTCAGGGTGTGAGAGGAAATGGCACAGAAGATTTGTTTGTTGATTATGTCTGGGGGATAATGTCTGTCTGTAAAGGCATTGGTGAGAACATCAGCATACTGAGTGAGGGAGTTCTGGTCACTGGAAATATGCCATCCCCAGGTAGCCAGGCTGTATGGGTGGGATATTTTGGTGTGAAAAGGATAACAGCTGTCGTAATGGAGGCTCTATTTGGTTGGTGGGTTTGATGTGGACAGAGGAGTGGAAGCAGCCATAAGGGTGTCAGCGTCTAGAAAGGTAGCATTTTGGGTTGAGGAGGACCAGAGAAGAAGATGGGAGTGGAGCTGTTGGAATTGTGAAGGAATGAAGACAGGGTGTCTTGGCTCTGACTCCAGGTCATGAAGATATCAGCAATAACCTGGAAAAACCTGAGGGTCTGGAGTTTTGTGAGGGTGGGAAGGCCTTCTCTAAATGGCCCACAGTCGGGTAGGCATAGGAGGGAGTCATGAGGGAGCCTATGTCTATGCTATGTATTTGTTTGTATACCTCCCCTCCAAAGGAAATGTAGTTGTGGGTAATGAGGAAGCTAGTAAGGTGATGAGGAATGAGATAGTGTGTTTGACATTGGAATGGTGGTGTTTAATAGCTGTAAGACCATGGAGCTGAAGGTGCTTGGTCTATATTGAGGTACTATCAATAGTTACGCATAGGGATGTGGGAGTGTCAGTCAATAAAGGCCAAACTTCTGTCAGTGGGCCACAATAAACAGCCGCAATGGGGTGTTATATAGGTTAGGAGGGAAACAAATTAAGGTTGTAGGAGGTTCTGGGCATTGAATAAGGATTTAGGCAGAGATTAGAGGTTGTGCTGGACTTCTTGAATGTGATCACTCTGACCAAGTTTATGGGTGGAGGAGTCAGGTAATTGGCATAAGCTTTCTGCCAGGTAGTCACTATGATTCATAACAACAGTGGTGGAACTTTTTTCTGCAGGTAGGATAATTAGGTCAGGATTTGTGTTGAGGTTATGTATGGCTATTCTTACTTCTGCTGCAAGGTTGGTATTCTGAGGAATGGAATTAAAGAAAGATTGTGATCCAAAATTGGAGGTAAGGAATTCCCAGAAGATGACCAGGGGGTGCTTAGATGGAAGGCGGCTGGGTGAGGGGAGGATGAGGGCTGGTTGGTGGTATGAACTGGGAAAGGCAGGTTCCATGTTGGAATTATGATGGTTTTTGCAGGACAAACTGGTGTCAAAGAAATGCTTCCATTACAGGGAATAGGAGAAGCAGAGTAGGGCCTTGACAAGTCCAGCATGGCTAAATTTGGGTGTAGGGCTAAAGGTGAGGCCTCTGGATAGGGCTGAAATTTCTGTGGAGCTGAGGGTTTTGGTGGAAAGGTTAATAACAATGTTATGGGAATTTTTGTGCTCTGGACATCATGGACTGTTGTTAGGGAATTTTGTGACATGCTGCAAATTGAAAAGATCAGCTGGGCTGGGTTTAGGTGCTAAGAGCAGTAGACGAGGAGGAATTTTATTGGGTAGGGTGGGGATTGAACAGTAGTGCATCAAGGCGGCAGTAGGATGTTAGCAGATAGGAAAATTTATGGAGATGCTGTCAGGAATGCTCCTCCAAGTATTTGAGGGCAAGTAAATAAATTTCAGATCATCATGTATGGAGCAAGGACTACACAGTAGCAGTATCTTCTGGAGGGAACTTAGGTTGTTCTAAGCTGCCTGTGTCATGAAGATACATTTTTGCAGAACTGGATTTGTGGGGGTCAGCGATTGGGAGAATTTGAAAAGGTGTAAGTCATTGTGAAAGGGGAGTGATATCCAGAGAACGGAATTTTTATGATTAGGTCGTCTGCAGAAATTTCATGGTTTACGTAGCATTTGAGAGAAAGCATTTAGGACTGAGTTTTTGCCAGGGAAAGAAGTTTTCTGAACTGTTGCAGTAAGATGGAGCAGGGATCCACTGTGTCAGATATGGTGTAAAGAAAACGGGAATGACGCTGAAATGAGTATAATAGATGTTAATAGTTGTGAGAGGAGCTGGATAAGAGACAAGACACGTAAAAAGTATGTAAAGACACGCAGAAACATGCATAGATACTTAAAAAATGCGTAGAAAATAGGCAAAAACAGGCGAAACTGCATGAAAGCACGTGAAAATATGCACTAATATGTTTAATTTGTAAATAAATGTAGGAAGAATGGAATGTATGAGGTATGGGTGCATGTGCATATTATGATAAAAGAACAGAGGGGGAGGGGAATCGTTAGATCAAGGATCACAAGTTCATGTGGCACTGGTATATGTGGAAAGTAAGAATGCTTAAGTATGTCAGGTTAGGATCAGTAGGAATAGATATAATTATTTTGGGCATCATCACTGGTTCCCACAAATGTGATACTCCAAGAAAACATCTGCCTGGCACAGGCATCCCAGGACCACCTCTGCTCCCTTTGCAAGATACTACTGCTGTGTAATCCCTACTCCATACATTGCATCTCTGAAACTGAGTCCCTTGCTTTCCAACTGCTGGAGGACAAGTCCATATACCATCCACATAAGTTATCCAAACAGATAACATCGAACGGCTGCCTCAGGTCACCAATATTCAACCTCTAAATGTCTCACATATTGCCCTACACCCAAATTTAACCACGCTGGACTTGTCAAAGACCTACTATCCTTCTCCCAATCCCTGCAATGGAAGCATTTCTTTGCCACCAGTCCCTCCAACAAAAACCTACCTAATTTTAACACTGAATCCTTCCTCTATGAATTCATACCACCATCCAACCATGTTCCTCCCTCCTCACACCTTACCACCTGCTGGTCACGTTTCAGGAATTCCTTACCTCCAACTTAGTCTCACCACCTTCCCTAAGAGCATTTCTCAAAATACCAACCTTTCACCAGATGAAAGATTAGCTATTCACAACCTCAACACAGATCCTTACTTAATGATCATACCTGCAGGCAAAGGTTCCACCACTATTGTTATAAGTCGCAGATACTACTTTGCTGAAGGTTTCCACCAATTATCTGATTCCTCCTATAAACTCGGCCAGAGTGATTCCATCGCAGAAGTCCAGCACAACCTCCAATCTCTGTTTAAATTCTTAGACCGTTCCCAGCAATATCACCCACCCCCACCCCCAAAATCCACTTCCCTCCTCATCCCTATGATAAGTCACACATCCACCTGCTACATGGCCACCAAAATCCACAGACCCAACCATCATGGATGCCTCATTGTGGCAGATTAATCTGCGCCACTGAAAATATTTCAGTCCTCATTCATCAACACCTCGAACCAATTGTCCATAATCTGGCCTTAGACATCAAAGACACCAACCACTTCCTTCACCAATTCTCCACCATCCGCACCAATTTTCCTCATGGACCACTACTCATCACTGTTGATGCCACCTCAGTATACACCAACAAATCTCTTTCCCATGGTCTTACCACTACTGAACACTAACTTCACCAACGTCCTCCAGAACCATGCATGTCATCTTCCTAGATGCTGACCTCTTCCTCTCCAATTGCTCCATTCTCACCTCTGCCCACATCAAACCCACAAACCACAAATAGTGCCTGCATTTGACAGCTGCCATCCCTTACACACCAAAAAGCCCCTGCCATACAGTCTGGCTACCTGGGAATGGCGTATCTACAGTGACCAAAACTCCCTTGCTTTGTATACTGAGGGTCTCACCAAGGCCTTCACAGACAGGCACTAACCCAGACATCCCCTCCTACTTCCTCTCACACCCGAATTCCATGAGCCACCCGTAAGAACTGGCCACAAAGAAGTGCCCCCTTCATCACCCGGCACCACCCTGGATCGGAACAACTGAACCACACCCCTAACCAAGGCTTTGACTACCTATCATCATGCCCTAAAATGAGGGACATCCAGCCATAGATTTTTCCCACTTGCCCTAAGGTAGTGTGTCACTGCTAACCCAACCTTCACAATGTCCTACTCCATCCCTATGCCACTCTGAACCCCAACCCAGTGCCACAAGAATCATATCTCTGTGGAAGACTCAGGTGCAGGACTTGCCCAATCCACCGACACAGCACGCCCTATTCCGCACCTGCGAAAACAGCCATGTTATTTACCAACTCTGCTGCAACCTTTGCACAGCTTTTTATATTGGTATGACTACCAAACTGCTGTCTAACAGGATAAAAGCCACTGACAAACAGTGGCCAAGAGCAAAGTAGAATACAATGTTGCACAATATGCAGCTGAGCATAACATGCTTGATTTCAATAGCTGGTCCAGTATCTGAACCACCTGGATCCTCCCCTCTACCACCAGCTTTTCTCTGCCGTGCAGACGGGAGTTACCCTTACAACACATTCGTCACTGCCTTAATAACCCTGACCTCAACCTACACTAACGAAATCTCCCCACACCTTCCACCAAACAGATCCCACCCCATTCATCATACTACCTCGTCCTCATTATCGGCTGCCAGATTATTTGATTGCTGCACTTTGCCAACCCACCCAACCATCTTTCCCCACCCCTCTCCTTGTCACTGTATTTTCCTCACCTCCCTGCCACATAACTTCCAGACACTGCTCTTGATGGCATACTAGTTTCTGCATTCTCCAGAAGACAGCACTCTCCTGCCCCCCACCCCCCTTTCACTGCCATCCCTTCCCCTCCCTCATCCCCTCCAGACTACTGCTGCCACCCCATGTGATACTATTATTCTGGGCTGAGTTGTCATGTGTTCATGAAGTGTGCATGTTTTTGTGTATGATTGGTGTTTATTCCTCAGTTTCACTTTTGCTGATGAAGGATTTGGCCAAAAGCTTTGTGTAGATGTTCTTAATTACACCTGTCTGCAACTTACTATATCTTCTTTATGGTAAGTGCAATCTCTTACATTGTTGACCTTCTTATTTGGATTTTGCATTGTTTCATATTATCAAATGCACTTCATGTAGGAATTAGCATTTTTCTTGTAATATTGTGAATGTCATCACACATTTCTAATCCTTTATAATGCACTCACTTTCAACATGGTGAAGAGGACACTTCAGGAAAATTTCTCTTTCCTGCAGCCTTCCCTACACTGTACTGTTTACATAACATAACCACATGCTTTCATAACTACATGCTTTCACCATCACCTCCCACCCTTCACCACAAAACACACACACACACACACACACACACACACACACACACACACAGTAGGTAACAGTTCTGAAATTAGAAGGGTTATAGAAAGTTGTCTCCAACCTTAATATTACATACCAACATGTATGTTTACTAATATTGCTTTTGGGGCAAGATAAATTTCCTGCTGTGGTGTCTCTTTATTTATTGTTACACAAAATTGTAAATGAATATTTTGAACTATGGGCAGAGCATAGATCATAACATTCTATTTATTTGAGAGTATATAACCCCCTTCTTTATAGGTGAAGTCTTTTTATCATTAAAAAAGCTGAGGGTAATTTTGACAAACTCCATGACCTGGATCAAATTAAATTAGTAGTGGGAAATATAAGATGAGAACTCCATAAAGGTTTGTCACTGGACACACTCCCGGTTCTTAACTTTAACAAATGACTTCAGAGACTCTGAAAGAATGTTACAAACCTTGAATATCTGCTTATTACACAAGCATGTTAATCTGTGTCATTAACACACATATACCAGACACAGCTCAGATAATAACCTGTACATTTTTCACAGCAAATAGCTAGAGTGTTAATTTAATGGAGACTCACATTATGTGATTTCAGAAAAAGATAAAGACTTAATAATAAGAGGGCAGAAATGGAAGCATCTTGTTCAAAAATGCTTGGAGTCCACTTGCATGAAGAGAGTAAAGAGTCAACACAGACAACAAAAACACTCACATCTGCATGTTATGGACTTGCGCATGTCCTGTGCTGAACTGAGAACAAGACTATTAGATTATTTTGTATACTTCTACCACCCCCAGTTTTAATGGGCAATACAACCGAAGCAAATAAAGCATTTGTTCAATGTAAGTGGGTAGTAAGTATTTAAATTGTAAAATAATACTCATTCAGTTACTTCAGCAAAGATCTTATAAATAGACTTTCCTGTATGTTTATTTCTTAACAGTTTACATTACTAATAGAAAATATGGACATTAGGATTTTTGTTTAAGGCTGAGAGTGAGGTACTGTATTCTGACTCAAAGGTTTTGAAGATGCTACCCTCTGTCATAGAGAAAGTTGTTCATAACACACCACAAGTTAAAAGGAAATTAAAAACATGCCACATCAGCCCACATGAACATTTGTCTTGCTTTGTTTGCAATGTGCATATTTAATTTGTAGAACCACAAATACTATACATAGGTGTTGTGATAATTTTTTGTGGTTAGACCACAGCTACAGATTAAGTTTCTGACACAAGCTACTCTTTCTTAATGCAACTTTCATGTGTCCCATATTCATGAATTTTCCGCATCATGATTGAGTCCAAGGCACACAGCATGTAATATATATCATGAGTGGTGGAAAATATGATGCTTACAAGAAAGACACTGATCATTCTATCACATCATTCTAGCGGTCAATTATCCTCCTGTTTAAAATTCCTAATAATTATGATAGTGCACACAATTGGCTGTGTATTGTGTTACAGTAAAAATTTATGTATAAAATGTTCTTATATACAACCACATGTTAGGTGGATGGGCAAAGGTGTAGATGTGAAGGAGTGGTAGTTTGTATGTGGTGGGGAGGGGTGAGGGGTTGGGGGGAAGCATAGCAGGAACTTTTTCGTTCCTCCCTGCCCCCCTAGCAAAATAGCTTTTCTATTCCTTAAAATATTATCTAAAGTTTTTCAATGGATTGCCTGTCATTTTACTAAATCACAGCTTCAGCCCAGGTCTGGCATCAGATGGCTAAATCTGAAGCAAAATACTCAGACTTTAGAAGTCACAACATAACATTAGTTTGTTTGGTTCCCACACCGTATATATAAAACTGTTCCATTTACAAAGATGAAATGGTATTTTGGCATGTCTGATTACCAAGGAACATGCAGACTGAAATTTACCTAATCCAGTAATTCACTTTTGGCTGTCTCATAATCTATTTCTTCAGTCACCATCATACTATAAATGTGTCTGATTAACATTTGTCACAGAATAAACATTGCACTGGAGAATGTACTTTTGAATTCTTTATTTTTATTGCAACACAATTTTCTTTTTATAATGATCATCATTTTAACAGTCAAAAAGTAAATATTTAAATCAGATTACTAACCTACACTCATTAACATACAACACCACATTTTATTGGTTGCAGATCAAATGAAAGATACACAAATACAATAGAAACAAAGAGATAGAGGGGCTGGCCAGTACTTACCTAAGCTCAGTACAGCCGATAGATACACAGAACAGAACAGAAAATTTACGTATCCTAGGTTTCGTAACTTTGTTCCTTTGTCAGGGCAGAGAGAGGGGAGAAAAGGGGAAGAAGGGAAAGTGGATTCAGTTACTCACAACGCAGGTTATGAAGCAACAGGGGAAAGGTAAATAGGGAGGGTAGCAAAGATGGAGGCATGTTTATCAGAGGGAAGCCAAAGAAATTCTACTCTAAGTACTTTGCTAGCTTCAAACCAAAGAGAAAGCATACAGAAGTAAAGAGGTATATAGTAAAAAGATAAACACAACCATGTAGGATGAAAGATGCGTAAATGGCTAAACAGGAAAGGGAAAGAGGTGAAGACTGAAGAGTAAATGGGAGTGAGGCTGGGTAATGTAGGTTCAGTCCAGAAGGATGGTGGGATGAAAGGGTGTGTTGGAGTGCAAGTTCCCATCTCCGCAGTTCAGAGGGACTGGTGTCGGGTGGGAGAAGCCAAATGGCACATATGGTGTAGCAGGTTCCTCGGTTCCTAGAATTATGCTGGAGGGTATGCTCTGCTACAGGGTGTTGGACATCTCCAAGGCGGACATTTTTTCTGTGCCTGTTCATGCGCTCAGGCAGTTTAGTTGTCATCATACCAATGTAAAAAGCTGTGCAGAGCAGGCATGTCAGCTGATAAATGACATGCGTTGTTTCACATGTGGCCCTGTCTTGATTTGTGTATGTTTTACCAGTAGTGGGGCTGGAGTAGGTGGTTGTGAGGGGATGCCTGGGGCAGGTTTTGCAGTGGGGTCATTTACTGGGGTAGGAACCACTGGGTAGAGAAGGTAGTCTTGGAATATTGTAGGGTTTGACAAGGATGTTACGAAGGTTAAGGTGGCGATGAAAGGCAACTCTGGATGGTGTGGGGAGAATATTGTCAAGGGATGATGTCATTTCAGGGCTGAACTTGAGAAAGTCATATCGCTGGTGGAGTAATTTGTTGATGTATTCGAGGCCATGATAATATTGGGTGACAAGGGGGATGCTTCTGTGTGGTCTGGGGATACGAACATTGTTGTTGGATGGGGAGGAATGTATTGCTTGGGAGATCTAATGCGGACAAGGTCTGTAGAATAGTTGCGGGAGAGGAAAGCACTTGTCAGGTTATTGGTGTAATTGTTGAGGGATTTGACATTGGAGCAGATACGTTTGCCATGAATACCTAGGCTGTAGGGAAGGGAGCGTTTGATGTGGAATGGATGGAAGCTATCAAAGTGAAGGTACTGTTGTTTGTTTGTGGGTTTGATGTGGACAGAGGTGTGGATCTGAGCTTCAACAAGGTGAAGGTCAACATCCGGGAAGGTGGCTTAGGTTTCGGAGTAGGACCAGGTGAAATTCAGATTCGAAAGGGAGTTGAGGTTATGGAGGAAATTAAGGAGTGTTTCTTCACCATGAGTCCAGACCACAAAGATGTCATCTATAAACTTATACCAGGACAGGGGAAGCAGCTGTTGGGTATTCAGGAAAGTCTCTTCCATGTGGCCCATGAAGAGGTTGGCATAGGACGGAGACATCCTGGTTCCCATGTCCGTTCCCCATGATTTGTTTCTAGGTCTGGCCTACAAAAGTGAAGGAATTATGGGTGAGGATGAAGTTGGTAAGTGTGATAAGGAATGAGGTTTTTGGAAGATCTTTGGGTGGATGTTGGGAGAGGTAGTGTTCAACGGCAGAGAGACCATGGGTATGTGGGATGTTTGTGTAAAGGGATGTAGCATCTATGACGACAAGAAAAGTTTCAAATGAGAGGGGAGTGGGAATGGATTTGAGGGGTTCTAGGAAGTGGTTTGTGTCTTTGATGTAGGATGGGAGTCTGTGGGTGATAGGTAGGAGGTGTTGGTCTACCAGAGCTGAGATACGTTCTGTTGGGGTTTTGAAGCCTGCTACAATAGGACGGCCAGGATGGTTATCTTTGTGGATTTTGGGTAATAGGTAGAAGGTAAGGGTATGTGGCTCAGGTGGAGTGAGTAGTTCTATGTAAGCTGTTGTGAGGCCTTGTGAGGGACCTTGGATTTTTAGGATTTTCTGCAGCTCAGTCTGGATGGAGGGAATGGGATCCTGGATAACAGCTTTGCAGGTTGAGGTGTCGGAGAGTTGACGCAGTCCTTCTGCCACATACTCCACGTGGGCAAGTACCACAGTTGTGGATCCGTTATCCACCGGGAGGATGACAATAGAGTAGTATGTTTTCAACTCCTTAATGGCACGGGATTCAGCTGGGATGAAGTTGGGGGTTGTCGGGATGTTCTTCAAGAAGAACTGGGAGGCAACACTGGATGTGTGGAATTCCTGAAATGTCTGCAAGGGATGGTTTTGGAGGAGGGGAGAGGGATCTCTTTGAGAAGGTGGTCAGGATTCTTCTAGACGGGGTTCAAAACTGGGTCTAGTATCTGGGGGCTGTGTTTGGGTGATGAAGTGATATTTCCAGCTGAGGTTTCACATCTTTGTATGAGATTTTACATTAATCATACAAATACAATAGATGTAGAAACTTCACACACACATACTGATTCATAGATCCATGATGATAACATAATGTTTGATACTGATTCACAAGGAAGTGTATGTTAATGTTCTTAATAAATTTTAAATTACACCTGTTTCCTCATGAAAATTATTTCATAGTGTATTAAATGTAAATTCATAGTTAGAAATTAAGAAATGAATAATAAAATCTGTTGAAATAAAACAGGAATTTGAAATTAACTATTTTGCATAACTGTCTCATATATCTTTAAAAAATATATATAAAAAAATAAGGGGAGGAATTATACTGATTTTTGGAGTTATACAAGAACAAGTAGGATGATTACATCCTTCTCTACCACAAGATGCTTACCAAACAGCTCTGGATAAGCCGTCAAGCTATGTTGTTTCACTTCTTTCAACAATTAGGGATGAGCCTTCTAGGAGGCTAGTATCATATCCCATGCAGCTTAATTCCAAATGTAGCAAAAGTTCCATCTGTGTATAAAGTAGCTCTTTAAAAGGTGCTAGGACTACTTTCTATTTTCACTGGCAGAATGATTCAGGTAAATCCTAAAGTATATTGGGCTGCCACTTATGCTTGTCCCAGTATGATCGATTTGTTGAGGAAAATGCACCACACAGAAAGAAAAGATGAAATTATCTGGACTGAGAGTGAAGAATGATTTCCACATTCATTTGGGAAATGTTGTGGCTGGATATTTTACAAATTATGTTGAGAGACTGTGTTCCAGAAGTTCATTTACTTATATTTCAATAGCGCACTGTATTTAGGAACAGTTATGGGCCTGTATCAAAGTAAAAATTCATTAAAGTCATATAGAAGCAAATCTTGCTGTCTTTAACTGTTCTGAACCATTCCTTACATGTACTGCTACTTCATGTGCAAACAGTCACATTAGATGAAATAGCACACCTCAAGGAAATACATACTTTAGTGGGATTCTAAATTACACAGAGTGAGGCAACACTGCCAAATGTAACACTTCCCTTTGCTCTAATTGTGTTGATGAGTTATATCTCAACCATATATATTTCCATAGTGAGTGAGCTCAAAACCATCTGCTTGGGGTAGTCCAGAAAGGAATTTTAACAATTTTTACTGGATTTGTTATTATGTTCAACATTTGCAAAACTGTAACTATGACAGTAGACTTTTGTATATGGTTAGGGTACACACATGCTAGATAACTTAAGTTTTCAACAATGTTTTTGATTAAACAATGGGTGAGTCTGATGGTGGGTAGAAGGATCCAGTGGGAAGTTTTCACCTGCTCTTGGTAATGAGTCATGGTGAAACAATCTGCCATGAATAACTTTGAATTTCTTTTCCGATTCAATTTTCTTCTCACCAGATTAATGGGAGGTTTGGTGTTTTTTGCAGAAGCATTTAATAACTTGAACAAAAGTATTATTTCTAGTTTGCCTGTTGATTGGTTTGAAGAAACTGCCTGTATGATCTGCAAAATTAACTAATTTTGCCCCATGCTTCAGATATGTGGTTGACCTTTAACTTAAAGAAAGAACAGCAATGAGCTCATGACTGTATGCTATGGAATGGCAATTTTGTTTTCCTCGCATGCATATGACATATCACATTCCCTTATAATATTCAAAAAAATTTGATGTAACTCGGAATTCCAATTATATAATAGAAAAAAATAGGTATAAAGGTATACAAACAAGTTTCTCTTCAGTACAAAAAGTGAAATTAATAATGTACAAAATATTGAGAAGGTGATTAAAAATAATCCTCATAGATGAAGCTATCCCTTGGAATAAGTACAGAGAAAACCACTTAGGTAAATACACACTCCTAAAAGAAACAGTGTAATACTTTTACTTATGCCATGTTGATAGGATAGGTATTAAGACATCATGGAACAATTTTCATGTTATTAGAGGCAGTTGTGAAGCATGAAACTGTAGAGCAAGATAGAGACTAGAATACATATAACAGAGGACATAGGATACAAGTGCTATTCTAAGATGAAGTGGCTGTCACAGGAGAAGAATTTTGGTAGACCGTATCAAACCAGGCAGAATACGTATGACTGAAAACAAAAAAGGTCATAAAGATAAACCTGTTATCCTTAAATTTCGCCTATTATGACAAATATATGTACATTCATTTAGAGTCCAGTTTTAAGTATTTGCTTAATCTCATGCCTATCAAGTGAATTCCAGTAAACAGCAGGATATAATATTATGAGCAGCTGTGGATCGTCAGGCAGTGTCTGTTTTTTCAATTATGCATACATGTCTGAAGGAACACTGTGTTACATGAATTCTGATCATAGGCCTTGTATAATGAAATTTTAAGTAAATGTCTCAATTTTAGTGTCATAGCCACATGTTGCCAATTATGTGTGTAATGGGTGTATTATGTGAGGAAGATGTTGTCCATATATTCTATTCTTTCTACAGACTTTAAACTCCATCATACTGCATCATGTCTTAATGCTAGTGTATCAGAAGAATGCAGTTGTAAGTGCTTATGTACTCAGAATAATAGTCTTACAAAATAATGTTACTTTCATGATAAAGACATCATTGTATCTTTTGCTTTTACCTTGGGAAATTAGATTTTACCACTCAGTGGGAAATTTTGTTGGCAGATGTGTGTGTGTGTGTGTGTGTGTGTGTGTGTATGTGTGTGTGTGTGTGTGTGTGTGTGTGTGTGTGTGTGTGTGAGAGAGAGAGAGAGAGAGAGAGAGAGAGAGAGAGAGAGAGAGAGAGAGAGAGAGGTTTAGCTTTATATAAGAACACACATTAGAAAATGGTAGAGGGTAAAGGTCAAAAATCACCAAATTGAAATAGGCAGATTTTTTAATCATGGGCACTGTGGTTCATAAAATTATTCTAAAACCAGTAACACTCATCTAGTCTCATTCCGAATATGTATATGGTATTCTTCTGGAATGCATAGAGTGATTCCTGTTTAAATTTGATTACTTGCATCTAATAAGGATTTCTCTATTGGCATTCAGAGTCTCATTTGTTTGATGTGTTGGTACATTACATGAAATACTTCCTTTTTTCTTTATTTTCCGTAAATATTCTTTACTAAGAAAACAAAATATATTCACAAAAAAATACAAGAGAAGGATACCACTGTTAAATTTTGTTGTAACATGGCAATATTGCTGAAAACTCTCAAATCAGTCAGCACTATTGAAACAAAACAAAAGAATTGTGTGCAATGAATAGACTATCGTGATGTTTTATTATTGTAATAATTAACTTTATTCATTGTGATTAACATTACAACTCATCTACTGCATTGTTGATTCACACTGTTACATAGTAAGATTTTCAAAATACACACATTGTACTGAACATCCAGAACTTCTAAGTATTTGACAACTACATGTTATCATATGACAAATAATGTAAATAATCATTATAAGAATTATCCTTGGAAACTTTGTATTTTAAGAACGTTTATAAATTCTCTTTGCAATTCATTTAAGATATGTAGTTACAACTTGACTTCAAAAATATAATAATACTGGGTTCCTTGTCTGTTGCAGATCTTGTACTATAAGAAGCTAAAAGAAATCAATGTATGGCCCAGATATGATTAAATGACGTAAATCTTGGTCTAAATATCTATAACACAGAGGGATATGTTTTGGTTCCTGTGGCAGAGATCTTGTAAACAAGATGAGACTATTTTTTTGTCTGTCATTTACCCTAGACATGGACAGATACTAAGAATAAGAAGAAATGTTTCAATAGACATTGTGACCCATCTATGGAAATGATGTGAAACCAATATTTTCATTGCTGTAGTGTTGTTTTATGTTCTGACTTCTTTTTCCTCACTATCCTTCAGTTTGTAGTCAACAGAGAAACATGTCTATTGCCCACTCAAAATACTTGTATGTTTTACAAACATACTTTTACAGACTGTACAGCCACCACTTCTGTACTGTTTATGTACCAGTCTCACTTCTAATTGCCTAAATGTGGGCATTTAAGTATTACATTTAATGTATATTATATAAATGTAGAGGGCAAAGGTTACTGTTGATTGTGCTTATGTCCAAAGTAGGGAGGCTAATTCTCGTGAAACGGAATGGTGTTAGCACCACAGTTTGGCTGAACTGCAAGAAAATGTACAGTGCCCTGCAATTTCCCAAATCCAACCTCAGATGTGTATAGACAAATGAGCGAATGTAAGATTTGCATAGCACCTCCCTTATTTCAAAAATGCTATGGTTTCAGCCTTGAGTAGTCCAGCAAGGGTGTCTGTCACCAACAAGGCATCAGGATTACGATTCTTAGAGGGTACAGCATATGAGGTTTGTGTGATTCCAAGGAATGCTAATCGTGTGCATCTGGTTTCTGGTTCATCAATGTTAATAGCAGTGAATATTTGTCAGGAAGTTGGCTGACATTGGATTTGGAACAAGATTTTTCTCCAACATCAGTCTTTCTCGATGTCAGTGGTTTTGGCGTTATCATAGGTGCCAATTTTCTGACATATTTATCTGTAGCACCACATTTATGTAACAGCCAACTGATAACTATTATGCTTGCAGCTAAGCTCATGGCCACAACGGACCATGTTATGTGCAATGCCTCCATTATAGAATGCATGAAGATATCTGTGACTCCTGTGTCTTCTGCAAAATGGAAAATTGCCACATTTTCACCTTTATCACATTGCAGAACACACTTGCTTGGTCATGCAAATAGAGTTCATCTTCCATTTTTCATGAATCAATGGAAGTAGGTGCCTCAGCCACGGAATGTGTGGTGTTGGGTCAAAAGGATGAGCAAGTAAAGGTTTTGTATCAACTGGAACGAGAAGAGGACAATGTGTTGGACAAACCCAATGAAGTTCTCATGTGGCATAGTGTGGCTCCAGGGAAGACACTAGTAGTATGGGTAGAGATACCTTGCAAGTGGATGGCAGCTACGCCTACACCAGTGGATCTTCCCCTTCCCCTTCCTCCATCCTCAAAGGCCATGTCAGTGGCCAACGACTTAGCTTGACTGATTCTACAGGAATTCCTGAGTTTAACAGAATCTGTTGTGACAAAAGGTTGATATAAACCCTCTATGACTCATCACATCCCCACCACACACAGTCAGCCTGCTGTGAGCAAGCCAAAAAGATTGCCTCCAGAAAAGGAGAAATGTGCTACAGCTGCAGTTGATGATACGTTAGTGGATAGCGCAGTTCACACTCTAACAGCACCTAAGCTGCACCATTGCAAATGGTTAAGAAAAACTATGTATCCTGACATTCATGCAGGGTAATAGGAGCCTAAACTCAAAAACAATCCCTGACAGACAGCCTGTTCTGACTGTTTTGGACTTTGCGTGTAGCCCAAATGGTGCTACTGTTTACAGAGTGGTGGACTGTGCTAAAGTATTTGCACAAATATCCATATCCAAAATGGACTAGCACAAGACTGCTGTTATGATTTCATTCAGTTTGTTTCAGAATAAAACATTGTCTTTGTACTTCAAAATACTGGCCAGACATGTCAGTGACATTAGATGCTGCAGGTGAGGAATGCATATTCCTCTACGATGACAATGTTTTGTTTTTCTCAAGGAGTATGGAAGATCATGTCTCCCGTTAGTGTGAGGTTATGTAATGCTTAAATGACTATAATATATGAATTTACAAGGACAAATATACGTTTGGCAAAAGCAAGGCCCCCTC
Organism: Schistocerca serialis cubense; assembly: GCF_023864345.2. Lineage (NCBI taxonomy): Eukaryota > Metazoa > Arthropoda > Insecta > Orthoptera > Acrididae > Schistocerca > Schistocerca serialis. Next base: position 738,434,410 of record NC_064640.1, on the reverse strand, counting down.
TTAAGGGTACCATACATAGTATCCTGAAATGACATCCTTCACACACCTAAAATTGTCTTGGATATTTTGAATGTACACCTAACTTTTACGTACAAAGATCTTTGTAGATGTGTATGAATTCCAAATTATTATTGATGACATTTGCCTCTTTTTGCTGAGACCATTCACCCAATCAATAATTTGTTGGAAAAAAACAGAAAAACACTTAGGGAAGGAGGAAAGTGCCCTGGAACAGTGATGCTAAGGAAGCTTTCGAGACTCTTAAGACTGGTTTGGCATCAGCTACACTTATCACACACACTCCTCCTGGAGGTCCAGTGGTGTTATTTGTGGACGTGAGCCAGTCCACAGTAGTAGCTGTCTTGCAGCAGTGGGTGACGACAATATGGTACCCATTCGCTTTCTTTTCCAAGAATCTCTCTCCAAACAGTGAGTGGGTGCACTTCCAATAAGGAGTTACTAGCTATTTACCTGTGAGTGATGTATTTCTGCCAGTATCCAGAATGGTTGGAGTTCAAGATATTTTAGGAGCATAAGACCTTAACTTCAATTTTCCAAACAGTATCTGAGCTAAACACGTCCCACCAAGTACAGCTTTAAGAACAAATTGCTCAATTTTGCAATGATATAAACCACTTTCCTGGCTTGCTGAATGTTATTGATGACTGTTTGGCATGTAACAGCATGGACATTTTTTTGAAGGGCCATGGTGCCAGAAAGAACTGCAATATGCAGAACATTTCTGTGATTTCAGTTGTTTGGGTAGTGGTGTCATCTTGGTATTCAAGATTTGGTATTCCTGAAATCATAATATATCCGAGAAGCAGGTAGTTTGACTGGCAGCTGTTTCAAAAGTCATTACACCTCTGAAGATGTAAACAAATGTGTGCTATGAGCAACCATCCGAGCAATAGTGAGGTGGTGGAACACATGTATAGTGTATTCAAGGCCACTTTTTCATGTCAGGCAGGGTTATGTACATCTGCTTTGCCTTTGGTTTTGTTAGGGTTAAGGACTAGAGTCAAGGAGGATCTCAGATATTCCACATCTCATTTGGTCCATGAAGAGGCTGTAAAAAAACCTCAGGAGATTTCCTTGGTTGAGCCCACTTTACACGTTGGGGTGGAAGATTACAATCAGTTGTTTTCATCACTTTCAACTCCTTGAGTATAATTCAGGCATTTTTCTACCTAAAGAAATTGTTCTCTTATCATATTGTGTGGGTAGGGGATGATACTGTCAAACTGGATCTCTTGTCCCTGTACAGCAGTCAGTTTCTTGCCATGATAAGAAATATACTGTGGACAGATCAGCAAAAAGGGACACTGTTTCAGCAGACTGCTTGAAATTGTAGTTCACTGATGGAAATGTTTCCCCCTTTGGTCCACATCTGCTACAAAAACATCTTACCAGATTTTTTCCCCTTCTTCCAGTCTTCCTACCACACAAATGGTTGAAATTCACTCTGGTATATTACTATTTTCTGTGGGCATGTAGTGCCCTTGGATTCTCTGTTAACATGAATTAAGTTTTGTTCTAGTTAGCCCTCTCAAAAATGATGGGGTAAGGGAGGTGTATGATGTGGAGTACAAAATTAAATGTGTCAGAGACGTTAATAAATGAACAACAGCCAGGTAATTGACAGTCATTCTCATGTGACACATCTCTGGTGCGTGTTTATGTTCTCTGCAGTCTATTCTAGTGTTTATTGCTTAAGTATGAGGTTCTCTGCCTTTCTATATGCAAATAATGTGTTTCACATTAAAAGTGCATCCAAGCATATATTACCCAGCCCAAAAAGGCAAAAGGTAATGAAATTGGAATGTTATTGAGAGTGTATTAAGAACAGAAATTGGGATTTTTAGGTAGGAGGAGTTTGTACTGAAAAAATTTTACAGTTCATGTGGATTGTAGGTAGCTGGTGTTAGCAACATAAAAACATATTGCATCTTGATACATGATGAAAATGTTTCAGAAAAATTTACTATGTGAGTTTTCGCAGGCTGGATAAGCTCCATTACTATTATGGTGTCACTGCAATAGAAAGGTATTATGGTGAATAGTTTTTCTCGTACAAAAGCACACAAAAGGTTATAAGAAGATATATGAAAGATCAGTTATCATGCAAAACATATTCCTTGGTGCAATATGCATGTTGTATAGTTATGGATGACGTGTAGGGATTATATTCAGAGCAATTTTCCTATTTTGGATATATTCATGCAGTTACATTTATAGAGATTATTCCAATGTTGATGAGGTTTACATTGAGATGAAATTTTATGAAGTATTCTGCATCTAAGTGATGCATGACGATTATGTTAGGGTAATGATGTGTCAGCGACTTATTGCTGCTCTGTTATATTCACAACAATTTTTATATTACAGATATATTTATAGGGTTACATGAAGTTTATAGAAATTCCATAATATTAATGAGGCTTGTATTCAGATGAAATATTATGAAGCATTCTGCGTTTAAGTGATGCATGATGATGTTGTCAGGGTAAAGTATTAGAGACTTGTTTGTACTCATGTTTATAATGATATGCTTTATTATGGGGAATAACTAAAGTGGATTTATGGTACAGGTTGATTTTCAGTACTGGTATGGGGTTATACTATTGATGGTTATCAAGTTTATGAGATGGGTCTGAAATATTGATAGTGTCTGGATTTCAGTTAATAGCTTTATGGTGAGATAGACTTGGTATGAAATCGATTTTATGAAGTACTATATGCAATGTTGTTACTGATCATAAAATGTTAATATGTTAAAAAAATATTTAAAATTGCCTGGCATTTCAAAGCCATAGGTAAACATAGTTAAAAGGTGGGGGATTGTTCAGTGTTTAAAAAAATGGGGAATCATTACAGATATTCTGTGAATTTTCTTACAGTTCTATGCAAAACATCTCAATAACTTCATTTTGTATATTCTCAAAGAAGACTTTCAGTGATCACATCATCCAGAACATTCAACTATAGTTAAAACTCTTTCTTTGGGTAACTAATTTTGAAGCATGATACCGAGGACTGGACCCAGATATTTTGGCACACCATGATAAAGTTTCAAGTACCCTCTCCCCATCCCCACCTCAAACCCTCATCATGCATTTTTGCACATAATCAGTTTTTCTCACCAGTCATTCATTGATCATGCCTTATTTTCAAATCTCACTTTTACCCATACATCTTTCTGACACGAATTTGTCTTTCAGACATGTTTCAGGTATGGAGTAACAATCAATGAAACAAAAATGAAACATTCACAGTGTAATACATTTTGAACTATAATTCCAAAATTAATTGTTTCAAGCATAAAAAAGTTACACCATTCACAGAGTGTATAACTAATATAAGTTCCCTTTTTCTGGTTTCCTGAGCAGAGAGGAGACTGCACTGCACAGTGACGAGCAACATGACTGCCACAGGGTGTAGAGGTGAGTAGATATCTCAGAATACCAACAACACTCATGGTCCACACTTCACACCAACTGCCTGCTGTGGTGTCAATCATGTGTGGAAGAGAAAGGTACCATGAAAGCATGAATTTACATACAGATTTTGCTTCACCCCTTTTATATATTTCTAACGCACCAAAAGACAAAGAAACAAATGCACACCTGTAAAATGCATGTTGAATGAATGTTCACTGCAGCACTGAACAGTGATAGATTGCATACATTACAAGCGGTTGCAAAAGGCAGGATATGTCTCAACTTATGTCAATGAGTTCTCAGCAGAACTATGGGTCTGAAGAATAAAACCTCCAACATGGGGTTTGCACAGGTGGATGACATTTGACAACCTGTATTGCCATTAGAGTAAACAAATATCGGCCAACCCTATAACAAATACTTATTAAGTAAATGAACGATAATGCACAACAAACATTATAAAGTCAAAACTAGAATTAATGATAAACATTTGTTAACACATATACTACAGTTACTTTTCTTTGTTTGGCATTAGCAAACTCCTCTATGACTTCACTGAAATCCAGACATTCAATAACCTCATGCTAAGTCAATACCATTGCCAGCCCACACAGTCAGAGACCCATTGTTGCCCTAAGGTATGGTTTGATCCGCTTAAGCTTTGAGAAACTTCTTTCTCCATTTTCCACTGGCTCTGTTTGTGTTCACAGATTTCATATGGCTATGATTTACATTGGGCACAAAGACATATCACGTGTATGAGTTTCAAAGTTTCAGCTGGTGTGCTAGCAGACTTAATCAAAGTTGAGATCAATTTACACCAAACTTTAAAACTGACATGACTGATGTCCTTAACATGTCCATTGTTAAAACCGTCACACAGTTTGAAACATCTGTCAGTCTGGTCATCAGGTGACATTTATTTAGTTTTATTAATGTCATGCAAAAAATCTTAAAGCCCACTGTGACTTTCACAGTGTTGAAATATCATGCTACACGCAAATATTGTAATATCCAGTAGTTTACAGTAAAATTCTATTTTTTACTATATTTCCGATTCAGTTTTCTTATCTTCTCCCTGATATTCAAACTGTTTCTTTTTCAGTAGCTACTGATAGATCTATGGTAATGATTGGTGTGTTTTATCTAGTGATACTAATGTAGAGTTATATATCATACCATATCCACAGAATAAAGGAACATCATGTATAATGTTTGCTGAACTGCCAGCCTCATGTGCAAGGATTTTTGTCTCCAATTATTTTAGCCAGAGCAACACAGGCCTCTCTTTGTTATACATAAGTGTAATCACAGATTCAATCCTACTTCCCCATCATATTATACTCAGTGTCTTCAACATTAGGCTGACATAAGACCGTTCAAGAATGCCCAGTGTCATATAGGTAAAGTAAATAAATCATAAATTTTTCTCACCAAGCAAAAGAGTGAAAGTGGGAGTTCTAATGCCTTTTCAGTATCACTGTACTTATTACAGCTTCAGCAGTGAGAAAGAAAGGAGAACGCAAGAAAACTTAAAATAAATTACAGAATAAGCAGAAACAATAAGTTTAAAGGAGTGTGGTAAGGAAAACAGCAGTGCAAATGGTATTAACAGCTGATCCAAATGAAAGGCAGGATGCCATTCATATTACCATGTGAAAACGCCTCTTAATTACGATGTGTGGACTCAAAAGACTAAGGCTTGTGACTTGCATAGCATAACTTACTCATACTTTATATCATACATTTTCTCAGTGATAGTGTTTTAGGTGTCTAAGGTTTATGAGTAGGAACTGTTACACCATCATACCCTGATATTTAACTTTATTTATTTATTACAAAGGCTTCCACTTCTGTAGGGGCTTTCAAACTGCTAAGTGTTGTGTAGGCTTATGATAGAAACTGAGATGGCCACACAGCACTAGCAAGCATTGCTATTTTGAAACACTCACACTAAGTGACCATTTCCCATTCTTCATTTGTCATCTGTTTCACAGTACCGTAGATTGCTTTCAGTGAGACACTATATTTTATGAATAATTTACATTTGCAACTTATTCTCACACCACTTCACTATCTTCTTTAACTCATCATTTTGGAACCACATAATAATTTAAAATTTTGCTGCTGCAAAAAATTGCCATCCTGGATTGTGATGCAATTTGCCCCAACTAGAGGCAGCCCTGGTAATACCTGAGGTTAACACAAACGCATATAAATTAATTGTCCAACACTGTGTGAGGGGATATATCAGGAACAGGATGTGACGGATTTTTTGCTCCGATGATGAAATAAGTGATAGCATCTAAATTCCTGCCACATTTGGATTCATTTTCATTATTAAATTATATTACCTATAACAGTGGGTGGTCACACAATTTTCTCATCATTGGGTTGAAATTTTACCATAAATGTATTGTTTCATTTATGTATTAAGATGTTCATATACTTTGAGCATACCCTATGGAGACTGTTTGCTAATAATTAACAGCAAATGCTCTTAAAACAAAACCATGTAGTTTAATATTATTTTTACAATATGATTTTAAATGCAGATAAAACATATATCACTTCTTATATGTTTGTTATATGTAACTGACATACCAATTTAACACGAAGTTTAAAGGCGGAATGTTGTCAACATTTTAGAGATACTATTAACAGCTTAGAAACTTTCTCTTAAAGGAATATACATTCACAATAAATATTTCATCAATAAATCTGTTGAAGGATATAAAATCTGAGGGTACACCAGTGCTGTATTGACTCATAGATTGTTCTGGAGGTGCATGTCTTTTATTATTGTTGCCCTGTGCTAACTGTATCAGACCAGTCTTGGAGCTGATAGCATAAAGGTGGGTAAAGCTCCATTAAATATGGGACAGTATACATGGTCTTATGTTATGTGTAGTCTTGTGTCTTGAATGTGTGAAAGTGAATGTGGGTCAACTATATAGGATTGTGTATAAAGCCACATTTTTTGCATAACAAAAACTATTTTCTTCATGTCTTGTCACTAAATACCATGGAGATAAGAACTGATATGAACATTACACACTACAGAAGAACCTACAAATGCTAACACCATCTTGAAGGTAACTGAAACTTTTATTGTTCTGTGTGATGTTAACTTCCTTAAAATAGGAGATAGACTGCTATATAAATGATCCTCATTATATGGCAATGCTACAAATAAAGCAAACAGTTCCTAATTGCTATATTAAGGGAGGGTATTTGAGTGGGTCACAAGCAAAAGACTGTAAAAACACTTCTTGTAATATAAAGAAAACTAATGTTAAAGTTCACAAGTATTCAGAATTATCTTCAGACTACAATATGTAATTTTAAGTTTCTTGTGAATATTTGACATAACATTCTTTGTAACACCTTCTGTCCCCATGCCGGAATAACAGATTGGTGTAAATGATCAGCTGTGTATCACACTTAGTAAAATGCTGTTTGCACTTGTATCCATTTGCTTCCAGAATATTGTGAGTTAAGGAGAGTGTGATTTATGTTTCCCCTACAACGCTTTATTATTGGCTGTTACCAATTCAATTATCATGTATTGTTGTTGTGGTCTTCAGTCCAAAGACTTGTTTGATGTAGCTCTCCTTGGTACTCTATCCTGTGCGAGCCTCTTCATCCCGAGTAACTACTGCAACGTACATCCTTCTGAATCTGCTTACTCTGTTCATCTCTTGGCTTCCTTCTATGATTTTTACCCTCTGCACATCCCTCCAGTACTAAGTTGGTGATCTGTTGATGTCTCAGCATGTGTACTACCAACTTACCAATGCTTAAAGATAACTTGTGCCATAAATTCCTCTTCTCCCCAATTCTGTTCAGTACCTCCTCATTAGTTACATGATTTACCCATCCAGTCCTCAGCATCCTTCTGCAGCACCACATTTCAAAAGCTACTATTCTCTTCTTGACTAAACTGTTCATTATCTATATTGCACTTCCATACATGGCTACACTCCATACAAATGCTTTCCGAAAGGACTTTCTGACACTTAAGTCTATTCTCGATGTTAACAAATTTCTCTTCTTCCGAAACACTTTTCTTGTCATCACCAGTCTCCATTTTATATCCTCTCTACTTGAACCATCATCAGTTAATTTGCTTCAAATAACAAAACTCGTCCACTACTCTAAGTCTCTTGTTTCCTAACATAATTTCCTTAGCACCACCTGAATTAACTCGACTACATTCCATTATACTCATTTTGCTTTTGCTGATATTCATCTTATAATCACCCTTCAAGACACTGTCCATTCCATTAAACTGCTCTTCCAAGTCCTTTACTATCTCTGACAGAATTACAATGTCATCAGCAACCCTTAAAGTTCTTATTTCTTCTCCCTGCACTTCAACGCCTACTCCAAATGTTTTCTTTGTTTTGTTTACTGCTTGCTCAATATACCAATTGAATAATATTGCAGAAAGGATACAAACCTGTCTCACTCACTTTTTAACTGTTGCTTCCCTTTCATGCCCCTCAACTCTTATAACTGCCATCTGGTTCCCATACTAATTGCCAACAGCCTTTGTCTCCCCATATTTACCCCTGCCACCTCTAGAATTTGAAAGAGGGTAATCCAGTCAACATTGCCAAAAGATTTCTTTAAGTCTACAAATGCTATAAATATCTGTTTGACTTTCATTTACCTATCTTCTATGAGAAGTCGTAGGGCTATCAATGCCCCATGTGTTTCTTCATTTCTCGAGAATCCAAACTGATCTTCCGTGACATTCCTTCAACCAGTTTTTCTATTCATCTGTAAAGAATTTGTGTTAGTATTTTGCAATTGTGACTCATTGAACTGATAGTTTGATAATTTTCATAGCTGCCAGCACCTGATTTCTTTGGAATTGGTATTACTATATTCTTCTTGAAGTCTGAAGGTATTTCTTCTGTCTCATAAAGCTTGCTCACCAGATGGAAGAGTTTTGCCAGGGCTGGCTCCCTCAAGGCTATCAAAAGTTCTAACAGAATGTTGTCTATTCCTAGGGCCTTGTTTTGACTTAGGCCTTTCAGTGCTCTGTGAAATTATCCACAAAGTATCATATCTCCCGTCTCACCTTCATCCATGTCCTCTCCCACTCCAATAATATTGAGCTCAAGTACATCTACCTTGTATAGACCCTCAATATACTCCTTCCATCTATCTGCTTTCCCTTCTTTGCTTATGACTGTTTTTCCATCTGGGTTCTTGATATTGATACAGGTGGTCCTCTTTTCTCCAAAGGTCTCTTTCATTGTCCTGTCGGTGGCATCTATCTTACTGCTAGTGATATATGCTTCTATTCTTTCATTTGTCCTCTAGCCATTCCTGCTTAGCCATTTTGCACTTCCTGTCCATCTCATGCTTTATGTTTGAATGCTGTTAGCAATCATACAAAATTATGATTATTTTTCACAGCTGTTGTCATGGACATTTCTTGGGAAAATGTTTTAGTAAGATTTCCAACAACACTTAAGGTATGTGCATTTTCATTTCCATCACAAGGTGATTTTTAGAATGCAAAGTTGAACAAAAATATTGTGCATTCAAAATTAAACAAGTGTAGAATTGTATGCATCTGGCCTGTAGGACTCATAAGAGTGAAGAACTCAAGTGGAGAGCAAGAGTTAGGTTGGATGTGCTGGTACTGAGGTATGTTCTTTTATTTATTATAGATACAAGACTTATTTTACAATAGTAGTCTGATACTCACCAACTGAGTGCTCTGTGGTATCCTCTGAACCACTGAGAGACTTTTAGCTCCCAAGAGGCTTGTGCGCTAGGGATTGCCCCCTGCCCCCACTTTGTGGCCAACCTTGTCATTGAAGCTGCCTGTATATAGATAATCTTCGTTTGGAGGTTTGCTCTCAGAACTAGGGCAGACTTCCATGTACACTAAATTACTCCACAAGTTTGAGACTGTCTGATCTTCTTCTTTATGACTTGTTAAAGAACATTGAGAGCTTACATCTGTTCTCCTCATGTCCACTTAATGGTGTGTGGTGGAAAGTATTTCTGATTCATTTAACATTTTCTTATGTTCCAGATACATTCACATATAATCAGTATGGTGACAAGTGCCACTGGTCCTCCATATGACATCTAATTTGTCAGACAATTTTATCTTTAGCACTTTTAGGATCACATGGTAGGATGAAGTAATAGTTTGCCTTACCAATAATGGACTGTATGTTCTCTGAATTTTTATAGGAAATAGTTTTCAGTAAACTGACAGTGTGTTTTGTGGACATCAAATTTACTTACTCAGTAATATTATTTAGAGGGAGCAAAGGTCAGCATGAATATTCAACAAACCATCTTTACAGTGTGTTGTAGAGGGAATCTCTGTAAGCACTATTTCCCTCCCATCCTTTTGCATTTGCAAAAAGTCTGTGTGGAGAAACACTGTACCTCCCATCCTTTTGCATTTGCAAAGGGTCTGTGTGGAGAAACACTGATAGTTAATCACCTTATGCGCTCTTTTTCATCATGGTAATATCATGGACACGTGTACTGGAGGATGTAATAATCTTCCAAAAATCCTTTGACTGTAAGCCCCTATAATTTAGAAAATTAGTAGTATACAACAAGCAAATACTTGACTTTGAGTCTGTCTGACCAAACTTAAGTTGCTAAAAACAAATGGTACATCTGAAAACAGATGTTGACAATCTTCCTTAAGGGTTCTAATTTGTCAGATGCTCTTGTCTGTACGACTTCTAGGAGTACTGTGTAGGGGGAAGTAAAATTCAACCTGACCTATCTTGGAAAGTGATACCAGAATTTTCTCAGTGAATTTGTCAGATACAATTCCTGTTTGGTTACTAATGTTGATGAATGTCAACGATCTACATGAGCACTGTGCAAATCACCTCTCAGTGTGTAGTAGAGGGCACTCCTAGCAACACAAATATTTCCTCTCATCCATACAGTGATTATGACTGGTGCATGGGAAGAACCACTGTTGGATGATTGCTGAAATGTAAGAGCTTGTAATTTGGAAAGTTATATGTGCATGGTAAATAGATACTTGCCTTTAAATATATGATCTCCTTGTTTACAGTTACTTCCATTCAAGAACATCAAAAACACAAATGTATGCTCAACATGCTAAATTAATGCTGTGCAATGGAGAGAACTTAACTTCCACACCCATCTCCATTTAGTTCAGATATAATCACAAATGGTACATGCAAAGGCAATTGTTGAGAATGCATCTTATGGACCCTGATTTGTCAGATGTTCTTGTCTGTATCACTTTTAACTTTCATATAGGCATACCATTTTTCTCTTTTTTTCTTTTGGGTTAGTAGGCACAAGGAGTATTCAGGAACCCACCTTCTGATAAATTATAATTTCCTTAGGAACCACTAACATATTTATACTTATAGAATACATTGCAAATAGAAATCTTTTATAGCTCATTGTGTCACTCAGGATATCATACCTGAACCCAAAATTATTTTACACTTATATGATGACCATTCTTCAGACCTATCCGCTGTCAGATTGTGAAAATGGCTGTAATTTCAAATCTATCCACATTTTTACAATCTCTCCTTTATTTGTAGTTTGTTCAAAGGTTGTGAATATATTTTTTAGTATGGGATACTAGCATATGTATCACTTCAGTTTCAGGAAGCTTGAGAAACGCAATTGTTGTTTGAAAACTTGTGAGACTGGGTGAAACTCTACAAAATTTTTTGCCTAGTTTTTTTGTTTTACTGGCCTTTTCTTTTACTTCATATTAAAAGCTTGTCTTTTTCCTAAGAAAACCTTAATTTCTGAACTTCTTCCTCCCTTGTTCCAACTTTCATCTTCCTGTTCAGAGTTAGTAGATAAAATGAAAATAATACACACATTCAAAAGTTTCGGAAAGAAACAGTTACGACATAAATGGGTGTATGGTACAATAGTGCCCCACTACCATTTTCCATGTGAGGAAACACATTACTAAGTCCTGTGAGTTAGGAAGGGAGGGTAGAGGGAAGGAGGGTAGGAAGCTAGGTCAAATAAACGAGTACCTAGAGCTGCAACACTGCAGGGATCTGTGTAGTGCTACAGCGCTACAGAACCCCATAATGAAGTACTCAGTACCATGGTGCAATTGCATGGAGGTTAATTTTACATGTGGGACCAAGTAATATTTAGCCTGATCAATCTTTGAATGTATGGTCTTAAAATTTTTATAGTTAGTTAAGCACAGTACATTTATACTTTAATTTATTACTGTCTCATCTCACTATTTATGGTTACTTCTGTTAATAAGCACTGAAATCATAACATCTATGCCCCACATGTTAGCTTAGTGCTATGTCAAGTCATTGTGGAGCTACTTTTTCCACCAATAGAAATTTTTATCCCTTGAGTTATCCATTTAAGTTTATGTGTCATTTTGTTATATATGGTTCTAACTGTAAACATTTCATTGAACTTTTCAAGGAAGCTACTTACAAATTTGTCAAAGAGACTACTGCTTGACATGCAGCTGTAAAATTTTTGTTCAACCATCTTAACTTATGACTACATGTAGTTGACTTGTTTTTATTGATGACCCTTTGCGTAAGACTTTCCCTACATGAAACATCTGTGTTAATTTTTGGCAATTCAGTGAATAATAGCGTGTGGTCTGAGATTCTTAAATACAAGCATAATTTATAAATATCTTCGATCACACAATTTGTTAAAGTAACAGTATTATTAATACAGGCTGCTGACTGTGCATTAACTCTAATGGCCTCACTGAATTTTAATTTGATACCAAGGATCTTTTTATTATGTCTGTGAATTTGGACACATCATTGCTTTCAGCTATGACATTAATATTGAAGTTAGTAATTATGACAAACTTTTTCCATTCTTGTTTATTGATGGATTCAAGCAGGCACTGAAATTTGGCCAGAAATGCTTCAGTTTTAGCTTCCTGTAGTGCTCTGTAAATAGAAATAAATGTGACATGTAGATCCTTTAACACAATGCAGCAGCTCTTAAATATAAACTTTTCATTCTAGTAACTAAAATATTTTCTTATATATTATTACATATTGGAATGAACTAGTATGAGCTCTATCTGATGGCTGTCATCTACAAAAGCTGTTGGCAACTTCAAGACATGTGATTTTATTGAGGATTCCGTTTGTTCAGGCTAGTAACTTTGTTATTCTTACCCTCAGAGTGAATAATTTTTGATTTGTTGACTTCATGGCTTTTGTTTCTAAAGTCAGCACTTAGACCATTTATATTCCAATGCTTTGTGTGGAGACATTTTTTTCTTGTCTATGTTTCCAAACATAGTCTTCCTTAGGTAGCATTTTGGTCTTACTGTTTTTGTTGCTAAACACAGTTTATTATCCCAATTCTTCTTTGTAACTTTTCCCTGCTATTTAGAACTTCACATTCATCAGTAAGCATTTTACTAAGAAAACTGGATTCTAAACAGATTATTTACTACTCAAGAACTTATTCAGATTTACATAACAAACTCCTAGATCATTACAGTTTCCCTCTACAGTGTTGTTTCTAAGAGAGTTTGTACCTACATGGATGAAAACTCCTTTGTAACTCATCAGAGAAGACTCTGCCGAACCATCCTGTGAGCTAAATATGTTTTTGTTGGCCAGCTATTTATAGAACATATGCTTTCAGACCCTAGATCTCAAAACATGTATAGATAAATGATACTTGACATAGGGTTGAATGATATTTTTCCTTCTTGATTATTTCTGTCGAAAATTATAGAAAATCTAAAGGTGTTAGCCATCTAACAATGAGTTCTGGATGGTTGTTTTGGTGTCACTGTCATTTTATTCCCTCCTTTAGCCAAATGCAAATGATTCACAGAAAAACATTTATCAATGTTCTTATCATATTCATACTGTTGAACCATATGCTGAATGTAGTAATAGTTTTCCCAACTGCTTATTGAAGAAGGAGGAGATTGACAGGGAGGACTAGGAGATGGACAAAGTGAGGGGAGTGAAGGACGTGGACAGATAAAGGAATAGGAAGAGATGGAAAGAGAAAAGGGGGGAAAGAAGAATGACAGAGAAAGGAAAGAGAAGATTGGCAAAGGGTGGAGGAGGAGGAGGAAATGGGCAGAGCGAGGGGGCAGGAGGAAACACAGTGAGAGAGAGGGTAGAGGAGGATATTGATCTAGAGAGAGTCAGGAAGAGATGGACATCAGGTGAAATAGGAGATGGACAGAAGAGGGAGGAAGGGGGAAGATGAGATGGATTGAGAAGAAGGGTCAGAAGATGGACAGAGAGGAAGAAGGAGGAGATAGGTTAATAAAAGACTGGAATAGGTACTTACTCAGACTGGAGAACTTCAACTATCTGGTTTGGATCCATGCCTTTGCAGGTACATAGGCTGGTAATAACAACCACATGGGTAGCTATTGAGTCAAAGTACACCAAGACAATAGAATTAATCAACAGTTATAAACCAAAAATATGTACTATGTTGTAACTTTTGTTTCCATTATGTAATATTTACAACTTGCTTTAAAATTGCTAGGTAGCAGATTTAAGTACAATAGTTAGAATATAGATAAAAAAGAATTGTATTTTGTCTCAGTAAGATTCTGATTATGGTGAGATAATGATTGGAGTCACTGTTTGCCACTTTTCTGATGTGTACATTCATGCTTTACATCTGGTTCTAGCATGTAATTGTTACATTGCTGATTTAGTATTCTCCTAATTATTTGGCCAGTGATCCCAACATTTTGGTTTTCTTGGCCTCTTGAAGTGAGTTGACATAATCCTCACATTTTCTTGGTAACATAGCTTGACGAGTCTCTGGCCATCTTGTTGGTAACTCTGTGTCTGGAGTGTTGTTGTATCATTCCTCTACATTTCCCTTCTCAGCCTAAATGTGAGTTTAATCACCTAATAAAATTTTTTAACATTTCCTTTAGTAAATTTTCTCATGGTTTTCTCTAGTTCATGCAGATAGTTATCAACTACTTCTTCGTCTCTCTTGCTGTTTTGGTTAACTGCTGCATGCAAATTGATTACTCTTGTTATTATTTACATCTTCATTATTTATGTCATACAGTTTATCTGGTTTTACACAAAGGAAAAATGCCAAGTAATGTGGCTATGTAATATATGGATTAAGTAATGTCAAGAATAGAGTTTTTATCATTCCTGGGCCTAAATATTCACAGCAAGTGCCGATGATCAACACACATGTTAGAAATATGCAAAAGACTGCACTGATCAGGACTTTCTGTTTGTTTGATTGTATTTATTTGCTAAAATAAGGTAACTAAAGCAATATACCTTGATAATTTTGACTCAGTAATAACATATTCAATCATATTCTATGCTTATCCAACACAATGAAAGATACTTTTATTCATACAATGGAAGGTAATCCATATTACGAACAGAGCCATTTCCAGATGGTCCGATGTGGAGCTATTCTGGCTTCAGAATACTCATCATAATACAACTCTATAGTCTTTCCATTATGTGCTTCCTTGGGAAAAATGAGACATTTACAAACTGAACATTGTATACTATGAGCATGAGATATGAAATAAGTTACATTTACATCAAGAAGTAGAAACCCTCTCCATGGTACACGCACAAGCCCATTACAGAAACGTAAATATATAATACCTTACCTGTTAATGTCAAATATATTTGATACATCTGGAAAACTGCGTATTTAGTAATTCCTTTGATACAATGCTGGAAGTTCTTGCCAATGTGTCACATTTTGTAAGTTATACAGCATGACTTGGATTCTGCACATTAAGAATGTGAGAATACTGTTAACACAATAGCAACTGCAAGCTTAGTCTGAAGTTAGTTGTTTACCATTCTGTACAATATTGTACCAGGTATGAGCTGTTTATTTGCTGTTCTGTACAGTACTGTGCCAGGCACAATGCAGCCTCATACAGTTTTCTGTTCTCAGGCAGAGGGTGAGCTAGCTGCTATTCATAAACAGCTTGAAACAACTATGACTGCCGTCAAGTGATTGGAAGCTACTGTGAAATGGTATGTTAGGAGGGCGACCAAAGGTCATGTACCTGCAGAAAATCCAAAACCCATCGTTACTCACCCACTTGACTGTTAATAGTGTAGCAGTGGTAGGTGTAGGCACCTTATATGGGGGAAACAGGCATCAGAGGGAACTAAGGATGTTACATCCATCCATTTATTACCAAAACTAAGCCTGTGAGACTCACTTCACTTGTTTGGAAACATGCTGTGTCCCATGAGATCTTGTAACCCGCAACAATTCAAACATACGGTGAATGATGTTGTCCCTTAGGGAAATGGCAGTAAGGGATGCAAAGGAACACCAGGTGCCTGGGGGGTCTCATTCTGCTTCTTGGAGAGACTATTCTGGTAGCCATTCTAGGAGAAAGGTGCAACTGACAACAGATTGTAAGTATAAGGTGGAAAAAACACTGCCTATCATATGAGCTCTTATGTCATACTTGGATCATTCCATTTACTAGCAAGAAGGTTAAGAATGTCAGTCTTATCTCAGGATTTCAACAAGGTTCATAATCTGCATCATGGTCTGTTTAAAATAGATCGTGGCCAGCTTGTTCTGAGATGAGTGGAAGGCTTGTGCTACAGAGTATGAAGATTCTGTAACAATCTAGGCTTTGATTTCTCATAATAGCAACGTATGATTGAGAGCTATGGGATACCCCTAAATGGGTCACGTGAGTACTACACCTCAGACCCATGTACTTGGCTGTGTGTGGGGTTATTTTAGATTACATAACTCACTGCTCAATCCAGATAATGACAGCTATGGGAAACCCAGTGCACTCAGAGTAAGATCCAAAGAAAAGCCACCCTACCCCCTTCCCCCCCACATGAGAGAATTTTAAAATCCTGGCGGTTTACAGCCAAATCATTAACAAGAAAATGCAAGAGTTTCTACTGCTCCTAAAGAGCAGCTAAGCTCACATAATATAAAGTACAGGAATTACACTTAAAACTTCCGGGCTGATAGGCCATGGTCAAAGTTTGAAACCCTCCCCTGACATTTCATCTCCTACTGCGGGAGACATCCTCGGAGGTACAGTGGCAAACTGTTTGCCACTGTACCTCCGAGGATGTCTCCCGCAGTCAGAGATGAAACGTCAGGGGAGAGTTTTATACTTCGACCATGACCTATCAGCCTGCAAGTTTTAAGTGAAGATAATACCGGGTGTGGAAGCTTACATTGTATGATCAAAGTACAGGAAGTCGGTTAAGCTTTGAAAATGGCATTAGTGAGATTTTTGGGGTAAATTTAAGAATATACTGAACAGATAAGCCAGTGGGAAATAGACATTGTTAATTGTACATTATTAATTTCCTTTTGTATATTGAACAGAAACATGTTTGTATACTTTTATACCCCTCATTTTCTATCTAAGAATCAGAATTCCATGTTACAGTAGAATTTTTGAATAGTATGAGAGTAGATGACACATCATACGCATGAGGAGAAAACCAAAATTGCCGTTCCATGGGATTCAATCATTAATTCATTGCTCTTCTTGCTTCAAGTTAATCTCTACCATTTATTTGAATTATGAGGCAAAATTAGTCCATTCTGCAAATGACATGAGCAGCTTCTTCAAGCCAATCAAAGCAGCATCAACGGGGAAGCTGAAAATAATTTTCTTGCAACAATTGTTGAATGATTTTAAACAAAACCACCAAAGCTCCCATTGATCAGGTGGGGAAAAATTGAATAGGAGAGAAAGATCAAAGTTATTCATGACAGATCATTTCGCCAAGACTCAGTATCATAAGCAGACATAAACTTGTAATTCAGTCCTTCTACCTACCATCAGCTCACCCTTCATATAGATAAAAATATCAGAGAAAACCTAAGTTCACTACCATGTGTGTTGCATTAGCATATTGGAAGCAACTCTAATCATCCATATTTCTACTGTGATAGTTACAGTTTTGAACATGTAGGGCTTAGTTATAATTCCTGCAAACATTGCTAAAATGCCTTTCTAAAACTACCCCAAACAGATAGTTTGGAAGCTCACTCACAATTGAAACATGTGTGATTGAGATACAACCCATCAAAAAATTTAGGGTAAATGGAAATATTTAGTATTGCACTGTTGCCTCCCACTGGGTGTTTTAATACCCCACTGCAGTATGCATTTCTTTGCACTGTTTGCAAATGAAAGAGCAATATGTGTAAAAAAAATGGTATGAAATATTTTATGGTGGCTTGAGTTGCTTTCATACAAATTTAATGAATGTTTCCTTTGATAAAGGCCAATAACTGTTCCCAGAAACAGAGTTCTACTGCAATATACCCAACAGAACGAACAAAACATTGTCTCTCAACATAATTTGTAAAATATCCAGGCACAATGTATCCCAGATGATCATGGAAAACATTATTCACTTCCAGCACAGATAATGGCATCTTTCATTTATGCATGGTGTATTAGGGTCACCAAATCAAGCATACAGGAACAAGCATAAGTGGCAGCACTATATACTTCAGGATCTGCTTCAATCACTTTTCTGTTGAAAAGTTGTCTTAGCAGCTCCCATAGTGCTAGTTTACACAGATGGAAAATTTTCTACAGTTGGGTTTTAAGTTGTGTGGGAGTATGGTACTGACCTTCTAGAAATGTAGTTTATTAATCTGGTATAAATGTTCAGGCTCTTGAGTGATACAATACCAACGTTATAAAAAAAATTAAGTTGCAATAAATATGAAGAAAATGGTAAGTATATTCTGCAGTATAGTGTATATTTTGTATCAAGTGTTAATCAAGCCCATTAATGGTAGGAGTGTGATTGAAGAGAAAACATTTTGAGACACCAAAGGTGAATTAATGGATTGGATAAATCACAGTCCGCATGTTCCTAGGTAATCAGACATGCAAAAATGACCACTTTACTGAATAAATGGAACAGTTCTACACATACAGTGTGACTACCAAACAAACTTAAGTTTTGCTGTGATTACTTAAGTAAGGGTATTTCCTTTCAGATTTAGCCATGTCGTGCCAGACTTGGGCTGAGCCTGTGGTTTAGCAGAATGACAAGCAGTCACTCGTAGCAATAGAAAGGCTGTTTTCCAAGGGGGAGGGGAGAAGGAAAATGTTCCTGCTCCCCAACCCCCCCCCCCCCCCTCCGCACCCACTGCCCCACATCCAATCCACTATCCACCTTGTGATGAAGCAAGCTGGGATCTTTTTGCTTCCCCTCTCGTTTTGCCATCTGCGTCCTCAAATTCATTTTAGTTTCATTTTTTCTAATTTCCATTAAAATACATGAGTAGAATCTGAATTTCCATAAAAGGGAAAGGTTGGCCCTCAGTCTAAAGAATATAGCACCAGATCTAATTTTGTGCTTAGTTTTGTTTCTGTTATCAATTTCCTAATTCATTTTCACCATTCCTAGTTAATACTATTGTTACAGAGCGAAATTAGTAATTGTTTCGTGACTTAAATTCTATTGTTGACTTATAAACAAATATAAATTCTGTACTAAGTATAAACGTTTCGAAATAGAACTACTGGGATTACTATTTGGCTCTATTTGAAAAAATGTTAGCAAAGCCAAACCTTGATTAATTCCAAAATAATTACCAGGTTAGTAAAAGCATTGTTTGGATAACTACATCTGTTAATTTTATTATTTAAACAAATAATTTGGCATAATACCTGTAGTAGAAGAAACTGTTAAAAAGAAGGTAATTTTCTATATATTCAGTTAATTGAATGAGTTAGGTTTTTATTGTGATTTCTGTTAATTAAACATCAAACAATGTATAGTTTCAGTGCCTACTATTTTGAGGTTATATGAAGGCCCAATTTTTGGTCATGAGACAGTCAGTCCACACCCGCTTTTCAGACAAGAAATCTGTATTGGTTAGATCAACAACAATGCATCAACCGAACCGTGGAATTGGTGTAATACGAGCAGGTCATGTGTTAAAATAATGACTGTTCAGTGGTCTCACACATACCGTATTATACTGCAACAAGGGTGTGGTTAGGTTTTTACAGCTCGTAGATGTTGAACGGTAAACTATTGTAGCAGTATGCCGATGTTTGACTGCAAACTATTAATGAGGCTCATCGAAAATTAACCAATAGTGAACTGGTCATATATCTGTAGCACTGTGGGGGTTGTGACCAATGGAAGCAAAGAACTGTGAAAAGCATCTGTGCAACTGTTGGCTAAATCATTTTCAGTAGTCAGTGTTGAACTTCCACACCATATTTTTCAGCCACTGTAACTACACAGTACATCAACACTGAGGACTATCAATGAAGAAGTAAAGCAGGCAAATGTCACAAACTCACCTGTAGGTGTCTATGAGAACATTTTATAAATAAATTTTTACTTTGACATAGTATACAGTCATGTGTGTACATTATCATAATTTTTAGGAATTTTAAACTGGAAGATAACTGATATCCTTTATTCATTATGTTCTGAGGATCCAATCGCGATGTGGGATCTTCATGAATATAAAACACAAGGAACTTGCATTAAGAAAGAAAAGCATGTATCAGAAGGTATATCTGTAGCTCCAGTCTAACCACAAAAAATTATCACAACACAGCACTATACTATTTTTGGTCATACAAATGATATATACACATCAAAGCAATCCAAGACAAATTTTCATGTGGACTAATATGATATGTTTAAATTTTTTTTTAATTTGTAGGGTGTTATGAATTTCAGACTCCATGGCTGATGATAGCTTTTTCAAAACTTCTGCATCACAATACAGCACCCTACTCTCGACCACACACAAAACACTATATAGTATGCAAGACTCATTTTTGGATCAGGTATTGTTGGTGCATAAACCACAGTTTGTCTGAAACTCTTATTTGTTATAAGTAATGGAATTGTTAGTAAGCAAATGTGGTGGGAAGAAAGTGTAGTTCGAAGATCTTTGATGAAGTAACTGCAAAACTTTTAGTTATACAGTTTACATTCTTACTGCCCACTTTTGCTGAAAAAATACTTTATTTGCTTCAGTTTCATTGCCCCTTGAAACTGACTGTAGTAGGATATTGATTAGTATGTTTATGTAATAAGCAGACAATAAAATCTTGTAACATTCTATCAAAGCCTGTGGATGTCATTTGTTAAAGATAAGAACAGTGACAGGGTCCAGTGGCAAACCGTAATTAAGTCTGGGGAGAAAAGGGAAGCTTAAAGGCAGGTGGAGGACAGAGACTAGTGAAGTTTTTGGCCAAGGGGTGCTTGGGGAGTGTTCCCACATGCGCTGTTCAGAAAAGCTGGTGTTAGTGGCAAGAAACCAGATGGAACACCCTGCCAAGTAGTCATCACACTGAAAAATATTGCGGTGACAGGTACATTAAGTAACTGGGTGGTCGAGCTGGCTCTTGG
The DNA here is from genome assembly GCF_023864345.2 of Schistocerca serialis cubense. Classification (NCBI taxonomy): domain Eukaryota; kingdom Metazoa; phylum Arthropoda; class Insecta; order Orthoptera; family Acrididae; genus Schistocerca; species Schistocerca serialis. The sequence continues at coordinate 738,413,577 of NC_064640.1, read as the reverse complement.
CTACATTTAGACAGCAACCACTCATGCTGAGATGTGGCTTCTTCACTGTCATGCAGAGACTTTGTACAGCACAATGGTTATAACTAGGTTGGTACATAACATGGCTGTTTTAACAGGCACCCATACCTTCGATAGGGTAAAGCATGTTAGTGACCGGAATGGAGTATGTGGTGGTGGAAAGATGTATTGGACAGGTCTTGCATCTAGGTCTATTGCAGGGATGTGAATCATGAGGCAAGTAGTTGGATGCAGAGGCTGATTAGGGTTGCATAAGGATATTACCCAGATGGTTTGGGTGGTGGGATATCAATGTGGGAAGGATAGGGAAGGTAGTGGGAGGATATGTCTCATTTCTGGCATAATGGGAGATAGCCAAAACACTGGCAGAGATTATTATTTAGTTGCTCCCGTCCTGGATGGTATGGGAGGGCTACCACTTGTGCCCAGACAGTGGATATGTGGAGGGCAATAGATGACTAGTGAGACAAGGACAAGGTTTAGAGAATAATTTTGTTCTATGAGGGCCTCAGTGAGACCTCTGGAATATTTTGAGGGGGGAATGCTTTTCACTACAGATACAATGACCATAGATGACTGAGCATTATGGAAGTGTCCTCTTGGTGTGGTCTAGGTGGCAGCGGTTTAGGTGGAGGTGTTGTTGGTGTTTAGTAAATTTGAAGAGGATAGAGACACTGATGTAGCCACCACTGGTATGGGGATCAACTTTGAAAAAGGTGGGTTAATGGTCTTACGTGCAGCAGGTGAGGCACATAGTGTAGAAGGTGTTGAGGTTCTGGAGGAATGTGGATAGTGTTCTCACTCTCATTCCAGATCATGAAGATGTCAAGAATGAATCTGAACCAGGTGACGGGTATGGGTTTCTGCGTGGTTGGGAAATTTTCTCCTAGATAATCGTGAATTGATTAACAAAGGATGCTGGTGTGTGCATGCCCACTGTTGTGCCATGGACTAGCCTTAAAAGGAGAAGTAATTGTGCGTTAAAATATGTGGTGCATCCAGCAAAGGAGTCCCTGATTTCATAACGAAAACTTCGAAAACTAAAATCGATAGCCAAGAGCAATAAAAGGTATGTTTATCATGAAAGCTGTAAGAATTTAACACAGGGTACTCACAAATTCCCATTACAAACTTCTGCGACTTGTAAAGGGACTGCGCAGCTAATATTGTTAAGTGGAATCCTGGTCCAGAAATGTACCATTTCCATGCTACAACTCTTTGAAAACCTGTTGGTAACTCGACCACTTTTACAAGTATTTTATTAGGCATGACCCAGTACATCACTTGTTCTATAATTCCACTAATTAATAACCAAAGAAACAAAGAGGAAATTTAACTGTTTTTCAAGAACACTGTTGTTTACAGCACAACCTCTTCGAAGTCACGTGAGACGCATCTCCTTGGAACACCACAGTGACACCAGCTGATGGTGAAGCTACCCTTTCTTGAAGCTGTTGCTAAATTGTGGCTGTAATGCTATGCAATGCAGTCAGACATTGTGGCTATCAATCCTGATAGAGTCAAGCTACCTATCTATCACTGTGAGCTTAACTCTGCGTGTTGGTACACACTCACAGACATGTGAATCAACCTCGAACCACGTCAGCAAGGTAGTATACACTGAAGTGCCAAAAAAACTAGCATAGGCAAGCATATTCAAATACAGAGATATGCAAACAGGCAGAATATGGCACTGTGGTAGTCAACACGTATATAAGACAACTAGTGTTTGGCGCAGTTGTTAGATTGCTTACTGCTGCTACAATGGCAGGTTATGAAGATTTACGTCAGTTTGAACGTGATGTTATAGTCCTGGTGCATGAGCAACGGGAAACAGCATCTCCAAGGTTGCGATGAAGTGGGAATTTTCCCATATGACCACTTCCTAAGTGTACTTTTAATATCAATAATCTGGTAAAACATCAAATCTCTGACATCGCTGGAGCCAGAAAAAGATCCTATAAGAACAGGACCAACCATGACTGAACAGAATTGTTCAATATGACGGAAATGCCTCCCACAAATTGGTGCCGATTTCAATGCTGAGCCATCTACAAGTGTCAGCAAGTGGACCATTCAATGGAACATAATTGATATGGGGTTTTGGAGGTGAAGACCCTCTCGTGTACCATTGATGACTGCATGACACAAAGCTTTGTACCTCGCCTCGGCCTATCAACACCTACCTTAGACTGTTGATGACTGGAAACATGATGTCTAGCCAGACGAGTCTCATTTGAAATTGTATCGAACAGATGGACTTGTACTGTTACGAAGACAACTTCATGAATCCATGGATGCTGTATGTCAGCATGTCTGTTCAAGCTGGTGGGGGCTCTGTAATGGTGTGAAGCACGTGGAGTTTGTGTGATATGGGACCCCCGATATGTCTAGATACGACTCTGAGAGGTGTCATGTACATAAGCATCTTGTCTGATCACCTGCATCCATTCATGTCCATTGTGCATTCCAACAAACTTGCACAATTCCAGCAGGACAATGCGAGACCCCACACATCCAGAATTGCTAAAGAGTGGTTCCAGGAACACTCCTCTGAGTGTAAACACTTACTCTTCCGCTCGCCACCAAAATCTTCAGACAAGAACATTATTGAGAATAAATGAGTAGCCTTGCAACATACAGTTCAGAAGCGATCTTCATGCTCTCGTAGTTTACAGATTTATTGACATCCCTGTAGGATTCATGGTGTGTTCCCTCCAGTACTACTTCATATATTAGCCGAGTCCATGCCATCTTATGTTGAGAAATTACACAGATGTTTTGAAATAGTTGAAAAAACTGGTAACAGATGGCGCTCTACACTGTGCAGCTTGTACAGTATCAGCATCATAATTAAACTCGTTCTCTGCAAGTAGTCTTAGCAATTGCATTCAGTATCTTAGAAATGTCCTGTACTAATAGTACAAAGTTGGTGCAAATGAACAATAAAATTCGGCATCACATGCTGTAGCAGCTAGAAGGAAATGAACTCATATGGCATATAGATTGCCGATTCAAGCCCTCCTAAAGTGATGGAATGGTTCTGGTATACAGTGTCTTTCATTATGCCTTATGAAAGGTAGTCACAACGAGTAAGATCTGGCGAATATGGAGGCCAATCTATCCATGCACCAGTAAATTTTCAACAATCAAATGCAGTCACTCAGTTTCTGAAGTATGCATCAACAAAGCAAATTACAGGTCTGGTGCGTTGCAGTGTGGTTTCACTTTGCATGAACCACTCAGTTCTTTGGAAGTCCTGCAATGTTGGGGTAAATTGTTCCATACCTGTAACATATAGGGTTCACTAGTGATCGTCTCTCGCATGAAAAGATGTCAACAGTAATTTTGGAATAGTTTCGTTTCACAAAAGTGGGGATTCTTGGGACCATAAAATCGCCAGTCTTTCTATTCACGACTCCATTCATGTGGAATGTGCATCACCTTTATTAACAAACACGAATTTCTTCATTATCAGTCATTGTGAGAAACTGGTTTGCGAAGTTAGTCCCCTGTTACACAGCTTGTACTGGTATGACCTACTGACTATAAACTTCGAATGGAAACTTGTGTACAGTCTGACTCAGTCTTTTAGGTGTGCTTTTGTTCTCACAGATTTCTTTGGTTTTTGCTGAATAATTCCAGACACCATGGTGACATTTTCAGGTGTAACTATAGTTTGCCTAGGGCCACCATCCCCCACCAGATCATCAGCCATGCTGCCTGTCCGCTGGAATTTCGTGAAAAGCATGTGAATGAAACTTCCTGGCACATTAAAACTGTGCGCCAGACCGCGACTCAAATTCGGGACCTTTGCCTTTCACGGGCAAGTGCTCTACCAACTATGCTACCCAAGCAGGACTCACGCCCGGTCCTCACACCTTTACATCTGCCAGCACCTCGTCTCCTACCTTCCAAACTTTACAGAAGCTCTCCTGCGAACCAAGCAGGACAAGCACTCCTGAAAGAAAGGATACTGTGGAGACATGGCTTAGCCACAGCCTAGGGGATGTTTCCAGAATGAGCCTGTGAATGGTTTTCACATTGGATCCTTTTGGAACATTAAACAGTGTTCGAAAACTGTGCCTCGTTGCTGAAGGAGTGTGTTCTAATCAGTGGCATTCCAGTACCAGAAAAACATGTTGTTCAGTGTACTACATTATTTCAACCTCTTCCTTCAATTCACTACTCTCCTTTTACATTTAAGTTTTGGAACTGAACCCTCTGAGCTGCAGCACTCTATTTATAGGCACTTCTGTATAACATTCTCATAGTATCTGGAATTAAAACACCACTTATTGGACTTGTCCCCCCATGGACACCCGGCACTTGGTCACAGTGACCAGGAAGGAGGTTGTAAGTTCGTAGTGGGTTGGGTGTTGAAAATGTAGTATTCAATAAAGCCAAGGCCATGGGCATTGGCAATGTTAGTGTAAACAATTGTGGCATTGAATTTTGTACACAGGGAGCCATGTGGTAAAGGAACAGTAATTGTGGGATATGGTTAATGGAGAAAATGGTTGATGTTTTCTTATACAGGAGGGTGAGTTATGCATAAATGGCTGAAGATGTTAGTTCACAAGGGAGAGATTCTCTCTGTGGGAGCACAGTAACCATCCACAATGGGGCATCCTGGATTTCTGGAATGGGTTCACCATGGTAGGCCTTGTAGGTGGTCGCATGTGACAACTGGCAGAGTATCTCTGACTCCCTACTGTTCATAATCAACATCATGCAGCCTTTGGCGGCAGGTGTATTATAAGGTAAGATTATGATCTTCCCTCACCTTGTTCCTAGTAATACCCACATTTTCCGGTAGCCGAAGAAGTTCCTGGGAACCCAGTGATTCACTAATAACAATAAAACAGAGACAGCAATCTGATAGTGGTTCCATAATTAGTTGGGTGAATTATGCCATAGGGGCATCTCAAATTTATGCTGCAATGAGACAAATGTGTGAACCACTTTGAGGAATATGTAGAAAAATGGTATAAGGTACATGGAATACAACGTATATTTGTAATTACCTGTATGTACTAATCATTGCCTAATAAAAAATAGGGGCAAAGACCTTCTGATTTGCCCTTGTATGACTCTTAGTGTAAAAGTAACCAAATATGAAATAGAAAGAAATAAAGACTTGCATTTCTAAGAAATGAAAATGGTTAGTGTACAGAATGAAGGTTTAGTATTGCATGAAGACGCAACACAGCAAGAACGTCCTTCAACGTGCAAGCAAAAGGAATTAGAGGTAACTAAGGTTCGTGATTCACACACACTGATGGTTTTATCCAATCCTAACGTTTCTCCATGGCCATGTAGAGTGAACTTCCAACACAACAGAATATATATATAAAGTTCAAATTAACATTTTCGTAAACCGGAATTACTGTCTTACTCAGTCTCTGAACATGAGATATTTGAGACTGAAACAAATGGGACTGTGTAACTGAAATGTAGATTACATGAGCCTATTTCACAATCTGTGAATTCTGCATATGGTAATACTGTTATATTCAGATGTGAAAAATAAGGGAAATGTTGATATGTACTAATATCTTTGTTATACTAATCTACCAATGATAACACATACCATAGAAAAATGAAAACAGAATAAGCTGTTTCCTACAAAATACAAAACTTCTTCGTAAAGAAACCAACAGAAGTACTGACATTTTTATCCTTAGATGTATAACAACACAAAGTGCCTAACGCAGGCCTTACAGCGATGATCAATACAGCCACAGATGTATACTTCTTACACCTCTTTACTGAATCAGATGCTTAAAATTTCAAAGCCAGAGTTATTACTGACCATTTAGATAACATCAATCAACACTTATTTTTCAAGTAACAACTGCTGGTCTACTGGCATAAATAAATTGAAACATGAGCATTGAGAATATTATACAAGAAATCAGTCTTACTGATGCTACTCTAGACAAAATATTCAAGCACTTTGTTCAGTGATCTGATAAATCACTAACTATGCAAACAATTAAAAATGATATGTGTCTGTGAGACAATAGGAAACATTTGATTAACAGTGGGGAGGCTCGGGTGCCTCAGTGATACAGATGGCCGTACCATAGTTGCAACCACAACGGAGGGGTATCTGTTGAGAGGGCAGACAAACGTGTGGTTCCTGAAGAGGGGCAGCAGCCTTTTCAGTAGTTGCAGGGGCAACAGTCTGCTTGATTGACTGATCTGGCCTTGCAACACTAACCAAAACGGCCTTGCTGTGCTGGTACTGCGAACGGCTGAAAGCAAGGGGAAACTACAGCCGTAATTTTTCCCGAGGGCATGCAGCATTACTGTATGGTTAAATGATGATGGCGTCCTCTTGGATAAAATATTCCGGAGGTAAAATAGTCCCCCATTTGGATCTCCGGGAGGGGACTACTCAAGAGGACGTCATTATCAGGAGAAAGAAAACTGGCATTCTACGGATCGGAGCGTGGAATGTCAGATCCCTTAATCGGGCAGGTAGGTTAGAAAATTTTAAATGGGATATGTATAGGTTGAAGTTAGATATAGTGGGAATTAGTGAAGTTTGGTGGCAGGAGGAACAAGACTTTTGGTCAGGTGAATACAGGGCTATAAATACAAAATCAAATAGGGGTCATGCACGAGTAGGTTTAATAATGAATAAAAAAAATAGGAGTGCAGGTAAGCTACTATAAACAGCATAGTGAATGCATTATTGTGGCGAAGATAGACATGAAATCCATGCCTACTACAGTAGTACAAGTTTATATGCCAACTAGCTCTGTAGATGATGAAGAAATTGATGAAATGTATGATGAGATAAAAGAAATTATTCAGGTAGTGAAGGGGGACGAAAATTTAATAGTCATGGGTGACTGGAATTCGAGAGTAGGAAAAGGGAGAGAAGGAAACATAGTAGGTGAATATGGACTGGGGGAGAGAAATGAAAGGGGAAGCCGTCTGGTAGAATTTTGCACAGAGCATAACTTAATCATAGCTAACACTTGGTTCAAGAATCATAAAAGAAGGTTGTATACATGGAAGAATCCTGGAGATACTAGAAGGTATCAGATAGATTATATAATGGTAAGGCAGAGATTTAGGAACCAGGTTTTAAACTGTAAGACATTTACAGGGGCAGATGTGGCCTCTGACCACAATTTTTGGTTATGAACTGTAGATTAAAACTGAAGAAACTGCAAAAAGGTGGGAATTTAAGAAGATGGGACCTGGATAAACTGACTAAACCAGAGGTTGTACAGAGTTTCAGGGAGAGCATAAGGGAAAAATTGACAGGAATGCGGGATAGAAATATTGTAGAAGAATAGTGGGTAGCTTTGAGGGATGAAGTAGTGAATGCAGCAGATGATCAAGGTAAAAAGACGAGGGCTAGTAGAAATCCTTGGGTAACAGAAGAAATATTGAATTTAATTGATGAAAGGAGAAAATATAAAATGCAGTAAATGAAGCAGGCAAAAGGGAATACAAACGTCTTAAAAATGAGATCGACAGGAAGTGCCAAATGGCTAAGCAGGGATGGCTAGAAGATAAATGTAAGGATGTAGAGGCTTATCTCACGAGGGGTAAGATAGATACTGCCTACAGGAAAATTAAGGAGACCTTTGGAGAAAAGAGAGCCACTTGTAAGAATATCAAAAGATCAGATGGAAACCCAGTTCTAAGCAAAGAAGGGAAAGCAGAAAGGTGGAAGGAGTATATAGAGGGTGTATACAAGGGCGATGCACTTGAGGACAATATTATGGAAATGGAAGAGGATGTAGATGAAGATGAAATGGGAGATACGATACTGCGTGAAGAGTTTGACAGAGCACTAAAAGACCTGAGTCGAAACAACACCCTGGGAGTAGTCAACATTCCATTAGAACTACTGACGGCCTTGGGAGAGCCAGTACTGACAAAACTCTACCATGTGGTGAGCAAGATGCATGACACCGGCGAAATACCGTCAGACTTCAAGCAGAATATAATAATTCCAATCCCAAAGAAAGCAGGTGTTGACACATGTGAAAATTACCGAACTATCAGTTAATAAGTCACAGCTGCAAAATACTAACGTGAATTCTTTACAGATGAATAGAAAAACTGGTAGAAGCCGATCTTGGCGAAGATCAGTTTGGATTCCGCAGAAATGTTGGAACACGTGAGGCAATACTGACCCTACGACTTATCTTCGAAAATAGATTAAGGAAAGGCAAACCTACATTTCTAGCATTTGTAGACTTAGAGAAAGCTTTTGACAATGTTGACTGGAATACTCTCTTTTAAATTCTAAAGGTGGCAGGCATAAAATACAGGGAGCAAAAGGCTATTTACAATTTGTACGCAAAGCAGTTATAAGAGTCGAGGGGAATGAAAGGGGAGCAGCGGTTGGGAAGGGAGTGGGACAGGGCTGTAGCCTATCCCTGATGTTATTCAATCTGTATATTGAGCAAGGAGTAAAGGAAACAAAAGAAAATTTTGTAGTAGGTATTAAAGTCCATGGAGAAGAAATAAAAACGTTGAGGTTAGACGATGACATTGTAATTATGTCAGAGAGAGCAAAGGACTTGGAATGGCAGTTGAACTGAATGGACAGTGTATTAAAAGGAGGATATAAGATGAACTTCAACAAAAGCAAAACAAAGATAATGGCACGTAGTCGAATTACGTTGGGAGATGCTGAGGGAATTAGATTAGGAAATGAGACACTTAAAGTAGTAAAGGAGTTTTGCTATTTGGGGAGCAAAATAACTGATGATGGTCGAAGTAGGGAGCCTATAAAATGTAGACTGGCAATGGCAAGGAAAGCGTTTCTGAAGAAGAGAAATTTGTTAACATCAAGTACAGATTTAAGTGTCAGGAAGTCATTTTTGAAAGTATTTGTATGGAGTGTAGCTATGTATTGAAGTGAAACATGGACGATAACTAGTTTGGACAAGAAGAGAATAGAAGCTTTTGACATGTGGTGCTACAGAAGAATGCTGAAGATTAGATGGGTAGATCACATAACTAATGAGGAGGTATTGAACAGAATTGGGGAGAAGAGGAGTTTGTGGCACAACTTAACAAGAAGAAGGGACCAGTTGGTAAGACATGTTCTGAAGCATCAAGGGATCACAGATTTAGCATTGGAGGGCAGCGTGCAGGGTAAAAATCGTAGAGGGAGACCAAGAGATGAATACACTAAGCAGATTCAGAGGGATGTAGGTTGCAGTAAGTACTGGGAGATGAAGAAGCTTGCACAGGATAGAGAAGCATGGAGAGCTGCATCAAACCAGTCTCAGGACTGAAGACAACAGCAACATCTTTGCTCACCTATTTGAATGTCTTATTATATCTCCCATTAACATCTGCTATTAGCTATCTGTCTGGATGAGTGAGTGGAGAGAATGTTGTCTCAACTCAGCAAAGGAAACAAATATTAGACATGGTGGGGAATTGTGTTACCAGGTGACATGTGTGATTGAGAAATATGTCCTCAGTTATTTCTAGTTCATTGTAACAATGGATTTATATAATGAGAGTGTACAAAATACAAAACTTCATGAAGAGACCAAGAGAAGCACTGACATTTTTGGCCTTAGATGTATAACAACAGAAAGTGGCTAGCTCAGGTATTACAGCAATATTCAGTAGTTGCAGATGCTCACTTCTTACACCTCTTTACTGTATCAGATACTTATAAAGTCAAAGCCTGAATTGTTACTGAACATTTAGGGGACATCAGTCAATACTTATTTTTTGAGTCACAACTGCTTATATATCAGAATAGTCACTGTCATTAGAGATGGGATGGTGTGTTACTAGGTATGAGAGGACTGGACAATATCAAGGCATAAATAAACACAATTAAGAACTACTGATTACAACATGAACATTGACAATATTATACAAGAAATCGATCTTACTGCGGACAACTTGACAAAATTTTGTCACATTTTATTCAGTGATCTTAAGAATCATTAACAATGCCCACACATAAAAGTGTTACATGTATGTGAGACACAGAAATCATTTGATTAACGTATCTCTGCTCACCTATTAGAATGTCTTGTTATATCTCCCATTAACAGCTGGTATAAGATATCTGTCTGGGTGAAAGCCTGGGGAGAATGTTGTCTCAACTCAACAAAGGAAAAAAATATTAGACACAGATGGGAGTTGTGTTACCAGGTGATATGTGCAATTGTGAAACAATATGTCCTCAGTCATTTTTAAGTTACTGTTCAAGTGGACTGATGTAGAATTTTTCTAGACTATGGAGCAGAAGTCACTGATGTGAAAAGTGACACAGTGTTACCATTTGTAAAACACTTAATACATTCAAACTGACAAATTGATGTATTACCAGTAATTCATAAACTATAACCTTACCTGCTTACATGAAAAGACTACTTTATGACACAGTACGTTTTAAAAAGTGTTTGTCTCAATATTGATAACATATCGTCTCATAAAACTTAATACCCACAATCAGAGTATTTCTGATATACGGCTGCTATATATGTTTAAATATATCATCTGTGCACAAATGACAAGAAAAATTATTACATCACACTGGTTTTCTTATTTCAGTGTAATGTGTAAAAGAACACAGCTTCACTTAACCATGATGAATATGCAACAAGTGGAAGGTAACAATGTGTGTTGTTAAATAGTCAGTTAGAAAGGGCCTTGTTCAGATGCATATGTTAAGCATGAAGCAACAAACTTCCCACTTACAGGTATCGAGCATACATTGAGAAAAGCATGAAATTTTTTGAAACTCCTTTGGAAGGAAGACTATAATTTTAGGGTCTGTGAATTCTGAACTAGCATGAAAAAGAAATCTGCCTGATAAGAAATGAATTGAAAATATAAGGTAGGAAACATTTCTGTCCTGTTTCTTCAAGAAATGCAAATGACTGCTGTAAAAATGAACCTCTGTTACTAAAATAATTACTTTTCCAAGAAGAGTTTCTTCCAGTGAAGACACAAAAGTAAGCAGAAGGAGGCTCATGTAAGTGGTTTACTCATATATGCTGTAATATTCTTTCCATATCTTTATCTACTGCCACAATAAATGAACTCAGAATAAAACTAGGTAAATATGAGACTGATAATCCTACACAACTCTATAATGCAGTATATATTGTCCTACAATGATTGCACCCTTGATGTACTTGAGTCTGACACACACCGATTAGTTTATCTGAGAATTAAGTTACTGGAGAATATTAGGCAATTTATGGATTTTACATGAAGATATATCATTAGGAACTGATATGAAAAAAAAGGAATTTCATGATATACAGAAATTTTTCTGTTTTGCAATGACATAACAATACAGACACTAATGAAATAATAGTAACAACTTAAATGAATATTTCTGCTGTCAGTATGGTATTTTGTGATACTGTTGTTCTATCCCTAATAAAGATTTAGAACAAGAGCATGAAAAGTACTTTATATTTTCATCACAAAATTACCAGAATTACTGAGACATTGTTTAGATGTGTAACATGAGAAAGCAATGAGCACAGGTCACTTATTGCTATTTTACATTGCCATGGATGTTCTTTTTTTTACATGAGTATTACAGATTACACTTTGAATGCCAAAAGCTGATTTACTATTGATCTTCTACATGATGCCAAACTCAGTTGTTTCCACAATCAAAAGTTTCATGTCTACCAGTGTAGTTGTTGTTACTTCAGATGTGATGATGTGCCACTAGGCTCAATATGGGATACAGTGAAAGAGGAGACTGGTAGAACCAGACAGGAACAGGAGCAAATAGCATTAAGGGTAGATGACACATTAGTAACTGATGGGCATAGTGTGGCAACTCTATTTAAGAAGTACCTTATATCCATTACTGTTAGAATGGGATTGTCAGGATCAGTAAATAATGTCCTTGAATATCTGAAACTAGCCTTTACAGATAGCTTCAGGTACATGAATACGTCACTCACTTCACCAAAAAAAAATAACTTCCATAATAAAATCTTTAAAAACAAAGCATTCCAGTGGTTACGATGAAATATCAACAATTTTAATTGAGGCATGTTCTTGTGAGTTTAGTACAATTCTAAGTTATTTGTGTAAACAATCAATTATAATTTGAACATTTCCTCACTGGCTAAAATATGCAGATGTTAACCCTCCATTCATGAAAGCGGACAAAGAGATACCATCAAACTACAGAGCGATTTCACTTTTGCCAGCATTCTCGAAAATTTAAAAAAAGTAATGTACAGGCAGCTTCTCAACCATCTGACCACAGATTTTGATTTCTGAAGGATTCTGGTATCGAGAAGGCTATTTACATCTACAGTGAAAGTGTACTTAATTCATTAAATACAAATTACAAGCACTGGGTGTTTTCTGTTATTTGTCAAAGGAATTTGATTGTGTGAACCAAAACATCCTATTAAAAAAATTATAAGTCTATGGTGTCCCGGGCAGCACTGAAAATGGTTCATGTCATACCTTGCTAACAGGAAACAAAGGGTGTCAGTGCAAGGGACTAGTGAATTAAGTCATCAGTCATCATCAGAATGGGAAGAAACTACATGTGCTGTCCCACAAGGATCCATTTTAGGGCCATTGCTTTTTCTTGTGTACATTAATGATCTCTCATCCGTTACACTGCGAGAAGCAGAGTTCATTTTGTTTGCAGATGACACAAGTATTGCAATAAATAGTATGTCGAATGTAGTTCTGGAAAGATCTGCTAATGACATTTTCATGGATATTAATAAATGGTTTAAAGCCAACTCACTGACATTAAACTTCGAAAAGACTCACTATGTGCGATTCAGAACCTGAGGTTTCCATCCAGCATATGCATAAAGTATGAAGAAGAGCAGATAGAAGGTGTTGACAGTCTTAAATTCTTGGGATTACTACTTGATAATAAATTTAGTTCAGAGGAGCGCACCACAGAACTGCAGAAACGCCTTAACAAATATGCAGTTGCAATTCCATTGTTAGCAGACATAGGAGACAAAAATTTAAAAAGCTTGCATACTTCGCCTACTTTCATTCCATAATGTCATATGGCATAATATTTTGGGGTAACTCTTCAAGTCAAACAAAAGTTTTCAAAGGCCAAAAGCGTGTAATATGCAATATTTGTGGAGTAAATTCACAGACGTCCTGTAGAAAGCTCTTCAAAGAACTGAGTATACTAACTACTGCCTCTCAGTAAATTTACTTCTTAATGAAATTTGTCTTAAATAATACATCCCTTTTTTCCAATAAACAGTTCAGTTCATACATATAATACCAGGAACAAAAATGATCTGCACAAGGACTTAAAACCCCTTATTTTAGTTCAAAAAGGGGACCACTACTCAGGAACACTCATCTTCAATAATTTGCCAGCAAACATAAAAAATTTAGTTACAAATAAAGATCAGTTTCGAAGGAGCCTGAAAGACTTACTAGTGGCCAACTCCTTCTACTACATTGACGAATTTTTTAATAGAAACAAATGATGTATTGTATATACTCATACTATTAGTATTGTTATTTTAGCTTAAAAATGATCTATTGTATATACTCATACTATTAGTATTGTTATTTCAGCTTAAAAACAAAAGTGACATGTTCCACATCCACGAGGATCTTCTCAGCATGGATCTATGGAACGAAAAACTAATCTAATCTAATCTAGGACAACAGAAGACTCAAACTCACTAAGATACACTGATAAAACCTCCTAATCTTCAGTTGCACAATGACAATGTTTGACAGGAAATGCAGGTATCTATTCAGTCATCTTACTAAGTTATCTGAAACCTCTCTGTCTATGCAGACTGATTAAAGCATTACTTTCTTTCGACATTGTGGACAACTTTTGATTAATTTATCAGAAGGAAAGTGTGTTGTATCTAGGAACAGTTCTTGGACTTTCACCTCTTGCCAGACCTGTAAGAGAGGTTTGATATACCTCCTGATCCTATTTGGAAATAATAGCATTTCCTTTGCATATGATGCAGTCTTTTTCTCCGATTACAAAAGCTACTCCATAAGAGTAAGACTTATCCCATTGTGGAAAGCTAATCAAAGATACAACATGGACGTGTACCTACACACAGCCGGCCGATGTGGCCGAGCGGTTCTAGGTGCTTCAGTCCGGAACCGCGCTGCAGCTACGGTTGCATGGATGTGTGTCATGTCCTTGGGTTAGTTAGGTTTAGGTAGTTCTACGTCTAGGGGACTGATGACCTCAGGTGTTAAGTCCCACAGTGCTTAGAGCCATTTGAACCTACAAACAGATATTTTATTCAGATATAAATGTGTTAAAACTGACACTATATCATGAAAACGGCATTTAATTCTCTATCTGCTACATTATTACTCTACTGTATATGCATAACCAGGAAGTAATTCATATTAAGAAGAGATATTATTAATGACCAGTGGCCAATATTAACAAAACATTGAAACAGAAGTTATTGGGAACCAACACAAACTTCAACTTTTGAAGGGGGAAATTTGTTAGGACAGTTATTTAGTTAGTTACATTCCCCACTGATCAATCTCACAGTAACCATTATGATGTGCAATGTGTCAAGTGCACAAGAAATGCACACATGAATCATGGATTTTTTTTAGGCTTAAAATATTTATTACCTACTTCATTCCCTTAATTGGGACAAAATGTATATATTATACCTATAGATTTATTTATTACTATTCTACAATTCATCTATGGTATAGAATTAATTGTCAAGGGGATATGGTCTCAATATATTTTTGAAACTTTTATTGCTGTCTGTCAGACAATTTACTTTATCTGGTGTTTTCTCAAAATGTTTTGCAGCTGCATATTTTACCCCTTTCTGTGCCAGAGATAGGTTAAGTACAGCATAGTTTAAGTCTTTCTTTTGTCTGGTAATATAATCATGAATGTCATTGTTGTTTTTAAACTGGTCCATAGTGTTGAGGAAAAAATTCTTTTTTCAGTAGTTGTTTTGTGAGGCTGTTGAAAGAATTTCTAACTTCATAGACAGATGCCTACAAGATGTGTGACTATTAGCCCCACACATTATTCCGACCACTTTCTTTGAGAAGTGAGTACTTTCTGCCTAAGTGTTAAGTTACCCCAAAATATCATTCCATATGACATCAGAGAGTGAAAGTATGCAAAGTATGTTAAGTTATATATCCTCAAAATTGGCAATTATTCTGAGAGCAAACGTTGCTGAACTAGTCATTACGGAAATCGAAAATGTGAATTTTGCAATTAAGATACTCATCTACATGTACACCCAAAAACTTAGAACGCTCTACCCTGACTACTAACTTCTGTTGATTTGTTATATTTATTGAGGGAACCGTACCCCTTGCAGCAGAAAGTTGAATGTTTGGTGTTTTTGAAAGTTTAGAGCAAGCCCATTCACAGAAAACCAATTAATAGTTTTTCCAAAGAGATTATTTTTATCATTTTCTATTGGAGTTTCTATTACTAGATTAATAATTATGCTTGTCCCATCATTAAAGAGTGTCAGTGTAGCTTCTTCTTTCAGATAAGAAGGGATGTCATTCACACATCAAGAACAGAAGGGGACTCATGAACGAAGCCTGTGGGACACCTAACGTGGTTTTTACCACAGCTAGATGAAGTGGCAAACTTCTTGCTGAGATGGCTAACCTCTCTTGAGGACATTACTTTCTCAATGATTTTTGAAAATTCTGTTAACTAGGGTATTGGTCAGCATTATTGACATCTGTGGTGTCCCCTTTCTTGTAGAGAGCTGGACAATGGTATATTTTAAACCTGACTGGAAAAATATCTTGAGTTAGTGATGCATTACATATGTGACTAAGAACATCAGCTGTAACTGCTCCACATTGTTTTAATATCTTGTTAGAGATGTCATCTACTCCAATACAACATCTTCTTTTCAAAGTTTCAATGATTTTCATTATTTCACAAGAGGATGATAGATGAAAATTAAACTGACCCAGATTTCTCAAAACTCATTCTTCCATGTACTGCTTGGCTTTTTCTTTTGAACTATTCTCACCAATTTTTTCACCTACATTTAAGAAATGGTTGTTAAATACATTAGATACTTGTGTACTATTGGTTAAGATGGCCTCAGCCCCTATAATATTAGTACTACCTATCCCACTGATTACTTTCCTATCTCCCTTCTAACAAAGTTGATTTGATTTTGTTGCCCAAGTTGTAATTTCATCTCTAACATACATATTTCTTGATTTTCTGACTACAAACTCAGTATGTTACAATGATTTTTGTAATGTAAAATTACTTCTCGGTCTTCACTACTTTTTGGTGCTTCATGTAGTTTTCTTTTTCTTTCTCAAGACACTTTAACACCTGTATTAATACAAGGATCCTTTGAAAACATTTTGGTTTTACATTTAATAATTTTCTTGAGCAATAGAGTTCAAAAATCCACTTAAATTTATCAAGAAATATGTCGCATTTATCATTGGCATTTGGTTCATTGTATAAATCTACTCAATTAAAATTTCTTAAACTTTCTCTGAAGTACTCTATAGATACTGAGTTCAGCAACCACACACATTTACATAATGGTTTCTGAGCTGTACACCCTGCTAGGTTTTGTAGGTTAATCAATTGTGCATCATTGTCTGTTAACCCATTTATCACAGGGAAAGCATGTGTTAGTTTTGCATCCACTTGCTGCAAAAATACGCTGTCTTGTGCTATAGGTGTAGGGAAACTGATTACTGATCCTATGTTATATGTCATTAATAACAGCTGTAATTCACTTATCTTATCAGAATTACTTTGAATGCTTACATTGAAGTCACCACAGATTAATAACTTCTTCTTTTCATCTGACAGAGATCATAATAGAAAGTTAAACTTTTCTTATGAGTAACTCCTGATCTTCTAATGGGGACCTGTACACTGTCACTAATATCAACACTACATTATCTAGGTGTAGGTCAAACGTCAAAACTTATAAGTGCTGGTTGACACAAAATATGCTTACGTCTATAGTTTTGTATTTATACCTTTGTTTTGTGTAAATGCCAACTCCTCCTTTATCCGTGCTAGATCTCCAAAAGTAAGATGCTATATTACACTGAAACTTTCCATCCCCACAGTGACATGGTGTCCAGACAGAAAAAGTGTATCCATCTCATTCCTATTTTTGAGATCATCTAAATACCGTAATGCCTCATCTACTTCATTCTTTTATTCCCCTGGTATTATCATGAAATAAGTTAATACTATCCTTAGCTTTATCCCTATTTACAGTACATGAAGCTTCTTTTATTCTATTTTTCTTGATTATTGTCTGTCTGGACTTTGGCTTCAATATAAAAAAAACCGGAATGCCTTGTGACATTAACCACAGGGACCATCTCTTGTGCAACTGTGGCCACCCTTACAGTATCTGTTAATAGAGAAGCTAACTTGTCTTTCCCCTTCCGTTTTGGGTGCATGTGATCCCCACCTACAAATAGCATCAACTGAAATGAAACTTATGTGAGATTTTGCCAGTGTCTGCAGCATGCTGTTCAGTTCAGCGTTAACATGCCTTACAGCATTGTCTACCCAGCGCCGATCATGATGCTGAAACACCTCCATAAACCCTGCATTTTTGTGCCTATTTTCTGCTCCTATTCTATCTGGGTCACCCCTAAAACTAGATCTTGGATTCATAGCCAGGTGTTTCCTGCTCACCCAGCTATAATTATCTGATCTGTCTTAGCTGACCACTGGGTTTCAAAAAGCTTCTGACCTGGTACCCAGCACCTAATTTCTCCTGAAGCAGTTGGCTAAGAATCTCAATTCATTGGTAAATATCATACGTTCCAAGTTAAACAGACCTTCTGTTTCGGGGGACGAGATGGTGCACAACACAAGGTGTAGTTTGGCCATCCACACATATTGTAATTATGCTTAAAAATTACACAACTTTACTCATCATAAAACTGAGTAACTGACCAATAATAATAACTCCAAATTATCTTTAATATATTACACATCACGTAAATTTGTAAAACTCATAATATTTACAAATGTTTCACAAAACAACCTCATGTCTCAAAACTACGAAGACAGCAGAAAATGTATTTAACTGCTTATGGAAATCTCTGTTGTGCTCTCCTTCGTGTGATAATACAATGGATCACCAGGCTAAACACCAGCCACGGAACATCACTTGTTCTTGGGTATACTTTCCACCAAATTCATTACTTCCCCTACAAAACTATTGGACAATCCTGTTGCATATTATTTCAGCATCAAGAGGGTATATGAGAAAAAGTTTCCCCAGCTAAACAAAGGCACAATCATTAAACATAGCTGTTAGCTGCATTGCTACGTAAAATGTGCCTTTGTCAAACAGTTTCTACTTAGCTATTTGCAATGTTCTGTTGGACTCATATCTCTCTTTGATTGTCTATTTTAATTTAATGATATACTATCTCACACTTGTTTTTCTTAGAACAGTTTGGAGGTAGGTATTAAGTCTCACAACACCCATACTGGGAATCCTGCCGAAGCTTTTCCCATTTCACTCCAATTACTATATTCCCATCTATGCCCTGATCTATTAATGCTTGATTTGTCATTCTATCTACTTACATATGGAGATATGTATGCAACACAGCATATTTTAGAATAATTGAGCCTCAACACTAATAAAATTTCATCTTATAAATCTGTATAATAATGATGAGCTTTTCCTGTCTACTGGGTGTTACCTATATATAATTACTTCATCTATACAGAGCATATTAAACAATTGTAAATCCAGGTTTGATTATCAATAATACTATCAAAGGAGAAAAATTGGTACTCACCATAAAATTGACATACTGACTTGCTGACAGGTACCGCACAAAGAGTGTTACACATTTGTTGTATAGAATCTCCTGACTGTCAAGTCTTATGTTTGCACACAATCAACATGCAGCCAGCAGACAACAGCACGGCAAGAGGGGTCGAGTACTGGTATGCGTACATACACTGCTCAGGGAATTGTTCAAGCATTGGAGATGCCTGAGAACATGCTGCATAAATTTCTATGAAACATCACACAGTGCTATCCACAGAAAACCACCCCTGTTCAGGAGTTGCATCCTGTTGGTTTGCCATCTATACAAACATTCACTTTATAATTTTTGTTCAGATGGAAGTGGACAATGAGAGGTCCTAGAAATGATGTGTACAGATGAAGCTCATTCCCATCTCCAAGGACATGTTGACATGAGGAATTGCACATTATGGGCAACAGAAAATCAGCACACCCATCAACTGTTACCACTTCATTCTGCAAAGGTGACTGTGTTGTGCAAACTGACACCGTTGTTTATTGTAGGGCTGTATTTTTTTCACGAGATTAGTACCATCGGTCTTATCACCTGTTTTTAGAGTTACCAGACCAGTACTTTATATCAGTTACATAAATTAAGAAAATAGGAGATCCCATGAAGGAACGTTGAAGCACTCCATGTTTTACATCAGTAATTTTTTATTTAAATGACCCACCATTGTTGCAAGCAACATAAAACATTTGGTGTTGCTCACACATGATTTTGTCAGTTTATAAACAGTTCCCCTAAGAAGCAGTTTTGACAGCTTGTTAAGTAAAATGTAGAATATTAGGCAAACTATGGCTTCTTTATGAAGAAACAACATTATGTACTGGTATGAAAGGAATAAAGTTATATTATACAGAAATGTTTTTTGTTACACTAACGTAGCAATAAGTCAGCATAGTGGTAACTTACTCAGCTCATATCTGGAGCAGTTTCGTAATTCGAGTTATTTTTGGTCAATTCCTGACTAAACGTAGAACATGAGTATGCAGAAAACTATACATATTGATCACTAAACCACTATAATTAGTGAGATGTTGTCCTTAGATGTGTAACACTAGAAAGCTCTGTTCTCAGATCCATCACTGATACTTAACACTGCCACATATGTTATTTTCTTTGATAGTTATATTATATAAACACTTCAGATATCACAAGCTGATTTAATATTGACGCCTTACATGATGCCACCCACAATTTTCCCACAATCAATAGTTTCATATCCGACAGCTTTGCTGCAGTCACTTCAGACGTGATGGTGTGCTACTAGGCAACAGGACAACAGAAGAGTGTAACTCATTAAGATACACTATCTGACTATTGTGACCTCCCAATCTTAAGCTGCACAATGACAACATTTGAAAATTAATCCAGGAACCTGTTTAGTCAACTTACTCAGTTACCTGAAACATCACTCCATCTATACAAACAAATAAAAGCATTATTTTTTTTTTCAACTGAATGGTCGAGTTTTGATTAACTTATCTGTAGGGAAGAGTGTTGTTGCCTGGAACAGTTTTCACATTTTCACCTCTTACCAGCCCTGTAAGAGAAGTTTAGTTTATTTTCTGGTTACATTTTGAAATACAAACTTCCATTTTTTGTGCGATGCAGCCTTTATCTGAACTTACAAAAGTTACTCCAGATAAGGAAGATTTTCCAAATGTGAAAAACTGTTGCAAGATACAATATGGTGATGTACTTAGGAGCAAATATGATGTTCAGATTTCAAAGCGTAGAAATTGATAAAATATTATAAACACTGCATGTAATAATCTATGTGGTGCATTATCACTTTACTACCCACCAATACCACAGGAAGTAAATCAAGTTAAGGAGAAGCATTATCAAAAAACAGTTCCAAGTTAAAAATTTTTGAAAACAAAGCTATTGGAAATCGAGACAAATGTCCTTTTGTGAATTGCTGAAATTTGTCATAACATTGATTAACGTCAGTTGATTAGCAAATATCATGTGTTCCGAGCTTAAGATACCTTGTTTCAAGGGACAAGTTGATACGCAACACTAAGTGTGGTTTAACCATTCACACGCTGTATAACCAGGTTTCAAAAATACAACATTTTACTTGCCATACAGCTCTTTAACTGAACAATAACTATAAATTGAAAATAGCTTTAACATATTATACAGCACTTGAATGCCTATAAGTCATAATATTTACAAATGCTTCACAAAACAACTTGTTGTCCCACAACAACAAAAATAGTAGAAAATTCCAGATAATGCATACGCTATCATGACTACACTCTCCTTTATGTGATTATAAAATGGATCTCTAGACTGAAACACCAAACAGGAAACATCATATGTTCCTGGGTATACTTCCACCCCAGGTACAATACCCTTCACTACAGAACTCTTAGAGAACCTTGAAATATCTCATTTTAACACCAAGAGAGTACAAAACAAAATGTCTCCTCAACTAAACAAAGGGCACAAATGTTAGACATAGCTGTTAATTGTATTACTAGATGAAATGTGTCCTTGTCAATCAGACTCTACTAAGCTATTTGCATTGTTTTATTGTACCTATGTAGCTGTTTGATTTTATAGTTTAATTTCATGATGTACCCTCTCTCCACTTGTTCTACTTAGAACTGTTGGAGATGTGGAACTCCAGTTCAGGTATTAGGTCACACAACTATCACACTAGGAATGCTGCCAAAGCTTTTCCCATTTCACTCCAGTTAATATATTCACACTCACACAATAATTTATTAATGTGTTATCTCTTATGTTAGCTATATACATAAGTACATATGTATACAACACAGCATATTTTACAGTTATCACACCTCAACAATGATGACATTTTATTTCAAAAATCTATATAATTATCAGGTAGTTTTAGTGACTGGTTGGTAATATCCATCTTTAAGTAGTACATTTATTTATAATTAATGAGGACAAATTATTAAACAAGGGAAAGTCCAGGTTGGAATATCAACAGTATAAGGAAAAGGAATAATTGCTACTCACTATACTGAAACTATGTTGAGTTGCTGACAGGTGTAATGAAAAGACCGTTATTTAATGAGCTATTGACCAAAACCTTCTTCAGAAAGGGAAAGACATACATATTCAAATAAGCAAGCACATCTCACACATGCCACAGTTAATGGAGGTACCAGTCATGTGTGCATGAGTTGTGCCTGCTTGTGTGAATGTGTATGTGTTTTCTTTTCTGAAGAAGGCTTTGGCTGAAAACTCGATGTGTAACAGGCTTTTTGTTGAGCCTGTCAACATATTAATCCTACCATGAGTACCAAAGACAACATATTGCACCACATGGCTTTGCATATTTCAACTTAAGGAGTAAAAAGAGATCATACTTAAACTGTAGTGAACTTGCAATGAGAAAGTTGTAGTATTGTGCATTGTTAATTTGCACAATGCGACAGAGGATGGTCTTGTTACAAGTTTCTGATGAACTTTGTTCAAGAAATTGGGTCTCCACATTGAGATACAGGCCTATGTCTCAAAATGTAAGTTAATTTTTTCAAGAAACCATGCAAAGATGTGGTCAGTGGTAATATCTCTGAACTTATAACTATCACAGAGAACATTTATCTGACGAAAATTGAGACTTAATTATAAAATATATCATTTTGCTGACTTTTTTTTTTACAAAAATTGAAAATTAGTCTTTGAAAATATGCAACATGTGTTCTTTCATGAATACACAATTTACTAACTAGTTATGCACTTCAAAAATAAAACTGATAATTGTTGCATGGACATCTCTATGACAGTGAACCAAAAAATTGTAGGACAATTCTGTTATAACAAAAAACCTTTGTATTGTTTCTTGTTTATATACAGCCAATCTTGCTTACTTGACAAATTTAAAACATTCTTTAAACTTTATTATTCTTTCAAAACTGATCTTGAGTGAGAAATGTGGGAGGTGTTATAGGGTAGAGAGTAAAGGCATTTGTTGCCAATCTTGCAGGAAATATTTTCACTGAGGGGGGGGGGGGGGGGGATGCTGTGGGGAAAATGTTGGGAGAACAGAAGAGGCTTTTTCCTGGAACTGGAGAGTATGCTGTAGGAACATTTTAATTGGGAACAGGAAAGTAAAATATGTGCTCTTCAGGCACAGTTATAGAGAGCAAGAAAGGAACTGATAAGGATCAAGGAAGATAGGGGGGAGGAGGGTGGTTGGGAACTGGTAGCTGATAGGAGGCTAGGAAGAAAGAGAACATGATTTGATAGTTTTATCATCAACACCAAAAACAGGTATCAACCCCTGCCAGAGTTAATTAGAGAAAAGCCTCAGGTAGAACGAGGAGCAGAAAATGTGCAA
Source organism: Schistocerca serialis cubense (assembly GCF_023864345.2). Taxonomy (NCBI): domain Eukaryota; kingdom Metazoa; phylum Arthropoda; class Insecta; order Orthoptera; family Acrididae; genus Schistocerca; species Schistocerca serialis. The sequence continues at coordinate 738,390,422 of NC_064640.1, read as the reverse complement.
CGCACTTCAACCAAGGACAAGAAGCCTAGGAGTGAACAAAGTGTTAGGAAGAAGAAAGTGCAGCTGCTAGGTAGTAGCCATGGTCAAGGCACAGACCCACAATTACAGGGAAGTTTAGGGGCAGCATACCAGGCCACCAGTATCTTCAAGCCATATGTAGTGCTAAGTCAAGTGATACAGAACTTAGGGTCTTAATGGAAGGACTATACAAAAGAGGACCATGTAGTGATAGTGGGTGTGTTGGGAACAGTTTGGAGATGATGGGGCATGTGACATAGGTGGTGACCTGGGCAAGATAGTTTCCCTGACTCATGACACCAAGGTACACTTTGTTGAGCTGTTCTGGTGTCATGATCGGCCACACCTTGATGGAGCTGTGAGGTGAATCAGTGTAGGGGAAGGGATGGCTCTGAGGGCAGTTAACTTCACTCATGTTTCTCTGCTGCCTGTCAGGACTATCAACAGATTGAGTTTCAGCCTACACCTAAACAGGACTGGGAAGGGAAGTTTGGTACAGTGATTCAAGAAAGTATAGGGGGTGGATCTTGGGCCATGCACGGTCAAATATTTGTTGTTATGGGTAGGAAAATTAAGTCTTTTTTAGGATAAATCCCAGACAACAGGTTCCCCTGCCTAAGAGAATACATCCAGCACTTTAAATAATACTGAAACAATCACTCACAAGACAGATCACTCCAAACATCAAACATGCCAGATGTCACAAGGAGAAACAAACCCTTGGAAAGAGTAACATGGGGTGTTACACAGACTTAACAATTCTCCATCAAAACCTGCAGTCAATACAATACAAAATACAAGTCTTACTGCAGAACTGCTTCAAGGTGTGGAGGATCATTCATTTATATCAGAAAGGGAACACAGTTCAAACCAAGATATGACCTCTATACAGAAAGTGAAGACAGACTCTTCGAAATATCAGCTATTGAATTAACAGGCCTTGTCATCACCAAGAAATTGATCATTTTATGTGTGCATAGGTCCCCACTGGTAGTGTGGACACTTTTTTCAATAAATTAACAGAAGTTCTAGATAAAGACTCAAGTACAAAAGTCAACATAATTCTGTGTTGGGAGATTAACATCAACATTAATGTAATAAATGAATCCAGCAGCATCCTCATAAACATCCTTCAAAGTTTTGGCATGTCTCTATTGGTCAATAGTGCAACAAGGGTTACTACAATGACTGCATGAGGCCACAAATATTGACAGGGAAATGTGATGTAGCTGTAAAAGATCTCAGACTATCAGACCATCTCTGTCAAATAACAACAGTAAAATCAGGCATTGACTCATTCCCTAAACTACAAGCCTACAAATGACATTTATCAGATATCAAAATAAAATATTTTTTAAAGGGAACTAGCAAAACAAAGCTGGGATGAAATGAATAAGGAAACCAATGTGAATATGAAATTCTCTAAATTCTCCACATTATTTAAACTGAACTTTGAAGAGGCTTTTCCAAACGTATGCATCCCTGTATCAACATCTCACTAAGACAGATGGATGACGGCAGGTATTAACAAGTCCTCCCAAACACTTAAATACCTCAGTTCCATGCAAAAGTGTTGCAATGATCCATAATTCTTAAATTTCTGTCATAGATATAAAAAGATCTATAGGAAGGTGCTGATTGCTGCAGAAAAGTAATTTTATGAAAAAATTATGTATATTGCATAGATAAAAAGCAAAGCAGTCTGGGATGTTATAAAAAGTCAACAGGGAGATGGAAAGAAATGCAGAATGACATACTACTAAGAGAGGGGGATAAGGTAATAATTGATCCACAACACTTAGCAAACTATGTAAACGAGTATTTTTGAAGTATTGCAGAGAAGGCACAGAAAAAATTCCCCAAAACAAATATAATGGCTGTAAATAATGTTGCACTAAATGCAATGATGTTACTTCCAACCACAGACAATGAAGCAAATAAAACTGTTCAGAAACTAAAAAATATAAAGTCGGTAGGCTTAGAGTAAGTACCAGTGTGTGTACTGAAATAATGCATAGAGATTATACAAGGCCCCTTAACAAATATTGTAAATGAATCCTTAACATCAGGGACATTTCCAGGGCAGTTAAAACAGCCAAGAATTTGCTTAATAGAGGTAATGCTGAAGACATAGAAAATTAAAAGCCCATTTCCCTGCTGTCACCATTCTTGAAAATAATACAAGCAATTATGAAAGACAGATTAATGAATTACCTGAATAAATACAATCTTTTAAGTGAATCACAGTTTGGTTTATGAAGTGGTAGAAATATTGAGTCAGCCATAGTAGAATTCACAAAGGTTGTACTTGATGCTCTTGACAAAGATGAGTGTGTCACACGAATATTTTGGGATATTTCTAAGGCCTTTGATACAATTGACCGCAAGACTCTATTTAATAAATTAGAAGCATTTGGAATAAGAGGTGGTAGCTAATGACTGGTTTCGATCATACCTAGCAAATAGGGTGCAAAGAGCAGATATAACGCATACTTCAAATAGATTTAAGCATTTGCTAAAACACTGATCAGAACCAAAATACATTAATATAGGGGTTCTGCAAAGTAGCATATTAGGACCAATACTATTCTTGATATACATCATTGAGTTTCCCAGTGGTGTTACTCACAGTGAAATGAATCTCTTCGCTGATGACAACAACATTGTAGTCACTGAGAAAAGCAGAACTCCTTGAAGTGAAAGCAAATGAAGCTCTCAAGGAAGATTATGGTTGGTCAATAAGCAATAAAGTGACACTGAATATAAAGAAAACTAATGCCATGAATCTCAGTTTGAAGAGGGAAAATGACAAAGTTAATTTAAATGTAGATGGCACCTCTGTAGACTGTGTAACCAATGCAAAATTTCTGGGAATGAATATTTATTCTCAGCTGAAGTGGTGTGAACAAACAAAGGTACTTGCAAACACAATGTCATCAGCATATTATGTCCTTAGAATCCCATCATCAGCGTGTAACATGCAGTGTCTTTTAGTTACATACTATTCATATGTACACTGAATTCTTAGATATGGCATTCTATTTTGGGGAACAAATGCTCAAAATATGAACACAAGATTCAAACTCCAGAAAAGAGCTATAAGAATAATAACCAAAAATACAAGTTGAGCTCATTGTAAAGATCTGTTCAAATCACTGTGAATTTTAACTGCTCCGTTGGAATGGATTTACCAGTCAGTTGTGAGCACATCCAAAACAAGATTGGTAATTAGTGCACAAACAGTTGTGTCCATGACCGAGGAACAAGAGCTAGACTCAACTTACAACTGCGAAGAAAAAATAAACATAAAACTCAAAACAGCATATCCTATCAAGGAATAAAACCATACAATAAATTACCAAAAGAGATAAAAGAAATTTCAAAAATACACTTATTTAAAAAGGCAGCTAAAACGGACCTGCTATGCAATACGTTTTGTACATTGAAGGATTACTTAAATAAAACAGACTAGGAGTTCGGTAAAAAAATGTCTTACAAATAAATAACAATAATCATTGTAAAACATCCTACATTCCACATAACACCTTCACACTATACTTTTTCCTCCTTTTTTCCTTTTCTAGAAAAACTTACCCCCAAACTCATCCCACAATACTAACACCTCTTCACCTCTCTGAGCTCAACACCTCACTCATTACAGAGGGATGTTGACTCAGTTTTTGAGGATAGCAAATGGGAAGTTGTGGCAGAGAAAATGGCCCACAGATCACCAGTGTGTGTGTGTGTGTGTGTGTGTGTGTGTGTGTGTGTGTGTGTATTTGAAGTGAGTGAATCGTTATGAAACAATGTGTGAATAGTGTGTGCAGTGCCTGATAGTGAGATATGAGTGAACAGTGGGGCATTAGATTATTTAAAAGTTATTTGTAAGAAAAGTATTGTATACCAGGAGTTAATTTAATGGTTGTCTCTAACTACAACTATAGGCCAATTGCTATACTATCTGTCTTCTCAAAAATATTTGAATACTGTATGTTAACTAGATTAGAAATATGTTTAAATTCTAACAACATAATCACATCTTTCCAATACGGATATCGGAAAAATAGGTCCACCACACATTCTCTGTATGCATTTCTAGAAAAGTGCTCAAGTCTCATTGACCATAAACAACCTGCTGTTAGTGTATATCTTGATCAGTCCAAGGCCTTTGACAAGGTCGACCACAAACTGCTGGTTTTGAAACTCCATAAGTATGGGATTAGAGGTGTAGCCCACAATTGGTTCCATAGCTACCTTGGTCAAAGAAAGCGATATGTGGAAATAAGAAAATCAGAGACATTCAGGCACTGCAGGTCTGATATACTACATACAACAAATGGCGTCCCTCAGGGATCTGTCCTTGGCCCTATTCTCTTCATTTTGTTCATAAATGATCTCCCACAACACATACCAAATGCCAGCTCCTTTCTGTATGCAGATGACACAAATATCCTGATAACCAGTAGAGATGACACATTGCAAGATGCAAATAATGAAACTAATTGTCATTTACAATCGTGGTTTGAAGCAAGTAGACTACTCATAAATATTCAAAGAAATTGTAAGTATGAACTTCCCTACTAAAAAAATCTAAACCCCTTCAATGCAGTTTTAGTTATAGGCAAAGATGACATTATGAACAGGCGGGAGACCAAATTTCTTGGACTTACCATCAGTAACACACCAAGTTGGAAACCACATATTGAGGCATTGTCACAAAAGCTTAGTAAAACCTGCTATCTGTTATGATCATTAAAAGACACAGCCAGTGTCAATACCTTGAAGCTGGTGTACCATGCCCTGTTTGGGTCACTCTTGAGCTATGGCTTAATCTTCTGGGGAAAGAGCTCTGATTCTCTCACAATTTTCAAGTTACAAACACATGTAGTAAGAAAAATGAAATGTAAAAAAAGAACTGAACACTGTAAACCACTATTTCAACAGCTAAAAATCCTGCCACTGCCATGCCTCTATATATTGGAACTAGCTTGTTTTACAGTACAGCACTTGGATGCCCTCGATAGAAATGCAGACAGCCACACACATGGCACCCGAAACAAAACACAGTTACAAATTATAGTGCACAACACAAAATTATATGCGAATGGGGTTAAATGTATGGGCATTAAAATATACAACCACCTCCCAACATACATAAAAACAACCAAAAACCCAAAAATTATGATAATTAAATTAAAGGAATTGCTACTAAATCACTATTTCTATTCCGTACATGAATTTCTTGAAACAAAATTTTAATTACTTGCAATAAGCTGTTTATTCAGTTGTAGATGTTTCTACTTAGTAAGATAATTTAAATATTTTATCTTGTCTATATTCTGTCTGTATCTCATATATGTATTCTGCTATGTGAACTATGTACCACAAAATTTAATTACTTGTAGTAAGCTGTATATTCACCTGTAGATATTTATACTTAGTAAGACGATTTAATTGTTGTTTGTTACTCATATTCTGTCTGTAACCCTTATATGTATTCTGCTATGTGCAGTATGCACCACCATCATCTCTCATTCACACACCACCTTATTATATATTTTGTCTATATATGCTATATGTATTCTGTTATGTGAGTTATGTGCCGCTACTGTCATCTCTCGTCATTTAATATCTTAACAAAATTTTTCAAATTAGCTTGTCCTATAACATGACGTGCTTTGCTGTACAAATTGTATGATCTACAGGACCAATAATAAATCAAATCAAATCAAACTGTATGTGTGTATTAATTAGCTCATTTTAAATTGGTCTAAGTTTGTACATACTTTAACATGTCCTATATCGTTGTAAAAAGAGATCTTTGGATGAATAAAGCTACTATTACTACTACTACTACTACTACTGCTACTACTACTATTACTAGAATGGAAATACTTCAGGAATGAAGGGCCCCGTTCAACAAAAAATAGAAGCTCTGAGTTTGTGACCGACTCAGCTGACATTGTGTGTAGTATTATATTTTTATGTAATGTGTGTGTAGTTTGTTCAAATGTATCAAATGGCTCTGAGCACTATGGGACTTAACTTCTGAGGTCATGAGCCCCTAGAACTTAGGACTACTTAAACCTAACTGACCTAAGGACATCACACACATCCATGCCCAAAGCAGGATTCGAAACTGTGACCGTAGCGGTTGCGTGGTTCCAGACTGTAGCGCCTAGAACCGCTCAGCCACCTCAACCAGCTGAGTAGAATGTGACCAATGTGTAGTAATCAGAACTGAGAAATGAATTAGTTATGAAATGCCCATTTTTTACATTATTCAGAATGTGTTTATATAAGAGTATTGTACACCAGAGCTAAAATGAATTAGGTTGTACTGTTTTAAGGAGACTGACCTTGCATGCAAGAAGGTAAGGACGACAATATTCATTTCACATCCTGATTTCTGTTTTTGGTAGTTTTTGTAAATAATTTCAGGGTAGTTTCTAAAATTATGTGTCCTTCCAATATGTCTTTCACCCTTGTTAAACTATTAAGTATCTAAACGCCTGTATAAATGAATATTTATTTTCTTATACTGTATTACCACATGGCCAATATCGTGATAAAAGTAACTTGTAGACAAAAATAACTACTACTGTAGGTGATACTACTACCACAACTATTATTGCTATAATACTGCCTATTTGTAGAAAACTTCATACAGCTTACAATACTTTTTTTAAAAGCATCTTTAAATTATGTAGGATTCTACTGCTTTCAAAGATTCAGAAGTTGTAGTAATACAATACTCACTTGTCACAAGGAGAAAGCACAAAACGAAGTTTTCCAGCCAATATTTGTATCTGTGTTCCTAACTGGTCTGATTAGCAGGAGCAAAGACTACTAACATGTGCACACTTTACATGAAACGTACTTCTCCTGCAGATTAGTAACTTTTGAAAATAATCCAGTTTCCTTTATATAAAATTAAAAATGCATGTAACAATAAGGTTCTTATGAAATAAATATTATGATATACAGGTAACTTGTACACATTCCAGAAACATTGTACAGTGCCTCCTACAATACAGAAGAATGTATGTATTCTAAAACAATACTGGTATGTGGTTTCTGTTCAAACAGAACGGAATTATTCAGTTAAAATCATTTCCACCTACTGCAGAACAATCAGAGAAGGATTTATTGTTACACAACAGTGTACAATTCTCATAGGGTTGAGGTTACTGCAGAATAAATTCCTTTCAGATAATGATAAGACACATTTACAGAAAATTCATGCAGATAAAAATATCTCTTCCACTATGAAACTGTTTCATTGTGTATATGAAAGTTTATTTGTTATAGGAATTTCCTTTGCTGTCAAATTCTGGAAGTAACACAGGGAACTTTCTGGTCCATGTTGATGTATACAGTGGATATTTACAAGGAAAAGTACATCAAATGATCTAGACTACACTCACAAGTGTCACTGTCAGTCAAGTCTGGAGGGAGTAGCCTATGCTGCTTAAGAAGTTAGTTCAGTTCACTGCTGCAACTTTAGCGTTTTTGTGATCAATGTGCCTATTTTAGATGAAGCAACTCCACAAACGCTTTCTAATGTGATCAATTTATGAATGAATTACCTGACTTCATTCTCTTCTTTCTTTTCATCTGCTAGCAATAGAAAATTAGCAAAAGTTTTGTAAATATTGTTAAACAATGTTTCAGTTCACTTCAGTATCGTCTGTGAATTTTCTGATCATGCATGCACATGCTATTTCATTCAGAACGTATGAAGCACGAATACCAAACACTAAACAGAAGGGCTTCTGAGCAACTAAGAGGCATGTAGAAAAGGTCAGTTTACCTGGCTGTCTGTGTAGCCAAACAAATTGCAAGACCAAATCAAGTGATACCTGACTTAATCGTTTGAGGAAGATTTTACAGAAGATGACTTTGTACATATAGTGGTTGGAGTGGGAGACAGTTGAGACAGTGACACAGCATATGACATGCATGGTGACCAGGCCACATACGTGAATAGAACTTTGAAGCAGCCGATTTCAAACGTTTTGAACAGGTATTTGTTGGGACTATAGTTTCATAGCGTTTCACTAGAGACTAGACACCTAAAAAGGACTAGGAAGGGGAGGTTGGTATAACAGATTAATTAATGAAAGTATTTGGGGGGGGGGGTGCATGTTTTAAATACCTGTTTTCATGAGTAGGAGAAGTAGTTCTTTTTTAGCACAAGTCCAGACACCATGTTCCCCAGCCTAACAAATGTATCCATCGATTACTAAACTACTTGAGCAAATTCGCACAAGTTGCATCACACTGAAAGGCACACTTACTAGATGTTGTGAAGAAAATCATAGCAAAAAGCAACACGGGACATTTCACGCACTTAAAACTTTCCCATCAAAACGTGAAATCAATAAAAAATGAAATATAGCTGTCTGAAGTAGTGCTCTAGTGTATGCGTGACTGTTGTAGAGACAGAAATCCGATATGTAATACTATCTTTGAATGAGAGGGTAGAATTTTGCAATAAGAATAATAGTACTGCCTCATGCTCTTTTTGAGCTCAACGTCCCATTCATTAATGAGCGATCCTGACCCATTATTTCAGGAGCCAAATGAGAATTTGCATTACAATAATGTAAATGAAACGTTATGTCAAGACCCTGATGTCCCCTGATAGCATGTCGGTGTAAAGCGAGTGAGTGACGTGTACAGAAACGAAGGACAGTGTAATGGTAGATTCTTACATCATGAAACAGGACGATCCAAATGAGATTGTAATGTTTATCATGGATTGGCCTTGGATTCAGGACAGAGGCTCCAATGCTCAATCAACCATCCTGATTCAGGGTTTCCATTGGTTCACCAAACTCCTTCAAGCAGATTCACAGATCTTTCCTACTACAAAATCATTACCAACTACATGTCTCTTCCCTACGAAACTATATGTACGTAAGCTTGAATAATTTTTTTTGGGTTCCATGGGTTCCTTCTTAAACTGTAACACCACAATGTGACCACTACCATTAAAGCAGTATTACATTGGCGAATAAATCTACTACCAGTGCCACTAGCTTTACCCATATTCTGGAGAATGGGCAGTAGGTTGCTGCATGGCTGATGAAAGATAAAATAAATAGAGGTGGTAAAATGGAAATGTCGTGTGGCTAGGGTCTCCCATTGGGTATACCGTTCGCCTGGTGCAGGTCTTTCGATTTGACGCCACTTCGGCGACCTGCGCGTCGATGGGGATGAAATGATGATGATTAGGACAACACAACACCCAGTCCCTGATCGGAGAAAATCTCCGACCCAGCCGGGAATCAAACCCGGGCCCTTAGGATTGACAGTCTGTCACGCTGACCACTCAGCTTCCAGGGCGGACTAATAGACGTGGTGAAGCGATAGCTACTGTATTGGTGGTGAAACGATAGCTACTGTATTATCAATATGCACTGTGATGCAGAAAACGACAATTAAGTTTTTAATAATAAAGGTATAAAAGATCACTGAATTCCATCACAGAATGAGTATGAGCTTTTGCACAGCAGTTTAAGGTTTGTAAAGATACAAGGTTAATGTTAAATATGGCTGGAGTGTGACAATGCCATCTCCCCTGAAATTTTAGTTGCAGTACCTGATTTGTAGCTTAGCCCAAAACCCATGGTCTAGGTTGTGCTGGAGATTGATAATTTGGTTGTGAGATGACGAAACCAACGAATGTGATGTTAAACAAAAGTTGTGGTAAGAGAATAAATAGTCATGTTTCCTTTCATTAGGAATGTGGAAAGCACTCAACAACTGTGATAAGACTTCCAAATGATAGAGTGCTGCAATCAATCGTCCTTTCCTTTCAGGATTTATGGAAGCAAAGCTAGATTTCGGCTAGTGCCTAGTCACTGCCAGTACACTATTTCCGAGCTTAAATACATGTCCCTGTAGGCCGACGTGCCTAGTCAAAGTCACCTATGATAGTTGAGTGGGGGTTTTCATGTCTCTGAACCTCATCTCGTACAGTGCCACCTCTCACAAGTTCCAGAAGTTCACATTAGAATGGATAACTCAAATAAGCCTACAGTGTCCTTCTTAAGTCTCGAATTTGTCATCTTACACTGCCTGCCTTCAAGTCAGGTAGTTGACTGACTTTCTTACTATGCTCCTAAACCACTACATCAAAGTTTCAGCACTCAGATTCCAATCTGGTAGTGTACCATAGAAAACTGTCAATTAACACCCTTCACACATACAGTTCGACGGAATGACTAAAGCATGTTATATAAAACCAAAGCTGTTGCGTCCTAAGACTTCATTCTTAGATTACTTATGATCAGTAGCTTAATTTTAGAGCACCTAAAATTAGAGTTTTTTAAATGTTGTAGACTAAAGACCAGTTAAAGTAACTTGTGTATGAAGTAAAACTCATTTCCTTTAGGCTATTATCTCAAGTCATGTGTTATCTCGTAAACTGGTGAGAGAGTAGGGCTAATATTTTGTCATGGCCTAGCGCAGCATGCATGCAGCTGAGCTGTAATTGGGCTCCTTATTATCATTTCGCGAACATCCAATCTAATGTGGAACTAATGAAATATTTTACGTCCCAGTGAAACGTAATTGGATGTGTACACGTCCGAAAATTGTTAATAATCGGGGAACCACAGATGGTCTCTGTTTAACACTGTGCTACTTTGTATCACCGTAGAACATTTTCACCATTAGAAAGACACTACTTTTCTCGGAGATCGTAATATCAATAAATAAGGTCTCACATACCAACCCCATAACTTGTCCATGGTGTCTGAGAAAATTTCGAAATAAAATCACCTTCGAGTATAGACTTTTAAACGGACAATAATAAAGAAAGAGAGCCCATTGTGTCTAGGAAGAATCATAATTTTTCACTTTTAGATACAACATGAAAATATTCGTACCCTGAGTATCTAACTCTCATAGAAATATTACTATTTGCTAAACATGTGGATGGACATAGCGCACTCACACATTCAAGGGCCATTAAAGTTTCTACTTTCAGTCTTGGCGCCATATCCAGCATACTCTCACGGTGACGAACAATTATCATGAGGTCGCCACAATGGAGGTAAAACAAAGTGAGATGGCGCTGCGTATCCCAGCCCTACTACGTTTTGAAGCCATGGGGGCGTGGCTCGCCGCCATAACACACTGACCAAAACATTGCCAGTGTGCTATAGCGCTGTATGAATTTACAGTCGCTAATTGCACCATGAACGTATGTAACGTCATGAAATTGGTTGTTTCTAAGTTTTTGTTTAAAATAAAATCTCTTTAAGGTTAAATCTCATTTTTTTTCTGATTGAAAATAGTGTTTAGTGCAATATTGCGAATAGCCAGTATATGCCAGTCTTCAATATAAATGATACAATTTTGTTAATTTAGTAATAAACGTGAATCACAAACTTAGGTTCTTTCTTTAGTTATTCTTATGATCGTCTGATACAACAACCCGATTGGACGAATCAGTTGCAAATTTACGAGAAGTGATAATGACCTTCCCCGATTTTCCAGACATACAAACCAATACTTTTCAATTGTTTGAGTTCAGAATGATGTATTGTAGCAGCTATTTACTGATGTGTAACAGACTGATTGCAGTTCTGACACCACCCGTATCTGAAGAGGTAACCAAATGATCTGTCTCTGTTGTTAATTATTTAAGCAATGAAGAAGCAGATTAATAAATCTGATAAAATAACTCAATGTGAGTTAATGTTTAGCCAACAACGTGTCACATTGTGCACAACTTCATTCTATTGTCAAATGGAACACAACTGCAGAATCTCAATAAATATAAATTAGGAGTTTGTTACCCACAAAAAAGGTACATTCAGTTAGGATAACATTGACCCTCAGGAAGAAAACAAAACTATTTGCGATATAGTTCATACTCTAATCAACAAATGACCACGTTTCTTCTCTTAAGTGGTATGCAGTAGCTCTAGTATGAGGCTAGTGCTCTTTTTATGGTAACTAACAAATCAATTGCGGCTGCAGCACTTGCTTCATGACATGTCTGTTAGCCAATGCTGTATAACAGTGTTCAAATTTCCATCTGTTATGGGAGTCATTTTAATATTAGTAAGGAGTTTGAGTTATTGTTTACTTACCTTTGGTTATAATTTATTATTTTGGTATGAAAGAGATTTCTTAACGAGGCAACAGTAACCCATGTTTTTAGGTAACTTAGGTATAAAAAATTTTACATTGAGCTTTGTTTACTTTGTTCCCTATTTTATAATTTTCAGTCTTTTAAATCCAGTCCTTTCTAGTCAATCTGTCAGGTGTTTAGTGTGGTACAAAATCAAATGATGAAGGAATTACGACAGAGATCTTGGACCAAAACCTTGTATCAGAGTTTGACAATGTGGAATGTCTCAATAAGTAAGCAGAAGCTTCGTTGCTTGGGAATGACAAAATTTTGTAAACACTGAAACTAGGTTTCACTTTTGAAATCATTGTCCTAATAAGAGTGTAGCCTATATATTCCTTATTCATTCATAAAAAGTATAGTAACTGGGAATGAAATAAAGCATAAACATTAATTACTATATTCAAAATTTTATTCAAGCAAAAAATCTTTTCTTGATATGTTGTTATCCACTTTATGTTGAATTGTTAGTTATTGGTATACAGAAAAATTATTACAATGTGACTGTTTTCAGTTAACTGCCTTTTCGCAAGATAGTGGAATTTAAAAATCACACAGTTTTATGTACGAAAATATTATTATATAAAAGTAAACATCAAGACTTAAGTGTACTGAAAAATGTGTGTCCATTATGAATCAGATTTCACCAAACAACAGAACTGAAACCATTAGAGATGTAACTCTGCAAGTAAATCATTTGTGACCAACACAGTCTTGAACCTAGGAGTTTTTCAGTCCTACGTGAAAACAGTATTAGTGAAACCAAGCATCAAAAACCCAGAAGCCTGAGTACTGCTACACAAGACCCAATTTAGATACTGGTAATTACACTGTGCTTACCTGATATTCCTATAAAAAACCTTCGATGCTCTCTGCAATATTGTGCCACAAAAACAAGGTTAATCTAACCACCTTCAGAGAGATAGTGGAAAGGTAATTAGGCTACTAACAAAAAGACACAAAACATGGCATGTTCCAACACTTCTACAAAACAACACTACTTGATTTCAATATCCGAACCACAGAAAAAGTTCTCGCTGGTAGCCATGGTTGCAGCCATGGAGGTAGAATAAGGGGAGATGGCGCTACATACTTACTTACGCTGTATGTCTTTTTGAAGCTAGTGATAGGGCCCTGCCGCCATCTTGGATCCCTCAAAACTTTAGCAGACGATGGTTTACAATTTCTTCATGTTCGTTACTTCTGCCGTGTGCACTCGATATTTATTTTATGTAGTAAATGTTGCACTGTTTTAGTAAACAACACAGCATAAGGAGTGCCACTTGAAACGTTTTTCTGGTCTTTAATCCGTATTCGATACAGTAATACGACACGAAAATATGACGCTTCTGGCCTCAGTACTGTAATTCCTTTTTGTTTATACACTTTGAATAAACCGAGAAGAGAAGTATGTACTATGAAAAGGGTGCTTTCGTAATCCAGTTCCATTCACATTCATTGTGTTTGTGTCGATAATTCATAAAGCCAGAACTACAAAAGCAATGATTGATAGTTTAGAGGCTCCGATTTGCATTTGTTGCATTTTCAAGTCAAATGCAAATTTCAAATGCTCAAGTTTGCAAGAAACTTAACTTATTTCCTCTCTTGTCCCATAGATGTATGCAGATATGATATAAACAAGCCAGCTATCATGTCACCAAAATTTGCAAAAAAATGGTTCAAATGGCTCTGAGCACTATGGGATTTAACATCTGAGGTCATCAGTCCCCTAGAACTTAGAACTACTTAAACCTAACTAACCTAAGGACATCACACACATCCATGCCCGAGGCAGGATTCGAACCTGCAACCGTAGCAGTTGCGCAGTTCCGGACTGAGCGCCTAGAACCGCTAGACCACCGCGGCCAGCCAAAATTTGCAATAACCCTAATGGCATACGTAGCTGAACTCAGACGTTTCAGTAGACCATCAATGCGTTGTTTCCAGTTTAACCTCTCATCAATGGACGCAACTAAAAATTTTGAAAATTCCACCTTAACTTCAGACTTCTGTTCAAAGTCTATATTTATTACTGGAGTTGTGCCATTTACTGTAGGGAACTGTATATACTGTGTTTTATCAAAATTTAAAGAGAGTCCGTTTGCTGAAAACCACTTAATAATTTTGTGAAAAACATCATTTACAATTACATCACTTAGTTCTTGGTTTTTGGATGTTATTACTATACTTGTATCATCAGCAAAAAGAACTAACTTTGCATCTTCATCAATATGGAATGGTAAGTCATTAATGTATATCAAGAACAGTAAAGGACCTAAGACCGAACCCTGTGGGACCCCATACTTGATAGCCCCCCAGTTTGAGGAATCAGCTGTTGTTTTAACATTACATGAACCACTTATTTAAACTTTCCGCATTCTTCCAGTTAAGTATGAATTAAACCATTTGTGCACTGCCCTCCTCAAACCATTCTGATTTAGCTTATCTAAAAGAATTCCATGATTTACACAATCAAAGGCCTTTGAGAGATCACAAAAAATACCAATGGGTGATGTCCGGTTATTCACAGCATTTATTATTTGATCAGTGAAAGTGTATGTAGCATTTTCTGTTGAAAAGCCTTTCTGAAAACCAAACTGACATTTTTTTAGTACTTTATTTTTACAAATAAGGGAGGCTACTCTTGAATAGAATACTTTCTCAAAAATTTTTGATAGAGCTGTCAGAAGAGAGATTGGGTGATAGTTGTTGACATCCGAAGTATCCCCCTTTTTATGCAATGGTTTTACAACGGCATATTTCAGTCTATCGGGGAAAACACCCTGCTCCAAAGAGCTATTAGATACGTGGCTGTGAATCCTACTTATCTGTGGGTAATAAGCTTTAAGTACCTAGCTGGAAATGCCAACAGTTCCATAAGAGCTTTTACTTTTCAGTGAGTTAATTATTTTACTGATGTCAGAGGGAGAGGTTGGTGGAAACACAGTTGTTTCAGACTGCACAGGTACGGCCTCTTCTATTAGTGGCCTTGCCTCTTCTAGTGAAGATCTAGATCCTATTTTCTCCACAACATTTAAAATAATTATTATTGAAAATAGTTTCAATTTCTGATTGTTTGTTAGTACACTTGTCATTCAGTTTTATGGCACTAAAGTCTTCCTGTGTTCTTGGTTGCCCTGTTTCCCTTTCAATGATATTCCAAATTGCTTTAATTTTATTATCAGAGTTACTGATCTCAGACATGATACACATGCTTCTGGACTTATTAATAGCTTTTCTTTGTACCGCACAATAGTTTTTATAATATTGAACAATTTCGGAGTCAGTAATCCCTCTTGCTGTTAGATACAGTTCTCTTTTACGGTTGCAAGATATTCTTATTCCTTTAGTTAGCCAAGGTTTTTTATGTGTATTCTTGAAATTCTGTTTAACTGTTTTCTTGGGAAAACAATTTTCAAATACCCTTGAAAATGTATCGTGAAATAAGTTATATTTGAAGTTTGCATCGGATTCCTTATACACTTCATCCCAGTCTAGCTGCTGTAGGCTTTCCCTAAAGTTTGCTATATTTATATTGTTAATTGAACGCATTGCTTTGAAATTCTGATTTGATATACTGCATGGAGCTATGTCATGTACTGTAACTAGCTGTGCACCATGATCTCAAAGACAATTCTCAACAGGATAAGCATTTATATCCTTAAATTTATCTTGGTCTATAAAAAAGTTATCTATCAATATCCTGCTGTTCTTTGTTATCCGAGTAGGAAAATCAATGACGGACCTCAAATTGAAAGAATTGAGTAATACTACCAGGTCGTTCTTCTTATTACACTCTTTCAGGGAATCAACATTGAAATCCCCACAAATGATAATTTGCTTCCCCCTGTCTGACAGACAGCACAACAAACCATCCAAGTTTTCTGGAAATAGCTGGAAATTCCCTGAGGGGGAGCTATACACTGTTACAATTATGAAAGTGCCATCATTTAGTTTTAATTCAGTGGCACATGCTTCCATATGTTGCTCTACACAAAATTTTTTAGTTCCTAAATTTTTTACACTGTGGAAGCTTTTGACATATACGGCAACTCCTCCTCTCATCATATTATCTCTACTTACATGTGAAGCTAATTTGTACCCATTGATGCTAACCTTTTGCATATCAGTGACAATGTGATGCTCAGACAGGCATAGTACATCTATTACACTCTCAGTTTCTATATCTTCTAAACAAAGCAGAAGCTCATCAATTTTATTCTTCAACCCTCAATATTTTGATGAAATATACTAACATTATTTTTCACTTTACTTTTGTGAGTATCTTGAACTTTTTTAACATCTTTAATACTTACCTGGCTGAGTTTCTCACTGGACACTGATCTTACACTAAAAAAGAGTTTCCACCATGAGATGTAGTTCCTCCCCCCTTTAAATTTCCTGCTATCAGCCCATCCAGTTTACCCTTCCCTTTCTTGTTGAGGTGTAGGCCATGTCTAGTATGGTCCCACCTACAGAGTGAATCAACAGGAACCACACCAATGTGTGACTCTGCACCAGATCCAAGTAGCTGTTCCAAATTCAAATTAACTCTCCTGACAGAAAAGCTCAAATGAGGTCGGTCGCGGTGCTCCAGAACCGACACAAACCCAACCCTGGTATGACTTGATGTTGATCCAATCTTTGCCAGGTCACACTCTATGCTGTACCCCAGATCTCTGTCAATACTGTTGCCTGGCCCACCCACAATAACCACGGCATCTTCCTTAGTAAAGCCTCTACATAGTGAACTTAAATCCTCTGTAACCTGACCCAGTCCAGCACTAGGTTTGAAAAAACTTGTGACCTGGTATTCTGACCCTAATTCATCCTGCAGAAGTTGGCCCACACCCCTAGCATGCGAACTACCTAGCAACAAGACTTTCTTTTTCTTTGCAGACTTTCCTACAGTCTTATTCAATTTGCTGCTGAAAGCTTGAGCCCTGTCTACATCTACTTCTGTGAGAGGCTCATCAGTTTCTGACTGAGGCAACAGGTCAAACCTATTTCGTACATTAATAACAAAGCTGTCAGAAGAATTTCTTGGCCTGTTCCTTATGCCTGTTGCCACTTCCCACTCCTGTTTACCCTTCTCCCCCCTTAACCTGCCCAGTTCTCGTCCAGCCTCATCTAACTCAGCCTGAAGGGCAGCAATTTTCCCCTCCTGTTCCACAATCTTTCTATCCCTACTGCATGGCCTACAGAACCACTGATGAGTCTCGCTCATTTTCCCAATTCCCACGCCACTACAATCGCCCCAATGTAAAAAGTTACTACATCCATCACACCAGACCTCGGAGCTAACGATTCTACGGCACGTCAGGCACTGTACACTCATGGTACAAATCGATTTTAGTGACAGAAAGACAATTAAGTTATCAGAAAACAATGAAAATACGTGTACGAAAAATTAGGCCTACTCGCGACAATGTAAAAAGTGGTTCAGAAGTTTATTACTGGAAATTGCTTAAGAGATGACGATGCTCTACAGCTATAAAGGGGCCGCAAACGTATTTAGAAAACTAAACTATCAGTAAATGCACTCAAAATTGCGGTATGAAGTTTAATCTGAAAGCTCAAAAGTTCGGCCTGGCCGCGATATGTAAACAAACGAACTTTACGTGATTACTGTGAAAAATACGCGAGTAAGACAAAAACCTTTAATGGTACGCTTGAGGAGCACTATAATTAACGTAATAAGTTAGTTTAAAGTATGAAAAACAGTTTATTACTACTTAAATTACTTATCTTGTACGAGAGCTGTGACTCAGACGTCCGTATAGCAGGTGCAGGGCTACCGAAAAGGAACAATGTGCATCATTTATTAAATACAATAAGGTCACGTTATTGGTTTGCCTTAATATAATGACTGCTTGATACTAGATGCCTCACACACTAGACCTATGTGTACAAATATCAGTTACTGACCTTTAAAGAGTACTCAATTTGTATAAGTTCCCCTGATTTTTTTTTCGTGCAATGCATTAGTTATTCTCTTGGCAGCAGGTTCTTGTCATCTCAGGAGGTATCTTGTGGCAATTGCTTTAATCAGCAGTGTAATATGATTTTCCAAGGAATGCTTATTTTTCATGTGGTCTGCTAACTCCTTGAACACTGGCTTGAATATGAATTCACTAAGCACCCCAGACCCAAATTTGGAAAAGAGATTTTTCAATGGAACTTTTGAGTTACCTGTAGTATAGCACCTGAACACTTTTTCTGCACGCACACATACATATCAACAATATCTTTCTATGGTAAAACCACACATCCTCTACTTTTTCTATGAACGAGTGAACATGGCTACAACCACCTCATAACATGGAGAAACATGGTTCACACAGTAAGGCGTATTTTTTTTTTTTTTTTTGAGTAATACACCACAGCCGGCCGGTGTGGCCGGGTGGTTCTAGGCGCTACAGTCTGGAGCTGTGCGACCGCTGTGGTTGCAGGTTCGAATCCTGCCTCGGGCATGGATGATGTGTGTGATGTCCTTAGGTTAGTTGGGTTTAAGTAGTTCTAAGTTCTAGGGGACTGATGACCACAGATGTTAAGTCCCATAATGCTTAGAGCCATTTTTAATACACCACAAACCCAGCTATATACACTACAGTCGGATGGCCTCTTCAGAGAGATAAGTTCCAGTAGCAAAGTAATTGTGGTCAGGTGTCACTGCTCTACTTTCCATGCTTAGTAACTGCCAACATTCTGAAGTGTGATTTACGTGATGTTCAACAGTGGAACTGTTGGAAGTAAGAATGGGAATTTCCTCCAAAAGTGTACAATTCCCTTTTACTGATCTAAGGATCTCACTATGAATTACTGGTGTCTTGTATGCTGCAACGAACTGGCGAGCAGTTGAATTGTTATTCTAACCACCACGACTTTGGATGGCACTAACAAACATTTCCAATTGGTCCTGGTAGCATTTGTACAGAGGTAGGAATCTCAGCTGAGGAGCATGAGCTTGTACTCCCACTAATTTGCTAAACATGAGTAAAACACAAATCCAATAAATCCTGTCTTTCTATCTGAGTCAATAACTTTGATTGCTTGAGGATTTGGACTGACAGTGAGTTCCTTGATGTACTTCTGTGCCTTTAAAACAAATCCCTCTACAGCACTATAATTTGCTGTATTTAATGCCTTCTTGAAACCACTTTGTAAAAGTATTCTGTAATTGCAGACAACATAGAGACAGCTGAAAATGCGTATAAATTTTACTGTTCCAGATGCCTCTTCAAATCCTGGGAGTTTCATATCACAACAGTACTGTATAGCATCTGTCACAGAATTGCTAAGCAGGTGAGTACCCAGTTGCACCTTCATTTAATTTTAAAAAAGAAACTTAAGGAGACTGGCAGAAATCTAGCTGCTGATCTGGAGCCCTTCCTTGATCTGCAGTTTATGTAACAGTTCCAAAAAGTGCCAAGAAATGATACAGCCTCGCTCATCGAAAAGTACTTTTTTATCTCATAAAGCACTGCTAACATGTTTGAACATATGTGGAGGGTCTAGGAATAATGACATCTCATGATCATTCCCTTCAACTGAGAAAGAACTTCTCTAAGTTTCACAATTGAGATCACAGCCTAAATATCTAGCCATTGACAAACTGCTAACTGAACCAACACATGTGAGTGAAACAACTTTCACACCACTTGAATTAGCAAGATCAATGCACTGTCTAACTATCTTGGCTTTTTGCCTCCCAGTTATACCAGCAGTCAAGAAATACCCAACTGGGAGCTTCCAAGAAGCATTAACAGCCACAAGCATGAGCACAAATGCTTCTTTAGAAACGGTCAAATTATCTGTGTCTACAGATACCCAATGTCCATATAACCGCAATAGCATGTATCATCATATTCTACATGTTGCCTGATGGCAATTACATCAACTACCAAGCTACACAGAGTTAGAAACTTTGTTGTGGGGTGCCAAGCTTCTGCCTTAATTACCTTAAACGCCTCAGATGTGAATCCAGGCGATCCACCTACACACTGGTACCTTTCGATAACATTCTTGGGTGTGGCAAACGTGTATTAAAACAGCGCCTAACATAATTACACCCCCTGTGGGAATAAAAATGCAGCGTCAAAGCAAAGGTGTGCTGCCTTGTGCTGTGTGTCCTAGGTACAGCCTGTGGACTAGCTTTCTCAGTTAACCACTGCAGCAGGTCTCTCTGCATTCCAGGTATGCCTTCTAGTATATTTTGTGAACTTTCATCCACAAGATGCTTGTCTTTCAGTACCTTAGTGACAGCACTCAAAGAAGCCATGTTCTTCTTAAGTCGTCGCTTAGACCGCTGAAGAGTTTTAATTTGTTTTTTGTACTTGTTCAGTTTTTATTATGATGTGTTCACAGTTCCTCTCCAGTTCAGCACTTTCAGAGGATACCTGACTATGTTCTGGTGGTCCTGCAGTGTGCTTAGGAACAAGAGCAGGAACTACTTCATGCTGCACTCTGCTGATGGTAGCCAAAATTGAAGATGGGAAAGCAGAGCTCTCTTGCTGTGCTGGTGGCTTTCTCTTCTTGTCTCCTTAAAGAAAGTAAACAGATGAAAAACAATAAGAACTGTGTGTTTTTTGATAGATGGTTGAAGGTGTTACAGTCTTTGTCATGAGTGGCATGTTGCAGCCCACTAAATATTCCTATTCTTAGTCCTTTCAAGAAATATAAATTTTATTTTTCAGCATCTATTTATTTTGTTCACAAAATACTCATTACTCTATCCAAACCCATTGTTGTGTTCAGCAGACAATCTGAGATTTCTCCCATGTGCAAAGCTACAATTAATACGCACTTAATGAAAATATGTAAAATCTGAACATGTAAAATACTTCCACTGGGGTATTTTGTTTAACTATCACACTGTAACGCTATGGGTATTGTCAGTTAACAAGCTCATAATACAACTCATCTAAGAGTTAATGCTATAAAATTATGTGTTATATCTAAATTTGCGTTAGTGGTTGGTGCATATTCAATGTTCCACAGTAGTGGTTAATGATAACAAGAAGGTATTGCGAAGGCTTTTTAATCAATAATGATATTTTTCAATGGAGAATGTCCATTAATAGTGGATCAAACAAAAGCAATGTTTATTTGCTGTGCTTATCCCACATACACAGTTGCATTTAACACAGCAAAAGTGCTAATTTCTGTGACTTGACTAAATAATTATACCAGCTAAACTTGTTCAGAGTAAGTTGTCTCATGATCTAAACAGTGAACCCGAATTTTCTTCTCAAATATTCTCTTGTGTGCAAAGGCTAATGCTCATCAAAAAGGAGTATCATAAATTTGTTTCTACATGACAGTGTGAAGAACCAGATTATCTCTTTATAACATACTGTGTACATGTAGAAACACTTCAGTGTTCCAACACCTCCCCTCTTAAATTCTGTACACAGCATGAAGTCATTCCTAGGCAAAAGATATGTGTAAGGAGCTAATGATGTGGAAAGTTAAATTAATGTATTCAATTTATCTGTAGGAATCCTCCCACAATCAACGTAGATAAGTAAACTTGTGATGTATCAATTACTCCTTGATCATAACTACCATTAACTAGCAAAGACAGTTCAATAAAATATTGTACAACACAGTACACCAGAAACAAGAGATGTTCACAAATTACTGCCCTAAATATTCACATAACTGATAAAATTTACTTCATATGTGTATTCAGTTACTTTTGGAGTTACGGCTCAATAATAGAAACTGAAAACTAAGTTAGCTATACCCTCACTCCAAGGCCCCATAGATTCATCATGTTTGTCATATGCACAGGAACATTTCAGATATGTTACGCTGCTGTGAAAAATTGTTCAATAACACAAACATTTTGGAAATACATAGATTGGTAAATCTACACAGTGTCCTGTTTAGGCCAATTGTTTATGCTAGTTAAATTAATCTTAGTTTTTGAATTTGGTTCATGATGAAGAAAGAAAGTGAGTTACTCAACAATTCTATTATCGGCGATACGTATGTATTATACTGAAATATGAACTTGTAATCTAAGAATTTAAATATTTGAATTAACATACCTTTTGCAAATGTTTTTTGTGTGTAGGAAATATTGATGGAACAGTATTTTCTTGGAGCCGTATTGTTGAAGGAGAAGTTCGGTCATGTCCTCTTCTCGAAAATGCTGAGAAATTACAGTGCTCCATTCAGACGCACACCAATTCTTCCTACTTATGGCATTTTCCCACAGAGCTTTAAGACTTTCATCTTCAGGAAATCTAAAATCATAAAAGAGACAAATATGCTATAGTGCAAGTAAAGATGATGTACACGTTCGTTCACAATGAAGTTGTAAAATTACACTTAGCGAGACAACCTACACACGAAATGTTATTCCCTTCGATTTCGCGTCACAGCCAGAACAATTCGTACGCCTGAACACCACACAGGTCGCGATAATAGCGCAAAATTCTTCCAAAAATGAGTGACAAGTCTAAGCACACAAACTTACGGCAGCAATGTTTTGCTTGTATAAAGATGGCTACCCTTGGTTTCACATAGCTTCCCAGCTGTGACGTCACTGCGTCTCCCTTTATTCTTACCTCCATGGTCGTCCCCATCGCGTGCTGATGGCGTTTGGGTCACGTGACTTTCCTCGTCCACTGTGTGATAAGATCATTATCTTAACAGACAGATTTACGAAAGCATTTTTAAGTATTCGATTGCATTCAAACATTTGTCACGAGTATGACTACAAGTATGAGTGCAGCGTGTTTCTTTCGCAGCAGTTTAGGCTGTGTTCTTTGGCTCCTGTGTAGGGACACCCTGCAAAATAGCAACATTTTCCGAATAAACACCAAAGTATTGATGATAAGCAAGTCTGTAAATACGATGTTGTTCATTTCATTCGCTGCAATTTAAGCTGCTCCTGTCTAATCACAACTTCGGAATTCGAGATATATTCGGAAAAAACAGTCAAATATTTGCGATAGGTTGTTGTTTTCTTCATAACGGTTTCATCTTTCGATTTATAATCAGACTAAGATCATGAAACTGAAGAAACACGAAACTGAGAGAACACGCTTTTATATGGGTTTATTTATTAGCCGTTCAGCATGTTTACCATGCAACTGGCTTTGTCAAAATACATTTTATAGTTTCATAATAGTGTAGTTGGCACTAACTTTTACGTTATACATTATGCATTATACATTATGCATGTATACATACATACACCATTTTAGTAGCTATTAATTTGTTTACATTTTACACACATAAATATATAAACTTCTTACTAATCAGAAGGTTTCAGTAATAATCATTATACAGTTTACATTCATGAATCAATTATACAGTTTTACACTTTTAATTAATGATAGTTACACTATTTCATTCTTTACTTCATTCAAGAACTAATTATACACTTTTATACGTCTACTTAATGGTAGTCACATTACTTTATTGTTTATACATTCCTTCCATATTACTTCCAAGGTATTCTTCAATTGAGTAGTATGATATGCTTTATTTTTCAAGGATGTGTCTATAACCTCTTTAAATTTAAAGAAGGTGAAGTCTTTGACTCTTAGTGGCAGTTTATTATATAGCTGTAGATTTAGGTGTTTGTGACTGTCGTAGCCAGCTGGGGTGGCCAAGGGTTCTAAGCGATTCAGTCTGGAACTGTGCGATCGCTACCGTCGCAGGTTCGAATCTTGCCTCAGACATGGATGTGTGTGAAGTCCTTAGGTTAGTAGGTTTAAGTAGTTCTAAGTTCTAGGGCACTGATGACCTCAGATTTTAAGTCCCATAGGGCTCAGAGCCATTTGAACCCTTTCTTTTTTTCTGTGACTGTTGTGAGTCAGTGACAGCCTAGAATACAGTATATCCAGCATACAGTCGTCTCTAGTGCTGTGGAATGTAAATATATTCTCTGTGTAAATTATTGTATACTTTCTTTTACGTACATTAAGCAGTTATACATACAAAGACTTGGGTGGGTAATTATGTTTATTAGGCAGGTTTATCTTGGACCCAATCACTGTATACATGTAACTGTTCCTTTTTTTCGCCATTTCATTACACAGTTTGTGCCTGTTGAATTACCCCATAGCAGATTCCTATATTGTAACTGTGACTGAAAGAAAGCATCTTAGCAAAGCATCAATAAACTTTTACAGAATATCTTAGTTTGTACAGCAGGAATAACATGCATGAAAATTTGCAAGTCAGCTGGCTTATATGGCCATCCTATAATAGTCTTTGGTCTGTTATTAGTCCCAATAGTTTGACACTGCGATTCTCTACCTTCCGTACCTTCAGATTAAAATAAGTTTATTGCATTTTTGTGTTGTTTATACATAACTTGTTTGCAAAGTACCACATCCTACGTTTTTCCAAAAGTTCATTGTTTTTTTTACCACCTCTTGCAGGCTATATAGTTAGAGAAGCCATTAACATACACAATAAGGAGGAAGGGTCCAACAACCGAGAGTGCTGTGAAATTCCTCTCTTAATTTTCATTAGTTATGACCTTTCGCTATTGACATACACTAGCTGTTGTCTGTTATTTGGGTGTAATTTAATCAAATTAAGTGACTGGTCTACAATACAATGTTATTCTAATTTTTTTAACGATTATCTCCTGTGGTACTGAATCAAATACTTTGCTTAAGTCTGGACAGGTGGTAAGAGTTCCTTTAAAAGCATTGTGGATATCAGTCATCAGGCTTTCAATAGCTTTTATGGTTGACTAATTAGTTCCAAATCCAAACTGGCTTACATTAAGTAATTTATTGCTCTCAATATATATATAAATCTGTGTGTGAACAACTCTCTATGCTTTTGGCCAGTATAGGGAAAACTGACTTTGGTCTATAATTATCTGGTAATTCTCTTTCACCCTTTTTGTATATGGGGAGTGTAACCATAATTTTAAGGCAATCACAGAAAATGCCATCATCAAGGATTTTATTTGCAAGGTAGAGTAGAGGATTTCTGATTTCCTTAACTGTAGCATTTAGTACAAAATTACTGTATAAGTAGTAGTTCTCTGTTCTAGAGTTTTTCAGCTAGTTTGCAGACTTATTTATATCTGTAGCAGTTATTCTAATACTGTTAAATCTTAATCTGTTTTATTCAGTGATTGTAACTGAAAGATTTGCGCATCAGTTAAATCGTCACATTTTGGTACATGGGCATTTACGAAATGTATTAAGTGTTCATTGAGTATGTTAGAATTAATTGGATTACTGATTTCTTCCTTTTGCTTGTTTATCGCACTTTTAACTATGTTCCAGGCAGCTCTATATTTGTTCTTAGTATTTAAAATATACTCTTCATTTGATTTCATTTTTGTTGCTGTAATTTCAGATCTGTGTATTTTTCTTAACTTTATATATCTATTCTTGTTTTCTTGAGACTGTCTTCAACTGTGTCCTTCAGCATGAGGAAAAGGGTTCAGATTTTATTGAGGTGTGAGGTGCACCACTTTTTTGTACATTGAGTTTTATGCATATTGCTTGGGTTACATCTCTTAGTAATGAGAGGGCACTTACTGTCTACTGTATTTTGTATATTTGATATGAAACATGTAAATAACTTCGAATATTGCAGAATGTACTTATTTTAAATGAGTAATAAATTGCCAGAAGGCACTACAACAAATGTTAAGATGAAAAAAGTATTACAATGTGCCAACATACGAATGTACTCCCCTGAACTCAGTAAATGCGCCTTTCTGACTACATGACCACAATGATCACATAAAGTTCTGTGCATCACTTTCATTTATCTTAGAATCTACTAAGCAGTTTTACTGCTGAGGGGTCATTAGCTGATAATTAATTGTAACAAATTTGATGCTGCCTTGAAGTGGCATACCACAGCAACATGTAAGTTATAATACAGAGCCCAGGAAATGCGATGAATCCAAAGGTATGGCTCAAAGGTAGTAAGAGAGTGGCATCACATGACCACTTTCTGATTTCAGGTGAACACCAGGCACACAACGTGACACTTTCACATTTTACTCACTCTTCTTCCAGTGAATGTCCTTGTAAAACTTAAATATCAAACAACATTATACTGTCAACTACTCAAAATGGAATTCTAATGCTTTCTCTCATCATAAATAGGAACAAGTCACATTTTAGTTCCTAAGGCATTACTGATAATGATATTAATAATTTGTGACAGAGTAATAAGTTCCATTCAGTACACCAAATACCTGTGTGGCTGAAAATCACTGACAGCAGGTGCACACACACTGTGTGTCTATCAACTGTCAATAAACTTTAAGGTTTCAAAAACTGTGTACCAAAGTTGATTTCCTTCTGATTCCTTCTTACTATCAGGAAGTGATAGATGCCATCTTCGCTTTATATACTCACCTGCCAGGATAAGGCAGTCAGTACCTGGACACACTGAAGGAGGCAACAGGGAAGACTGTGTTTACTGAAACGTTTAGTATTCTTTGAATTACTGATTCTGATGAGGCAGTTAAGAAGCCTGAAAATCAGAAATTTCAAAAAACCTTAAACATTTTCACACTATTTCCATAAAATTTTAACATTTTTGTTCAGATTTATTATTTAACTCCTGACTAACATAACGTAGTTATATATCTTTAACATAGAGGGTACAAGATTGTCCAAAAATTAAGTAAAAGCAAACAGTAGTTATTCATATATTCCTGCGCATTTCAGGATTATTCATTTGACATCCTGATGGTACCTTGGTCTGTTCTGCACCACGTTAGCTTGTCACCAGTGTACCTGTGTTTCCATGTTAGAAAAAAATGCATGATTTACAGTATTCAGAAATGCCACTCATATGTCACACTGAAAACTGCAGCATTGACAGCATCTACACCAACCACACCCGTCATGCCACTCTCAGCTACATGATAGACAGCTCTTTTGAACCTTCTAGCAATGCGGCACTGAGATGAGCACGATCTCAATATCTTAACGTTCTCAATTTTGTGGCATCACACAAACACACCACCAGAGGATGAGAAATTAACAAGAGCATACTCAGTGTCCACTATCAAATACATAGACATGAATCAATGACAAATTTCTGAGAACATATATTCCAATACTTTGCAGACTAAATATCATGTCCACCTAGACATTATTCTTCGAGATGATACAGGCAATAACATTTTACAAATCAGAGGCCATATGGGGGATTGTCAACAGTTGCTGTTCATTGAATAAATGAAGTCTATTTCAGTGCAAGGAATTCAGCAAGTGAAAATACTATTGGAATCGAAAGATTTGATAGTGGTAACTGAAGTACCCCCTACTACACCCTATCACATGGTTGCTTGATTACTCGTGTTTATCGTCCATGTTTACAGACATTATTGCTATTGAACAAGCAAATCAGACAACACTAAAAACATTATTAATTTACTGAAATTTAATTCCTGTCAAAATTCCTAGAACATGTTTTATAACACTGCTCAGTCTAACTGGCACTTCCTCCTACAGCTTGTTCTTAAAACGTCTGAAAAATCAGAACACATACATTGACCCATTGAGAGTTGTCACAGTATTTAAGATTTGCAGTTATATTTCAAACAAAACTAAACTGGAATTGAATCAGAAGCACTCCCTACCATACAGCATTGAGCTATTGTGTGTAGTGGAAATATATGTTTCCAGTATTCTTTAATGTGAATAGCCAAAGCCAAGGAAATCATAAACAAGCCGATCTCAAACTATTTAAATCAAGAACCTGCTTACAGGACTAACTGTCCAGCTTATGAGAGCATACATTCCAAGAATAGTTGGACAAGTATTTATATCCTGCAATATGTGGGTCCCCATACCCTGATGGAAAAATTAGGATGCATACACAGTTTAGTGCAGTGGTTCTTCCCACACATCTGTTGCAGCTGCATGATATTGCTGTTTACCTCCATCCCTCAAAGCCAAGCATATATTTTCTGTACAGTACTAACTCTCCAGATTATGAGAGTATACATTCCAAAAATATGTGGGTGAATTATTGCATCCTCCAGTATGTTGCTCCATGAAGCAACCATGATGAAAAAATCAAGAGCTCATGAGGTGTTTATTCAACAGTAGTTCTTCCAAGAAATCATTCACAATTGCATCACTTTCTGGGTAATACATTCTGCAAATAGGTTTGCAGAGCACTCTTGTGAATCTCTAAGGTTAATTGACATTATTAATCATTAAGTACATAGCTTGGACAGCCTCAAAGTGCATTATCAATTAAATAATCATGAATTATTAACCACATAGGAAATAAATCTCACAACCTCAAAGTATATTTTCAGTTTAATGAAAATGACTTACAGACAAAATTGTAAATCCATACACTCCAACATTGGTTAGGAAAAATATCACTCACTCCTACATATTACTCCTCAAAGTGCTAAACACATAAACATCTATACATTTAGAGCCCATCAGGACAATTATCAACTATTGTCTTCCCATGTGTTATTTGTGGTTTTATCAGGAATAAATGGAGCTGGTTGAAGAACCAAGAGACTTCTCTGCACAAAACATAAATTTCGCATGTGGAGTATTGGTGAAGGAGACATAGGGTGGTTTGCTGAGTACACATGTAGATCTCTTATGTTCATCAAAATTATTAAAAATCAGGCATGTGACAACCTTGCAGTCCATTATCAAATAAATGAACATGAATCACTGACTGTATTGTGAGAGCATACATCCTAAGATTTTGCAGGCAATACATTACTTCCACCTACAAAGTACCCTTTTAGAGGATACAGGCAATAACATTAGCCAAATTAGAGACCATATGGAGGATGGTCAACAACTGCCTTTCACTGAATAAATTTAGCTTGTTTTGGATACAGAAGATCTATCCAGTACACAGTATTTATCTGGCATGTGATGTATAGACATATTTTTCTAACTGTCTTTAAAAGAGGTAATCATTAACAAGATCAGATAATCTCAAAGACAAATAATTATTTATCAAATGTGACCAACAGTCAAAAACATGAGAGAATATGTTTCTAGTATAACTGGTCATATTATGACATACAACAAAACATGAGTCCACTATAATACCATGAAGGAAAAATGAGAGATCATAAGGAGTTTTATCAACAGTGTTTCTTCACAGATATTCTTTGAGTGTCAGCAGGAATGGGAGGAAATTAATGCTTACCAAAGTGCAACCACCACACACCGTAGGGTGATTTGCTGAGTACTCATGTTACTGTTTATTGTTACTCATGTTAATCTTTAATATTTATAATCCTTATTCCACCTAACAAGTACATTTCATCAGAAGAATCATCAACATATCTCATTATATGCACTATTTTTGACTTTATCTAGAAAAAAGGAAATGTGGTGTGAATCAGAAGGACTCTACACCACACAGAATTATGCAGTCATACTGAGTGTAGATGTTTGTGTTTTAATGTTCTTTAACTTAAGGAATCATAAAAGGAGAAATCAGATGGATTCTAAGTCCAGTATCACTTTACTGTACATGACTAACTGCTTTGATTCATAGAGCACACCTTCGAAGGAAGTATGGACAAACTACTACTTCATCCAATGCAATGGTCCTCAAAATTAACATAATTAAAAAATCAGGTTGCATAAGGAGTTTCATTGACAGTGTTTCTTCACACATACCATTTTCTAATGCAATTTGAAATTGGAGGATATAATAATGGTACCTGAAGTACCCTAAACTACGTACTGTCACATATTTGCCTCACTAGTCATATTCATCTCTCATGCTTAGAAACATTATTACCATCGAACACATAAATCTGGTAACTATGTAAATCCTTATCAAATTACTGAAACTTATTTCCCGTGAAAATTCCTAAAACATATTTTATAACACTGCTCAGACAAACTGGTACTTCTTCCTACAGCTTGATCTTAAAGGGGACAAAGACAAAAACATCTAATATCCATTCTGAGACTGGACAAGCTGATTCTTCCTTCTTCCTACAAAGTGCTCTTACAGTGGTACAGACAAAATCTTCATAACAATTAGAGCTAATAACGAGTATCATGGACAGTTGTCCTCAAATGTATTATTTATATGGAATAAATGGAATTGGTTCAGAAACACAGTATTCAACTGGCATGTGGAGTAGAGATGTATATTTTATATCTTTTTTTAAAAGATGTAATCATAACAAAGTAGATGATATTCTCTTAAATCAGCACCTATTTACAAGATAACTGCCAGCTTCTGAGAGTATACATTCCATGAATA
Organism: Schistocerca serialis cubense; assembly: GCF_023864345.2. Classification (NCBI taxonomy): domain Eukaryota; kingdom Metazoa; phylum Arthropoda; class Insecta; order Orthoptera; family Acrididae; genus Schistocerca; species Schistocerca serialis. The sequence continues at coordinate 738,360,022 of NC_064640.1, read as the reverse complement.
GTTGGAAAAGTACTTATATACTGCAATATGTAGGTCCCCGTACCATGATGGAGAAACCAGAGGGTGTACACTGTTTAATTCACAATGGTTCTTGCCACACATCAGTTGCTGCTGCATGATTGTGCTGTTTGGTTCCCTCCCTCAAATAAACCAAGCAATCACAGCTGTAACAGGGATGGGCTCAGATGATATATACACTTGACAATACAATGTAAGGTGTTTTTCTCTGTACTCTTGCATGCCTTAAATAATCATCAAACTTAACAATCACATAGATAGTACTTGAGACAGCTTCAAACTCCATTATCAGCCTACTGATCATGATTTACTGTCAAAATTGTGAGCATAAATCATGTGATACATCACAACATCTCTCTCTTCTTGCAACACAGCATGGAGTAAAAGTAATGACAGGAATATGTAACAAATTAGAGGTCATAATGAGGATTGCCAGCAATAGTCTGACCATCTTTCATTCATGATTTGTTGTAGAAAGAAAGGAAATGGTTGTGGAATAAGAAATACTCTCCACCACTCACCATTAACGTTGCATGTGGAGTATAGACATCTTTAAACTTTTGCTTCACAGAAACAACCATACACAGAGGCGTAATAAAGTATCAGAGTCAAGTATCTCATAATCATATATGACTATCTGTCGAGGCTATGACAGTACATATTCTGAGAACAGGAGGGGAAGTTACTATATCCAAGGATTTATGAGTCAATGAAATTACCATAATGAAAAACTCATGGGTACTAATGAGTTTAACTAAAACACCACTTTAATTTTTTTATGTTCATAAACATAATTAAACAGGAAGCAGTAGATTTTACAAACTCAAATCCCAATATCAATTAAATGACATGATTTACTAATGATATTCTGAGAACACATATTCAGATATAGTTCTAGCAGTTTATTACTTCATCATACAGTGCTCCTCAAAGTGATAATGTTAGAACATTTGACAAGTAACAAGTTTTCATTAATATTACTTACTACTGACTTCCTAAACAGCATTCATGATTGGATCTGAAATAAAAGGAAATAATTGTATAACCAGAAATACTCTGCATCATACAGTATGAAAGTGGCTTATGGAGAATAGGTGTACATTAAATAGTTTTCAGCAGCAGTGACTGACAAATAAGGAAATCCAGTGGTCTCAAATTCAAGCATCTGTTTACCTCACTTGACAAACTCTCTATATTAGGACAGCATATCTTCCTAAAGTAACTTGGCATATTATTACGTCATCCAATAAATATACCCATAAAATTACTATAAGAGAAAAAAAAGACATTTTAGGGGAATGAGTCATTAGTGGTCCTCTTCAAGCTCTATCCACAAATGTAACATGGATGGGAGGATTCAATATTTGTACCAAAAGTACCCTTCATTCCTCCTAGTACACACTCTAAGGTGGTGTTTGGAGCTCCCAAGTAAGTCTTAACTGTTCATCAACATTGTTAAATTTGAAGCAAGTGTATATAATAACATCGAAGCTCATTACAGTGATCTCCAATTCATAACTTTTATTTCTGAGAGCACGGTTCTTCAATGATCTGTATTTAATGCATACTGAATTCAAAAATGTATCTCACATTGATGAGTGAGGTATGTGTCTTCACACGCTCAATATTTAAGAAACAGCATATTAGGTACATGAGCCACATAATTATTTGCAATTTTTAAAAAGGAGTGTCACAAAGCTATCTCGTTTTCACATCATGTAACTACCTGAAATATATGATATACAAATCAATGTAGTTAACAACAATGAAAAACTACTTCTGATATCTGGCGCTTTGTTTAAGACCTTATGAATGACGCTAGAGCTGCAGTCATGACAGAAATAACTGTAAACAAAGATGTAGGTGGAAAGTCTGAAGGGGTTTAACTGACATGAGTGGGAGAAGAAGTACACAGTAAACTATGTATTCAACATTTACAGGCTCATTTTATCTACTCACCTGCATTACCCTATATTTTTCTACCTCTGGAACAACCTATCATCCATCATGCCAAAACCAAACTTTGTGTAAGTTGTATTACGAGGTGCATTCAAGTTCTAAGGCCTCCGATTTTTTTTCTTCGGACTGGAAAGAGATAGAAACATGCGCATTGTTTTAAAATGAGGCCGCGTTCATTGTCAATACGTCCCAGAGATGGCAGCACCGTATGGCAGATGGAATTTTACCGCCAACGGCGAGAATGAGAACTGTTTTAAATACTTAAAATGGCGACGTTTTCCTTACTTGAACAGCGTGCAATCATTCGTTTTCTGAATTTGTGTGGTGTGAAGCCAATTGAAATTCATCAACAGTTGAAGGAGACATGTGGTGATGGAGTTATGGATGTGTTGAAAGTGCGTTCATGGGTGCGACAGTTTAATGAAGGCAGAACATCATGTGACAACAAACCAAAACAACCTCAGGCTCGCACAAGCCGGTCTGACAACATGATCGAGAAAGTGGAGAGAATTGTTTTGGGGGATTGCCGAATGACTGTTGAACAGATTGCCTGCAGAGTTGGCATTTCTGTGGGTTCTGTGCACACAATCGTGCACGACGACCTGAAAAAGCGGAAGGTGTCATCGAGGTGGGTGCCACGAATGCTGACGGACGACCACATGGCTGCCCGTGTGGCATGTTGCCAAGCAATGTTGAGGCCCAACAAGAGCATGAATGGGACTTTCTTTTCGTCTGTTGTGACAATGGATGAGGCGTGGATGCCATTTTTCAATTCAGAAACAAAGCGCCAGTCAGCTCAATGGAAGCACACAGATTCACCGTCACCAAAAAAATTTCGGGTAACCGCCAGTGCTGAAAAAATGATGGTGTCCATGTTCTCGGACAGTGAGTAATCCTTACCCATTGCGTTCCAAAGGGCACTACGGTAACAGGCGCATCCTACGGAAATGTTTTGAAGAACAAATTCCTTCCTGCACTGCAAGAGAAACGTCCGGGAAGGGCTGCGCGTGTGCTGTTTCACCAAGACAATGCACCCGCACATCGAGCTAACGTTACACAACAGTTTCTTGGTGATAACAACTTTGAAGTGATTCCTCACGCTCACTACTCACCTGACCTGGCTCCTAGTGACTTTTGGCTTTTTCCAACAATGAAAGACACTCCGAGGCCGCACATTCACCAGAAGTGCTGCTATTGCCTCAGCGATTTTCCAGTGGTCATAACCGACTCCCAAAGAACCCTTCGCCGCTGCCATGGACTCATGGCGTTAGCGTTGTGAAAAATGTGTACGTCTGCAGGGCGATTACGTCGAGAAGTAAAGCCAGTTTCATCGATTTTGGGTGAGTAGTTAATTAGAAAAAAAATCGGAGGCCTTAGAACTTGAATGCACCTCGTATTTAAGAAATCTTCAACACACTCAATTATGTCATTACCTATTCCGTGTGCTCAAACCTTCATTGGCAGTTTGCAGTGTGACACCTTTCCAAACACTTTCCAGAAATGTACGAAAGGTAAACTGCCTTTTGCCCATCATCCATGCTTCACATATTAGTTAGGTTATCATAATTTTGCCCATGGCATTTACTGATTGTTATTGAGTGTTTTAAATGTATAGGTCAAATGGCATGTGGAATATGAACTATTCTCTGATAACAATTTATGAAATGCTAAAGCCATTTCTTCATTCATATACATTAATTTCCTCACCAAAGGAAACATGGCACAGGATGATTGTTGACTCTTCAACATGATTTGAGTCAATAGTTGCATCATTAATCATAGAATAAATTTCTCATTTTCTCTGTCTTCCAAGATGGCACTCCTTACATAACGGGACACACTAGAAGTAAATTGATACTGAGCCTCAACTGACAGATAACTAGGTAATGTGTTTTGGTAGAACTGGAACAAGGTCAGCCAATAGTTGTGTGACGACTGCTGACCAAGTCGCGTATATCATATTTGTTTCTCAAGCTCTTTGTGAGCAGTCTGTCTTCTTCACATGTGAACACAGAATCAACAAGATGTGTATATCTATATATGTGTGCTTCGGACATATAAAATAGTTTTATCCATCAATCCTACAACACAAAACCCATACTGGTGACCCAGAATTTATTTGCGAGTGCTACAATGAATTTTCGTTCCATTGCTCAGTACACAATGGATCATTTGCTGTCCGCTGCACCACACATGAGCCAACTAGGTTTTCCAGCAGATGCTGCAGCATCATCTTCCAATTATCCACCATGTGTTCACAATAGTTCATTGCAGTTACTGAAAAGAAAGTGCTCATACACCAGTGACTGTGTTTACAAATTTCCCAAGTGCCAGTGTGAACTTTCCACCTGGGTCAGTGGCAGTGCAAATCGAGCTGTATGCTCAGGACAAGAAATTTCATGTTTGTCATGGAACTCCGGATTTTGCATCAGACCCCCTACCCCACCAACACTACCAGCGTCCACTTTACAAGTGTTTCAGATGGCACACACTATTCCTGCCGTTTGTGTACCACAAATGTTAGGTGATTTTAACAATTTTAATGCACCTGTAAATGAGGCGCCTGGAAACTCTACTCTCGTTTTCTGTCATTCGGTCAACTACAGTCGACTCTTCCATGCCTGTCCATTCTATGCCTGCTGGCGTAACTCTGCTGAACAACCAACTCGTTCATTTCTCGACCATAATCAAGCCAGCAATATCTACCTTGCCACATATTGCTGACAGTGTCGTGAACTGGTACACCTCCACTGCTCACAAAACCTGTTAGGCTGCAGAGCCATGGACAGGCAGTGACAGTTTCTGACATACTGTTTTGTCAAGACCTACCCATCTGTTGGCATTAACTACTGCCCCTTCACAAGGACTACCAACGAACATTGTTTTCCTTGGTTGACCACATCCTGCAACTACATGGTGTCACTGTTAACACCTATAAATTCCATTTCTTACTGTGTCATCTCCATGATGAACTGGACATGATCCGAGATTTTGCGTCTTCACCTTGCACTACAGACAATTATTTGTTTGCATGATGCACCATCTTTGAGCTTCTATCCAGATCTACAGAGGAAGCTGTCTGCCTCATTATGAGCCACGAGTCACTGGGTTCCAGGTCTCCTTCAGATCTCTGGCATCATTTCCGCATGACGACTGACACACATCATAAGCTGGATACTACATTATGGACCATTGGATGCAAAACTGAAAATCGCAGACCAGGTTTACAACATCTTGCCACCCGTGTATCCCCTCCCCCCTCCCACCTGTGAGACCCTCACTCCTCAGGGGTTGGCACACCTGTGTTCCAGTTTCCATCTTTCAATACAGAGTGTATAATACTCACTCCATGCATGTGCATGGACCCAACACCACCTGACAGCCACTGGTGTAACTTCTCTCCTACCAGCTCTATCAAGGCGCTGCCATTGGAGGAATCTACAAACATGACCCCCTCTACTGCCGCTTAGGCTTCAGGCAGTTTGATGCATGATGCAACATGCTGTTTTGCTTGATGTTATTTCCATTCCCACTTTGATATGCGGCTAAGAAATGTCAATCCCCATGCACGTCCCCAAACTAAATCCGCATGCCCACTTAGGTGCTATGGGCCAGGTTACATCTCATAGACACCTGTCTCTTAATACTTCTTCACCACACTCTCCAGGATGCTTGTACGTGAAAGATGCAGTGTGTTGCCTTTTCTTTCTAGTCAACATGGGGGCTGAGGTCAGTGTCATAACTTTGTCCACTGGTATTAAATTCAAGCCTCAATCTTGCCCACACCAATAATTCCTTGATCCAATTTCATGGCATAACTAATTTAAACCTTAGACTGCAGAACATCAACACTCCCTTACAGTGGACATTCATTATCGCTGATGGAGATGAGCCCGTGCTCAAGGTAGAGTTTCTCTTAGCCCATGTTCTTGCACCTAATCTACAATGAGGTATTATAATCTTTAGCCAGCCGGTGTGGCCGAGCGGTTCTAGACACTTCAGTCTGGAACCACGCGACCGCTATGGTCGCAGGTTCGAATCCTGCCTCGGGCATGGATGTGTGTGATGTCCTTAGGTTAGTGAGGTTTAAGTAGTTCTAAGTTCTAGGGGACTGATGACCCCAGATGCTAAGTCCCATAGTGCTCAGAGCCATTTGAACCATTTTTATAATCTTCAGCTCGGTAGACCATACCACCAGTTCTGATATTTCCTCCCTCTCATCCGACAGCACGACTCTATTGTGCAAGCTAGATGAAGCTGCCATAGCAGTGCTCTCTCTTAAATCACACAACGATGAGCTTTGGGACAACAATGTAGCCCTCCGATTACACATTGCCGCCATGCATGTCAAGCTCATGGAGGCTTGTAAGCAGATCAAGCAGCTGTCACACACAGCCACGACTCCAGCCCCCTCACCATCGCCTCGCACCCCGCACCGACGTCACATGACTTTTCTACTGCCAGACAGAAGTAGTGTTCGTGCCCCCACCAAGTACCCCACCGACCTCCACAACAAAGACTACCAGCAGATCACTGCCAATGATGCTGATCTGTTGGCCTGGGACAGTACATTACAGGTTAGTCATACTTCATCATGTGTGGGTCTATCATCCCACCAATGTTTGTGATCAACAATGGTAAGAAATAAAACGATGAAAGCTCCACCGGTTAATGCAAAGGCGAAGCGTTTCAACCAGGAAAATCTTAAACATGCCAAACCGATTATTCAGGAACTTTTAGCCAGTAAGACTATTCGCCCTTCTTATAGTAGTTGGTAACCACCCATTCATTGATGCCTAAGATAAATGACACTTTCCACCTCTGCAGTGACTATTGGGCCATTGAAACCAGAACAATTTTAGAGAATTACTCCATCCCAAATATTAAAGATTTTGCATCCCAGCTGTATGGAGCACAAATTTTCAATGTAATCTACTGTCAGAAGGCATATCACCAACTGCCAATGGCATCTGAGGATGGTGCAGAAACTGCCATTGTCACCACGTTCAGATTTTTCAAGTATCTGTTTATGCTGTTCTGGCTGAAAAACACTGCAGAGACGTGACAACAGTTCATTGACTCATTGGTTGGAAAACTGGACTTTGCATATGCATACCTGGATGACTTGTTAATTCTTTCTTCCTTACTTGAGGAACATGAACTCCACTTACATACAGTGTATGTACATACTATTACAAGCAAACAGTGTTGCAGTGAACAATGCTATGTCACAGCTTTGCTCCACTAGTGTCACTTTTCTGGGTCATGTGGTTTCTGCCAACGGCATCCACCCCTATATGAATGGGTCCTGGCTATTGGTACAGTTCCTTTGCCCACAGACTTTCAGGGCCTCCGCTGCTTCCTAGGAACTGTAAATTACTACCACAAACACATTCCCTACAATGCTGACATAGATGCCCCACTGACAGACGCTCTCATAGGCAGCCTTACAGATGGTCATTACCCTCGCTCCTCCCATCCCTGATGCTCTCATCTCGCTTAGTACAGATGTGAGTGATACAGCAAAGGGGTCAGTACTTCAGCAATCTGTGAGTTCTGTTGTACAGCCACTCAGATTTTTCTCCCACAAACTGTCCACTTCCCAATGCAAATGGCTGACCTTTGTCTGGGAACTATCTGCTATTTACACCACTATCAAATATTATAAATACGATATTGAAGGTCACCATCTCGTGGTATTTACCAACCGCGAACTGCTCATATAAGCTTTCCGCAACACAGGCAAGGACTCATCCCCTAGGTGGTTCCATCATATGGACCTCATATGTCAATTTACAATTGGCATATGCTACGTCAGAGATGCAGACAATATCATGGGCGATTTTTTATTTCATGTGTTGGTATTATCTTCACAACTGGACTTCAGGAAACTCCTTAAATTGCAAACAGATGTCACTGAACTAGACACATTGCACCCTGATACTAAAACAGTACTCAAACTAGAGTTACAGACACTTCCTGGGTTCTCATCACCCATCTGGCGTGACTTTTCAACAGGACGCATACATCCGGTGATTCCTGTACCTCTCTGCTGGGACATTTTTAATAGTATTCACGACTTGACACAATGTGGGATATGTGACACCACACATCTGGTAACCGAACGTTTCATTTGGCCTGGGACGATAAAACTATTTTTCATTTGTGTACTTAGAAGCAGGACATCATGCACAGCATCTCCATGGGTATGATCGATGTGCCAAAAAAAAAAAAACACATACACATCAATATTGTTTGGCCCTTACCCCCCCCCCCCCCCCCCCCCACAGGCCCCTTTCATTACATAGTGTCCACCATTGACAGGTTTACCCTCTGGGTAGAGGAATTCTCACACTATTATCACAGCTGATGCAGTGGGATGAGAACTTTTATTACTGTGGATCTCACGCTTGGGCTGCCCAGCTTCTATCACCACAGACTAGCGCCACCAGTTCGAGTCTGCCCTCTTGAAACAGAATTTTATGAATTTGGTCTGTAGGAACCATAAAAGTGAAAAACAAAAATGGAAAGCATGTGGTACATTGGCTACACTGGTGCTGGGGTAAAGTTTCCTTATTTTCTGTATTTATTGCATGATACAAAATTTATTTTATAGTAGCACTCTGACATTTTCCAACTGACAATCCTGGGACATCCTTGAGACATAAGGACCCCCTTGAGACTTGGGTACCATAGAATTTGCCTTCCAACCTTCCCCTCAATCTCATTAGTGCTGCACATGCACTACTAAGAACCACATCCCAGCATTTGTAGAGCCCAGGAGAATATAATGAATCATAATGAAATCAGTATAATTAATGCTTTGTATAAAAATATCATGATTCTTCATGTCATTGCATATTTTTGATAGTTATTGTCATAACTATATCATAGCTGTTCTCTCCATGTAGGGCCATAGTTACAATGTGCCTAGTTACACGGCATTGGAACATCATGTGATGTTAACTTTCTGGCATTACATTATGTGCACCAGTGGATTTACCATATGTCACTAACTGTTCAGATTATGAGAGCTAAAATTTGAAGAATAGCTCTGAAATTATTACACCCTGCAACATGCGAGTCCACCAAACAACCACGATTAAATAACTAGAGCTCATGAGGAGTTTAACCAATACTGGTTTTTCCCACGCACCATGCACAAATGGAACAGGGGTTTTTGGAAATGGTATTGGTACCAGAAGTCCCTCACTACAAACAGTAAGGTGGCATGCATTGCACCAATGTAGCTCTTTCATGTTGATCAACATTATTAATTGTGAAGCAAGTAACTGTAATAACCTCAAAAGCCTGTTATCATCGCAGCATTGTACTTGCATGCGAAGTGTAGATGTATGATTTCAATGTTCTCTACCAGAAGTGAAGCAGGTAAAACTGTCTCAAAATGAAGTATATATTTTCCATACAGATCCAACTGTCCAGATAATTAGAATATATATTACAAAAAATTGGGATGAATTATTGCATCCTCCTATATTTAGGTCCATGAAGCTACCATGACAAAATAATCAGTGCTCATATGTTTAGTCAACAGTAGTTCTTCCAACAAAACATTCACAATTGCTAAAACATCCCTGTAATAAAGAAACTTTCTGCCAGATTAAAACTGTGTGCCCGACCGAGACTCGAACTCGGGCCCTATGCCTTTTGCGGGCACTTGCCCGCGAAAGGCAAAGGTCCCGAGTTCGAGTCTTGGTCAGGCACACAGTTTTAATCTGCCAGGAAGTTTCATATCAGTGCACACTCTGCTGCAGAGTGAAAATCTCATTCTGGATCCCTGTAATACATTCTGTAAATTAGTTAGCAGAGCAGTCTTGTATATTTACAAGGTTAATTGACATTCTTAATCATAAAGCACCTAGCTTTGACAGCCTGAAAGACCATTATCAATTTAATAATCATGAATTATTAACTACATAGGAAATAAATCTGACAGCCTTAAAGCATATTTTCAGTTAAATGAAAATGATTTACAGACAAAATTGTGAATCCATACACTCCAACACTGGTCAGGAAAAATATCACTACCTCCTCCACAATGCTCTTTTGAGTGGCAAACATAAGAACTCCTGAACACTTAGAACCCATTAGAAAAATGCTCCAGAATTATCTTCTCATTGTTATTTGTGGTTTTATCTGGAATAAACGGAACTGATTGAAGAACCAAGAGACCTCTCCAGCACACAGCGTGTAGTTGGTGTGTTGAGTACAGGATAGGGTGGTTTCCTGTGTACCAATGTAGATCTCTTACGTTCATCAGGATTATTATATACCACACACATAGATGTGACAACCTCCAGGTCCATTGTCAAATAAATGGTCATGAATCACTGACTAGATTCGGAGAACATACATTCCAAGATTTTGCAGACTGTATATTACTCAAACCTACACATTACTCTCTCATAGGATACAGGCAATAACATCAGACAGATCAGAGACCATATGGAGGACTGTCAACAGCTGCTTTTCACTGAATAAATATAGACTGTTTTGGAACAAGATGTTCTATCCAGTACACAGCATTAAGCTGGCATGTGACATATAGATACATGTTTCCAAAAGTCTATAAAATAAGTAACCACAAAAAAGATCAGATGGCCTTAAAGACAAATAACCATTTACCGTACATGTCAAACTGTCAAAAGCACGAGAGAGTATGTTGCATGTATAATTTGTCAAGTTATAACATCCAAAAATACCTGAGTCCACAATATTACCATAAAAATTAGAGCTGATAAGGAGATCAATCAACAGTATTTCTTCACAGACATCCTTTGCATTGTCAGCAGGAATGGGAGGACACTAATGTTTATCAAAGTGCAATCCACCACACATTGTAGGGTGATTTGCTGAGTACTCATGTTATTCTCTAATCTTACTCATGTTAATCTATAATGTTTATAATACTTATTCCATCTAACATGTGCATGTTATAAGAAATATGGCCAGCACATCTATTCATATGTACCATTTTTGAGTGCATCTAGAAAAAATGAAATGTGAATTGAATAAGAAGTACCCTCCACCATGCTGAATTATGCAGGCATGTAGAGTATAGATGTAATTTATCAGTGTACTTTAACTGGAGTAGGCATGAATGGGGAGATCATTTGGACTCAAAGTCAAGTATCAATTTACCGTGCTTGACTAACTGCCGTAATTCTTATAGCATACCCTCCAAGAAAGGAAATTTACATAAAGCAAAAGTCAGGTTGTATAAGAAGTTTCTTTGACAGTGTTTCTTCACACATATCATTTGCAAATGGAATAGGAATGAAAGGATATAACAGTGGTACCTGACCCAGATAGCACAGTAAGCTGGTTTCAGACTTGTTTCTAAATGTAAAGTTCACGTATATAAGCTTGATCAAAGCTGGAATATTCAGGCCTGTTAGTTGGATTCAAGCTTGAAACAAACATCAAAGTTGGCAGAGTTCTAGCTATATTTTAAGTTTGACTTATCAAGTTTGGCTCCAGCTATATCTACACACGTGGAATACAGTCTGGTATTTACAGCTTGTTTTAAGGTATATAATTATTAATCTGAATTTATTGAACCTAATTAATTAAATAAATATCAGAATGGAAATGGTGTGAAAAAAATTATTGAGACGTATGTTTAAAATTTTTTATTTTCAAAGTGTTTAAAATTGTTTTATTTTAAAATTCAATTATTCTGAAGCCCCTCCGGCCCCAGCACGCAGACCAGAGCAGGATCAAATATCACTGACTTCTGCCAGTATAATGATCCATTAACGGGTAAAAGAAAATGTTTGCCGTACCTAAACATAAAAAATGTAAAAAGTTGAAACTGATCAATCTAAATATAATTTATGCCCCAGATTAGCAAAATAACTTCAAACTCACTGTTGTAGCAAGAATCATTAACTAGTATAAATGTCAGTGAGTAAGCGGCTGCTTCTGGTGACTTCATTTGAAAGAGTTTTTAAAGCAGTTTGAAATAACTTTTTGTGACATTTTTAAAGTAAAGATGACATTTGGGTTATTTTGCGATGACTTCATGAAGAAGCCACACATCACTATTTGTAACAGTTTCAGGGCCATTTAATCTGAATTATAAAGAAACAATAACTTGAAATCATATACACCTCATACTGTAAGCTTATAAAGAAACTACTGTTTAGAAAAATATAAACTTTTATTCTATCCACAATTTTTTTTTTGTGAGTAAAACTGATTCAAAATGAAATAAAAGATGAAATTGAAATGAATTTAAGAAATTACCAGTTCAGTGGAACTGAAATGTATAAGAACAAAAAATGTTCTCCTTGTCATATTTTAATATTGCCTTTTATTAGATTTCAGCCAAATTACAAATAACAATAAAAGTAAGAAGTACCAGTAGGCATTGCAGTATTATTTCACCTAGGGAACAACAAAATTAAGAGCCATCACCAATTGTAATTTAGTGTAATCTTACCATAGGGTTTGACTTCTGTTTTTTGACTGTTGAAGCCAGTGTCCTATATTGGTTTTAAACTGTTCTTCAGTTGTCGAAAGAAATATTTTTCTGACTGAACCTGAAAACATAAATCAGTATATCATTAAAAGTAGTGGAAACGGTTAGAGATTTACACTGGAACAAAAATTACTTTTACAGTGTTGAAATCATAAAGCCACTGTATCAGGCCAGCCTGTGAACTATTGATTTTCACCAACCAGGATTGTGCACATAGCATTGTGAAAATGCTCTTCTCAAATAAGCCATTATTTCTCTCCTGTAAACATCTGATTAATAACAACCAACCCATTGAACATCAATGAAACATAACTACTTTCCTGATAATACTAAAAATATGAATTAATCAGTTGTTTTCTTAACTTAAATGAAATATCAAAAAAATACATTCAAATAAAAACAAATTTTTCTCCATAAGATAAACATTGCAACTTTTAAGGCCAATGGGGTGGATCCACAAGGTCAAATCTGACCAAATTTCACAAAAACCATCCCAATGCTAAGCTATATTCTTCCCGCAAATTTAATTCTGTTGAGGCCTATATTAAGGTATTATTTATCTTTTTTGGGAAGGTTATATGGGTGGTGTAATGCATCACTAGTCGAAGCACCATATGTCATATGTGACACAATGGAACCTAAAGTCTGCATTTCCTTAAAATATATGTATTTATTAATGTTTCTCAACTTTTTGTACTGAAGAAGGATTAGTGTTCTTTATCTTAGTAGAAAAATCTCACTGCAAGTACCTACTTAACAGTACTAAATGCGCTCACATCAGATATGTTAAGTAACGGCGCTTGGTCTCATGATGCATAACACTGGCCATATATATGTGTTTATGTATTAGTGTTTAAAACATTTTGAAATAACAAATTTGAAGTTTGCATTTGGAAAAAAATGTGCACGATGTATAAACCAAACCAGCATATTTTTGGCGAATTTTTAAGTCATTGCTTACTTTGAATTGCTGCACAAAGCCAGGTTGAACAGAAAGCTCTTTTCTTTTCTTTCGTCTAGTCATTTGGAGGCCTTCCTGTATATGAAAACTTCATTCCTATCTCTGACATCAGGCATCGTTTCATACAATTGAACATTAACAATTTTGCATCTTTACCACCAAGGGTTGCAAGTAACTTCAACTGAAAAAATAAATTTTCTTTATGGAGCTGTTATATCATCAAGATTCTTCATGAAACATGAAAAAAAAATAATAAAAAAAAAATTTCAAATTTAAAGGCACTGCATCCATCTGGAGGGCCAAATACTGATATATCATCAGCAATATGTATCGTCCATCAAAATTGTGTGTTATATACTTCTGCCCATATAATGTTTGAAAAATTTGTACAAAATTTAAGAAGAAGACTTTTGGCATATTCCTGGAGTTGATAACAGAACTTTTTGCTGAGGAGTATGGTCTTGGCAATATGGAGGGATAAAAAGTTGTTATAAATTTCTTTCTGTTCAGGCAACAAAATATCGTACAATACAAGTGGTCCAGTATAAAGCAAAAACTGCCTAAATTCTGTAACTTTCCATCTTTTCACTTCATCAAGACCTTGGGGATTTCTACCAAACTCTACTGGAATGCTTGCTTTTAGAGATGATAAATTAGAACTTATACTATCAATAATCCCACTAGGTACTTTTAAAGGGGCAGGTCCAAACATCCAAACAAAAATCATTGTTCTCATTATCCCTAAACACACTAAGTGCATATAGTCAAGTGGGAAAGATGATACCATATGCAGACTATGGATAGTGGTCAATGGGGTGTTACCAGAATTGAATTCTGTGTCTTCTTTGTTGATAAATCCCTCATGGGTTCAAGGCAGTGTCAAAAATAGGAAAAGTCATCCTATTATCAAAGAAAGATGCTTCCTGTTTACATCTGGTACACGAGAAATATCTGTTGTGACCTTTAATGCCTAAAATAAAAGCTTTGGCAGGGGTATCACAACAAATTCCCTTGATCCTGACAGCTATATTTTTGCCATTACAAATTAAACCATTCCTGATTAGGACAACAATTTCTTCTACAAAACCATTTAGAAATTCAAAACGACCACTGGGTTTCTTTAATCCAAAATAAATGCCAATAGGAAAAACAGTTGATGACAAGGATGGAATATTTAATACAGATCCTAAATTTGCCCATAGCTCGCCACTATTACTGTGAAATAAAGGTAATCCGCCAAATCCAATCATTAAATCAATATGCTGTAAAGAACTGAAAACATGTTGTGCACTAGCCAACATTTTCTTTAACTGGTTTGAAATACCAATGTGGGAGCACTGGCCAGGGCTTACATTGTTTACTTGAACACAACTTGGAGTCTTTAGAATAGTTCTTGCATCTGAGGGAAGAGATTTAAAGCAGTCATGTGATCGAAGAATACACAACAATGCCACATTTGTAGTGCTAAATTGAACAGACCAGTTAGCTAATTCAGATTTGAGCTCTTCCCTTTGAAACTTGGAGTCAAAACAGTCATCACTGTCAGAACCATCTGATAAAGGATAATGATCCGACAACTCAAAAACCCGGTTCGATGTTGAGGCCCTATCATTACTTTCAGAAGGTTCACTATTATATGATGATCCACTGGCACTATTACAAGATGATGGTTGAAGTTCAATCCCAGGATTTAGATCATTGGAAACATTTCTCTCACCAGCTACAGCAGAGTGCCCTACACTTTTCTCAGAAAGCTTCAACAGCCGTTTCCATTTCCCCTCCCGAGAAAGAGAATTGAACAGTTTCCTGTTTGACATTCCTAAAATAAAACAGAATGATTTAGTTGGGATTGACAAAATAAGGAAAATTACATATGGTAGTAATGGATGTTTCAGGGATGGAAAAATAGAGCTATTATTATTGAGCATTCATAATCTGAATTTGTTGGTGAAAATTTAATATTGATTTTTTTTAGGTTAAATGATGGAATATTAATTTGGATTACCATTTAATACAGGCCTCTAAAGAATTCATACATGAAAAAATGAAATTTAAAAAGTCTCTTAAGCATATATAAATTTGTTTATTAACTTCCATGCTTTCATTGAAAATTTTAGAGCAATGCCAGCATTACGGGTGGAACATTTGTACAAATTTATGCTAGTATTTTCATGTTTACATTTAGGAATCTTAAGTTATTTGAAGTGAAGTTACTGTTTTAAGTAACAAATTGATACTCTTGATTCCAAAAAAATACAGTGTTCAAATATATATACGGAACTGTCTGTAATGCAATACATAATACCAGTGTTATGGGTAGGACAAAACTGACACAGAAAGGAACAATTTTGACATCCAAACAATATTTCTGCTTTGATAGTGTCCACAATTCAGCCAAGCCACATACAAATGAAGTTTACATTCTTCTATTAAAGAAACATGTTGCTATTAGAAAAAGAATTAAGTTGCACCAATGCATGTCACTATATATAACTGTATAGTTACGGGTGGGACAAATTGTCTGTTGTATGATTTGCATAGAATATTAAATTGCAATAACTAAATGCACACTATTTAAGCTAAATACAAAATTAAAAAGGTACAAACATTCACAATAAACTGAGATTTTTTTAAAGTTGTAGTCAAATGAGAAGTGTCCCCTGTTGTTCATAAATGTTGGAATACAGTATGCTTTCTCAACAGTACTACAATCATTCTCAATAGCTTCATCCTTCACAGTACAGCCTGGATCCAAAATTTGCCACTACTTTCCATGAAAAGTAATGTTACACTTATTATGAATATGCTTAACTTTTGCCAAGCATGAGTCACAAGAAATTGTGTGTCCATCATCACAGAAAGAATTAACAGCTTCAACAAAATCTCTCAAGACTGATGGCGTAATAACAGACTGCAACTCTGATTCTACTGTTGCCCCAACTTTAAGACTTCTTTGACTTGAATTTCTTCAGTATGTTTACTTTGTGCAAGATTGTCGTACTAACAGTAAGAAATTTCATATTACTGCAATTAAAGAGCAGTCAAAGCTACGTAAATAAAAAAGACTGACACGTATGTAGTGACTGGTTCTTGATGTACTTTTTCATGTTCACCATGTCATTACTATTTGTATTCGTGAAGAAAGTTTTCACACTTCAGGATTATTCATTCATGGTGTGACACACGCGAGTACTTACAAGTAAACAAATGTAATAGGGCCATATATATAAAAAGGCGATATTTTAAAAAGGTAAAATAACATTAATTTTTAATTTATTGGTGCCACGTACTAGAGAGCTAGTTTAAAATGACCTCTTTTTGCTGAACAACTTGTAATATGTATTCTTAGCTGGTAATCCATTTCACTTTCATCCAGTCTCAATTTTTCTACGTAAAAGAATATGATATTTCTTTACATTACGTAATAATATTTAACATTTGTAATATTAATATACCACTAGAGAAAAATACACCAATATATGTTTAATACACTATATATCCTCATCAGACCCGGTGTAGCACTAAGGCAGGAGATTCCACACACTTACCAAACTATTTTGCAGTATAAAACAAACTTCACAACAGTCAACAATCATTAACATGTGTCACAAAGGTAAAATGGCCATAAACCTAGCAGAGTCAGTGCACGGCTAATAAACGCTTGTGGCACTCCCCGTGGATGTCTATTGAAGCTATGCTGTGAGCACATCTGCTGCACAGCCTTCCAGGGAAATTACAGTTTATTTCAAGCTTGGGAAAATTATTTTAACTCAATCTAAATTTTTACAGCTTGATGTAAATTGTGTAACATGTTAATTTTTCAAGCTTGAATTTTCAACTGAACCTAAACTTAATATCCACCTTGAAATAAGCTTGAGTGCTAGATGGGGAAGTACCCTCTGCTACAAACTGTCCCATGCTTGCTGTACTATGCATGTTCATCCATCATGTTTAGAAACATTATTACCAATGTACACATAAATATGGGAACCATGTAAGCTATTATCAATTTGCTGAAACTTATTTCCTGTGAAAATTCCTAGAACAGATTTTATGATGCTGCTCAAACAAACTGACACTTCCTCCTATAACTTGTTCTTAAAAGTTATAAAGATAAAAACATCTGACAAATTAGAGCTCATACATAGTCCCATCAAGAGTTGCCACAATATTTAAGTTTTGCAGTTGCAGCTAAAAAAAAATACTATATTGGAATTGAATCAGAAGAACTTTCTACCACACAGCATTAAGATATCATGTATAACGGAAATATACAGGGTGAGTCAGGAGGAAAGGTACATGCTTCGAGGGGTGATAGTATTATTGATTCTGAAGAAAAAATTCGTATGGATATATGCCCTATTCCAAATGGTTTCCAGGACAGAATACATTTAATATCACTTTTGTACGTTTTTCTTGAATAACTCAAGAAATGCACCCTTTTGTCACAGTACAAAATAAAATCCATTAAATTTTCTACAAAGAAGGTACCATTCATTTTTTTCTTTAGAAGTAATGGTTTGTGGGAAGAGAGTGTGAGAATGTTGAAAATCTCAATCAATGTGCATGAGCTACAGGATATGTAGCTTTTGTTGGCCAATTTGAGGTAGTTTCTTGACATGGTAGACCACAAGTGTACCAGATCAAACTGTTTGTCTCAACTTGCTCTACACTACTGTGCTACATTGTAAACAGTGACCAAATTTGATAGTACAAATAACTAATAACATTGAATATTAAACGTGTTTCATCTCGGAAACCATTCATAGCAGGATATAAGCTTTTTATTCAGCATCACTAATACTATCACCCCTCATAGCATGTACCTTTATTCGCCAAAATCGGCGATGGAAGTAACTGTAACCAAGGAATATCAGATAGTCTCAATGCCATGTAAGTATTTGTTGAACAGGATTAGTTTTCAAAGTTATGAGCACATGCATTCCAAACTGAAAGTATATTATCAATTCAATAAAAATATTTACAGACTAAATTCTGAGAATATACATTCTGAGACTGAACAGATTATAAACTCTTTCTTCCTACACACTTCTCTTGAGTGTGGTTTAGTCTAAGACTTCTTAACAATTAGAGCCCATAAGAATGATTGTTAACAGTTGTCATGACATGTATCATTTGTGAATTTATATGGAATAAATGGGAATGTCTCAGGTACACAGCATTCAATGGCATGTGGAGTATAGATGTATATTTTCTGAGTTCTTTAAAAGAAGTAACCATAAACAAGGAAATCATGAGCTCTTAAAATCAAGTATCTGTTTACAAGACTAACTGTCCAGCTTATGAGAGCATACATTCCAAGAACAATAATGTAATTAAGATCAACGAAAATCTACTTCTAATTTTTGGAATTTTGTTTAAGACCTTATGAATGACAGCAAACACTGTATGAAAGGTGGAGGTGGAAACTCCAAAGGAGTTCAACTAATATTATTAAGCGAAGAAATACACAACTAAAACCGTATTCAAACATTATAGGGTCATATTTTCTTCACATATACATTACATACTTTTTTCTACATTTAAATTGAGCTGTCATCAATCATGTCAATTACAAATTCTGTTTACCTTTTACTACCTAGAAGTCTACAGCACATGCATGTGAGAACCTATTCCATATGCTTGTAACTTCATTAACAGTCTGCAGTGGGACAAGTTTCCAAACACATTCCAGAAATCTTGGAATGGGAAACTGTATGTTGCTCATCATACATTCTTCAAATAATAGTTAGGTTACCATAATCTTGCCCATGGCATTCACTGGTGGTTATTAAGTGTTTGAGACATATTGATCAAATTACATGTGGACTAGCAACACCTGTTCTGTGACTACAACCTATGAAATGCAATAACCATTCATTTATTTCTTTAATTTCAGTTTCCTTGCTGAAGTAAACATGATACATAATGATTGTGGTCTCTTCAAAACAATTCGAATCAGAATTTTCATCAACAATAATGGAATAACACTTTTATTTTCACTCGCTTGCAAAGTGGCACTCGTGATGTAATGGCCAACACCAGGAATAAATTATTTCTGAGTCTCAACTTACATATAACCCTGCTGTAAAATTGTTCCATCTTCTTGTCCATCTTTGAAATTTGTAATGTGTTTTTCAAGAAGTGAATCAAGGTGACTCAATAGTTCTAATATTCAAAGGAAAACTCAATTATTCGGATCTTCAATTTTCTGAGCTGATCTGCTGATGCCCAAGTCTCCTTGACCAATAAACATTTCCACAACAAGTATCATGAGACTTCTCACAAAAATTGGATATTGTACAGATGAAAAAAAGAAGCAATTTACCTCTCTACTTCTTCGCATCAGCATGGGAAATGTACCTCTTCCATGTCATTACATTTCTTCAGTTTTACAATTATTCCAGGACAACCATATACAAACAGAGATAACTTATTTTTTGTTTCCTGTTGAATGCTAAATGTTTTGTGTATATTTTGTATAAAATAAAATAAACTTATTAGACAAGAGAAGAGAAAGTATGTAACTCAGCAACTGGAATCAATAGAAGCAGATTTTAAAAATTATAATACGCATGGATTCAACAAAACTTTTGCAAACCAAATTAAAGGGTATATCCCTCAAAATGTCTGTTTTCGGAAATCAGATGGAAATCTGGCACTAAGCGACGAAGAAAACTGTGAAGAATTAGCCAAATATTTTGAAACGCTACTAAACTGTCCAGAACCAACAGAAACTCTTCCAATATCAAGCACTAAAGCCCCGCAACAGCAAGACTCTGTACCGCCAACTGAAGAAGAAATTATCAAACACATAAACAAACTCAAAAATAACAAAGCATCAGGAGAAGATGGAATTGTAGCCGAATTTCTCAAAAGTCTAGGGTCTAACTCAAGAAATGAGCTAGTTAAAATTATTCAAAACATATGGGTTACTGAAGAAATCCCAGAAGATTGGAAATGTGCCCTAATACATCCGTTACATAAAAAAGGGGATAAATCGGATGTGAACAACTATAAAGGAATCTCCTTACTTGCCGTCACATACAAGATATTATCAGCTTGTCTTCTTGAAAGAACACAAAAACTGCTAGAACCCAAAATCTCAGATTTCCAAGCTGGTTTCAGACCAAACAGATCATGTCCAGAACAAATTTTAAACTTGAAATTGATTACAAGGATGAGACAAATGCGAAGGAAGCCTACAGTATATGTCTTTGTCGACTTTAAAAAGGCATATGATTCAATTCACAGACCCACACTATTTAAAATTCTTGAAGAACAAGGACTGGATAAGAAGACACGGAACATCATAGAGCAGACACTAACAAATACAAAATGCAAAGTGAAATTCATGGGAAAACTTTCAAAATCATTTGAGATCAAAACTGGGGTTAGACAAGGTGATGGATTATCACCTCCGTTATTTAACTTAGTTCTGGATAGAGTCATGGCAGAATGGGAAAAAGAACTCAAAAAAGAAAAGTACTGGAAACCAATATCACTGGGAACCAAAAAAGATGACCTACAAATCCCCTACTTAGCTTATGCAGATGATCTTGCAATAATGGCAGATTCTAGTGAAATGGCAGTTAAACAGATAGAAACCTTAAAAGAGTGTGCAGGAAAAGTTGGCCTACAAATATCTTTTGAGAAAACGGTGTTTACAACAACAAATCTAGAAAATTCTAAGTTACAAACCAAATATGGAGAAATTAAGAGGGTACCATACTTTAAATATTTAGGAGAGATAATTTCTGAAAAATACTCACAACATGAAAGAATATTAAAAGCTTGTAGGGGTCTAGGGCTGGTCCAAAACATTTACAATAAAAAATGTCTATCTATAAATACAAAAATTAAACATTATAAGTCGGTAATTAAACCGATAATGCTATATGCCAGCGAAACCTTGACACTTAAAAGGAAAACAGATATGGAAAACCTGAAGAAAGAGGGAAGGAAAATCATTAGGAAAATTCTGGGACCAAGATGGACCAAAGAGGGGTATAGATTACAGAAAAATTCTAAAATTGAAGAATATTCTAACATAGAGATAGACATGAGGAAGAGGCGTCTAAAATTCTATGGCCACATAATGAGACTTCCCGATCACAGACTAACAAAAAAAATAGTAAGATACGTAGCATCCCTTGTTAATGGAGGAGAGTGGATCAAAAATGTAAAGAAAGATCTGGAATTAGCCAACATTACTACTGAAGACATGAACAAAAGAAACAATTTCAAACTTAATGTTGACAAATGGGAGGTCAAACCAGAGACAAAAGTGCCGAGAACTGGAACAAAATGGAGCGAAGAAAGAAAAGCTGAATTCTCACAAAGAATGAAGACCTGGTGGGCAAACAAGAAGAATAAGAAGCCCCAGAAGTGAACCATCTTTACTTAGCGTCTTCCATGTTGGGAGCTTTACGACTAATAATAATAATAATAAAATGTGATGGAACTAGAACTGTCTTACCTTTGAATGGTGGCCTCCAAATGTACCACATCATAATGACGTTTCACATGTCTTAGGATGTTCATTTTTTGGCATATGTTTTGGTAGGATTTCCAACAACATTTAAAGAGTGCACTTTGTTGACTCTGTCCCTAAGTGGTATTAGTGCATGATATCTAAAGAAAATAATGTGCACTCAATATTAGACTTGAAACAGAATTGTATGAGTTTGTCCTGGGAGAACCATAAAAGTGAAAATTGGAAGTTAGACTAAGAGATAGAATACTTGCTGGTGCTGGAGTAAAAATTTGCTGTTCTGTTAGTCTATTATATGATAAAATGTCTTTTATAAGATACAATATTTATTTTACAGTTAGATCTCATAAGAATGATTGTTAACAGTTGTCCTGACATGCATCATTTGTGAATTTATATAGAGTAACTGGAAGTGTTTCAGGAACACAGCTTTCAGTGGGATGTGGAGTATAGGTGTATACTTTCTAAGCTCTATAAAATAAGTAACCATAAACAAGGAAATCATGAACTCTTAAAATCAAGTATCTGCTTACAACACTAACTGTCCAGCTTATGAGAGCATACATTCCAAGAATAGTAATGTAGTTAATAACAATGAAAATCTACTTCTAATGTTTGGAATTTTGTTTAAGACCTTACGAATGACACTAGAGCAACAGTCATGACAGGAAACATTGTATGAAAGATGGAGGTGTAAACTCTGAAGGAGTTTTACTGATATGATTAAGTGAAGAAATACCCAATTAATACTGTATACAAACATTACAGGATCATATTTCCTACTTATCTACATTACATACTTTTTTCTACATTTAAAATGAGCTGTCATCCATCTTGTCAACTACAAATTCTGTTTAAGTTTTACTACCAAGAAATCTTCAGCACAGGCATGTAAGAACCTATTCCATAATCTTCTAACATCATTAAGAGTCTGCAGTGTGACAAGTTTTCAAACACATCTCAGAAGTCTTGGAATGGAAAACTGACTGTTGCTCATCACCCATTCTCCAAATATTAGTTAGGTTATTATAATCTTGCCCATGGCATTCACTGGTTGTTATTGAGTTTTTGAGACATATTGATCAAATTACATGTGGACTAGCAACTACTGTTCTGTGATTACAAACTATGAATTGCAAAAACCATTCATTTATTTCTTAAATTTCAGTTTCCTTACTGAAGTAAACATGACACATAATGAATGTTGTCTCTTCATCACAATTTGAGTCACGATTTCATCAACAATAGTGGAAAAACACTTCTAATTTTCACTCTCTTGCAAGAGGGAAACCATGATGTAATAGCCAACACCAGAAGCAAATTCATTCCTGGACTCAACTGATAGAGAATGCTGTCGTAAACTTGTTCCATCTTCTTGTTCATCTCTCAAATTTGTTATATGGTATGCAAGAAATGGTTCAAGGTGACTCAGTACCTCTAATATTTCCATTATTTGGATCCTTAACTTTCTGAGCTGATCCTCTGAAGTCCAAGCCTTCTTGACCAATGAACATTTCCACAACAAGTATCATGAGAGTTCCAATGAAAATTGGATATTGTACAGATGAAAAAAAGAAGCAATTTCCCTCTCTGCTTCTTTGCATCAGCATGGGCAATGTACATCTTTAATGCCATTTCATTTCTTCAGTTTTACAATTATTCTAGGACAACTATATACAGACTGAGATATTTCATTTCTTGTTTCCTCTTGAATACTCTGTGCATTTTGTATAAAATACCATGAGATGGAATCAGAACTCTCATACCTTTGAATGGTGGCCTCCAAATATACCAAATTATAATGATGTTTCACATGTCTTAGGATGTTAATTTGTTGGCATATGTTTTGGTAGGATTTCCGGCAACATTTAAAGAAAGCACATTGTTGAATCTGTCCCAAAGTGGTATTAGTGCATGATATCTTACGAAAATATCATGCACTCACTATTAGACTTGAAACAGAATTGTACGAATCTATCGTATGAGAACCATAAAAGTGAAAAACTGAAGTGAGAGTAAGACATAGACTTGCTGCGCTGGTGCTGCAGTAACAATTTTGTTATTTTGTTTATCTATTATATGAGACAATATCTATTAATGATGCAATACTTGTTTTAATACCTATTTTACAGCAGCAGTCTGACATTTGCCAACTGAGAATCCTGGATACTACATCTGAGGCATAAGGGCCCTGGTGATGATTGGGCCCCATAAATATTGCACTCCCCTTTATTCCCTCAATCTCATTAGGACTGCACAAGCACTAATAAGAACTACATCCCACTGTCTTTAAAGTCCAGGAGAACATTAAGAGTCATGGCGAGACTAGTTTAACAACTGCCTTGTATAAACTGTCATTTATATTTATTTCATTCAATAGTTCTATCAGTTGATATCAGTACTATACTGTAGCAGTTCTCTCTATGTAGACTCATAGCAGCAATGTGCCATGTTACATGGCAGTGGCACATCATGCAATGTTAACTTTCGGCATTAAGTTATGCTCACCAGTGTATTTACCACTCATGACTGACTGTTCAAATTATGAGAGCTTAAATTTGAAGAATAATTCTGCAAAGTATTACATCCCCCAAAATGTGGGTTCACCAAATGACCACACTCAAAACATTAGAGCTCATGAGTTTAACCAAAATTGGTTCTTCAATGCACCAGCCAAAAATGGATCCAGTATTCGTGAGAATGATATTGGTACAAGAAGTATCCTTTTCTACAAACTGTAAGGTGGTGTTTAGAGCACTGAGGTACCTCTTTAATATCCATCAACATTATTTTCCATGACAAAGTAGCCCTGATAACCTCAAAGCCCATTATCCACACAGCATTATACTGGTGAAAGGAGTGCAGATGTATGATCCCAATGTTCTTGTTCAGATGTAAACAGCCTCAAGGTCAAGCATTTATTTACCATACAGTGCTAACTTTCCAAATTGTGAGAATATATATTCAAAAATATTTTGACAAATTATTTGCATCATCCGATATTTGGGTCCACGAAGCTACCATGATGAAATAATCAGAGCTAATTAGAAGTTTATTCAACACTAGTTGTTCAAACAAACCACTTGTAAATGTAGCAGGATGGGACAGAAGTTCCCTGTAATGCATTCTGCAAAGTGGTTTTTCAGAGCATTCTTGTAGCTCTCTGAGGTTCAGATCAACTGTTAAACCTTAATTATGTAACTTTGACAGGGTTTGAAGTACATTATCAATTAAATAATCATGAAGCACTGACAGAATACTGGAACCCACATTTCCTGTCTGGGCATTCTAAATGTAACTAGCAAATAAACCCCTACATTCTACAAATGCAACATGGGTGGGAGGGTGTCATAGGGGGAGCAGAATTACTGTATACTACACATTCTAGCATGGTCTCCTAAGTACTTATGCAGCTCCTCTGCGTCACTTAACACTATAAAACAGATAGGAAATAAACCTGACCAACTTAAAATTAATTTTCATTTAAATCAAAATGATTTACTGCCAAACTTGTGAAACCATTGATTCCAACATTGGTCAGGAAAAATATCCTCCCCACTTTGATCTTTGAAGTGTTAAACAAAAATCATCTCAACATTTAAAGCCTATCAGGAGAATTGTCAACAATTTTCTTCTCATATGTTATTTGTGATTTTATCTGGAATAAATGGAACTAGTTGAGGAACCTAGAGACCTCACCAACACAGAGCATGAAGTTGGCATGTGGAGTATGGATGGAGGAGATGTAAGTTTGTTTAGTGAGTACTCAGGTAAATCTCTATGTTCATCAAGATTATGAAGCATCAAGCATATAGATGTGATAACCTCAAAGTCCATTATAAAGTAAATGGACATGAATCACTGATAAATTTCTGAGAACATAAATTTGAACATTTTGCATGCTATATATTACTTCAACCTACACATTAGTCTTCGAGGCAATGCTGACATTACATCAAAGAAATCTGAGGCCATATGGTGGGCTGTCAACAAGTGCCTTTCATTGAATAAATTAAGATTGTTACAGAACCTGAAGTTCTATCCAGTACACACCATTAAACTGCCATTTGACATGTAGACATACATTATCGATGACCTTTAAAAGAAATAAGGTCATATAATCTCAAGACAAATAATTATTGATGGTACATGACTAGCTGTCCAAACCATGAGAGAGTATGTTCTTAGTAAAGTTAGTCAAATTACGACATCCTACAGAATGTGAGTCCACAAAATTACCATCAAGAAAGTATGAGAGCTAATAAGGAGTTTAATCAACAGTGTTTCTTCACACATCCTTTGCAGTGTCAGCACTCATAGGAGGAAACTAGTGCTTGTCAAAGCCAACTCTACTACCTGCTGCAGTGGTATTTGCTGAGAACACATGTTAATCTTTAACAAATACAATCATTTTTACATCTAACAAGTACATCTCATAACTGTAAACTCCTTTTTCATTTAACAAAACATTATATCCTGCCACAATTCTGAATAATTAAAATTAGATATTAACCATGCAGACTACTTTTTCCACCAACAAACAGCTGTTGAAAGTGATGAAGATAAAAGCAAAGGACAAATTAGTGCTCATAAGATAAACTGTCAACATCTCACCTTATGTACCATATGTGACAGCATCTAGAGGAAAATCAAATGCGAACTGAATCAGAAGTACTCTCCACCATACAAAATTATGCAGGCATGTAGAGTATAGATGTAGGCATAAATGGGGAGATCAGCAGGGCTCAAAGTCAAGTATCAATTTACTGTGAATGACTAACTACCATAATTCTTAAAGTATACCCTCCAAGAAAGAAAATTCACATAATGCAAAAATCAGGGTTCATAAGAAGTTTCATATGCAGCATTTCTTTTCCCACACCATTCACAAATGTGATAATAATGGGAGGATATCACATGTTTGAGTCACTACTTATGTTTAGAATTATTGTTACCAAATGGTTCAAGTGGCTCTGAGCACTATGGGACTTAACTTCTGAGGTCATCAGTCCCCTAGAACTTAGAACTACTTAAACCTAACTAACCTAAGGACATCATACATATCCATGTCTGAGGCAGGATTCGAACCTGCGACCGCAGTGGTCGCACAGCTCCAGACAGTAGCGCCTACAACTACTCGGACCATTGTTACCATTGAATACGTAAATCTGTCAACCATGTAAGCCATTATCCATTTTCTGAAACCTATTTCCTGTGAAAATTCCTAGAACTTATTTTATAACACTGCTATAGCAAAATGGTACTTTCTTCTACAGCTTGTTCTTAAAAGTGAGAAAGACAGAAACGTCTAACAAATTAAAGCTCATACATAGACTCATCAAGAGTTGTCACAAGAACAGATCCTTGTTTTACACCCTTTACAACTGGGAGACATTCTGACATTTGATTATTTACCTTAACTAACAGTTTTCTATTGTCCAAGTATGACTGCATTATGCATAGATCATTCTCTCTCACTGCACAGTGGTAGAGATTTTTGTTAGAATATTGTGGGAGACTGTATCAAAAGCATTCCTGAGGTCCAACAATGTTGTACAGATAATATCTTTATTTTCAAAACAATTGTATATTTTTGCTACCATACTCTCAACTGCTTTGACTGTAGAAACACTAGACCTGAAACCATACTGTGAAGAGGTGAGTATATTATAATGATCAAAATATTGACTCATCTGTTTATGCATGCAGTATTCTATTATTTTTGATATTATGGGTATAAGTGATATTGGTCAATAGTTATCTGGTGATTCTGTATCTCCTTTCTTATGTACTGATTTAACTACAGATATTTTTAAACATTCTGGATAATTACTTTCCTTTAAAATTTTGTTGATTGTTTTATTCAGTGGCATTACTATTCGATTTCTGATGTATTTAATAACATAATTTGAGAGACCATAGTAATCCTCTACTCTAGAATTACTGAGCTTAGCTACTGATTCATTGACCATCTTCTTGGTTACACAAGTCCAGTGAAAGCTTTCTGTCTACTTACTGTTCTTTTCTGGCAGCAGTGCCTCTGCCTTGCTCGCATTCTCCGTTATGCTGTTATCTGATTGAGGACTGACAAAATGAGCATTTAGAATATCAGGTGGAATTGGTGTCTCGTATACTTTATCATCACAGTTAGTTTCCATTTTGATAATTTCCTATGTCGCTTGGCATTTATTTACAGAGTTCAGTATATGTGTATCTTTTGCTTTGCACTTAGCTGCCTTCATTTCAGCCATGTAAATCTTTTTCATTTTCATGTTCATTTCCTTGTCAGAATTATTGTGCTTGGATCCATCATGATAGAGAAGCATTATGATTCTTATTCTAGATAGATGTGGGTTGTACCAACTTTTTAGATTTTGTGGTTTGGTGTATCAATTTTGCTTTGATATTATCTTGCAGTTTTTAGGACAACATGCTTCAAAATTTTCTGTTAACGGTTCTAGAAATTTGTTGGTAGATTCACTTGCAACTGCAGAGGCTATTATTTTATCCCAACTATCTGAGATTAAATTTCACATTAATATGTTAGCCGATTTATATTAGCGTCTAAGGGGAGTAGGCTGTGTGTTAATATTCGAATTTGAAATTTCGTGATATGAACTTTGCTAAGTTGTTGAACCACATATTAATGAAAATTAACTTCTCTCCTATTTCTGGAAAGCTATGATGTGTATTCAGTATGATTATTTAAAATGGTACTTCCATGTGAGAGCAGATAAAAAAATCACTAACAATACCTTATTCACAGCAATTTGCTTATAATTAACTAAAATGTAATATAAATTGTTGTACTGTGAAATTCATTGAAATTGTGTATGATTTTATGTAAACTTTTCCAAACTGTATAACAGAACATGTAGGGCACATGTTGCTCAGTTTTTGGTGTAAGTAACTGAAATCATTTAATGACCTTTCATTGCTACTTTCTAAGTCATACTTTAAACAATGTGTTCAGTTGTTTAGTTCTATATAAAAGGAAGTGGTGCATGAGCCATGGAGGTGAGAGTCAGTAAGAAAGAAGCATGTAAAAGAGTAAGAAACAGTCAGATGCAATGACAGATTCAGTCAGTCAGTCAGTGAGTCTGCATTATGGTCTTTCAGAAGCTGTTTGTGCAAGACTCCTTCAGAGGCTGTCAGACAAAATATCTATATATGACCGATACAAATCCAAACTGATCATAATACAAAACAAGAAAAGTCATGGACTCTGCATTTTATCTGAACATTAGTATACTGCAAAGTTGAACACTCAGACTTTCTGAAGCAACAACCTCCAAGGATACAAAGTTGAGTATCTCATCATATGGAGCAGAGATGTTATTATGTGAACTTTTATTAACTGTGAATGAAATTTTCTAATTTTGCCTCATCATCTTACTTGTGAATGGTGGACGCCCAAACTATTAAGTTGCTCCAATGGTATGGTTGAGAATTCCCTATTGCCACCGTACAATTATAGATAGAACTAAAAAAAACTGCATATTTTACTCTCACTTAGTGTAAGTGGTATTTTAAATGATTCCGTCCTCTCACACATGTAAGTTTGGTGTTTTAATATGGTGTCGCTGAGATTGGATACATGTAGTCTGTGTACTAATTTTTGCACTACATTTCAGAGTCTAATTGTGACAAGTGGGAACAATTGGGAAGAGACAGAAAGTGTGGTGTGGACACTCACTGTAGGACCACATTTGAGATAATTAATTTTTTTTTTAATTTTAAATTATTTCACCTCATGCTATTACTTTCCTAATTTCTTTTGTCATGTGACTGTTGACAGGCAGGATAATTTAGTGGGTCAGATGCAAAATGAGTTAAATGCCCATTTGTGATCTAGAACACTAATTCTGTTGTGAGGAAAAGTAATATACATGAAGCTCAATTCAGAGCATCACTCTGATGTCCAAATATATGTACTACTTCGGCTCTGAGATTTTGGTTCCAAGGAAAAGTAATTCAAGTGCATTGTTTATGTTTGCTGTGTTGCTACTTGTTCCTGTTCGTACGTATTTGGCACAATGTATCAGGGTGAATTATTGTTGATTTAATTACACAAAGTTATTTTATAAGCTTGTGATATACGCTAAATTGTCATATTACATGAGTTATTGTGTAGTTAAATACCAGATGAAAATGACACAACTGTGTTTGTCTTATTGTAGACGAGTCCATTTCTGATTCTTCGCATCTGTCTGCCTATATAAGCGGTTTCAGGCCATCACATTGTGATCGTAGTGATAGTGATGATGAATCACTAGTAAAATCAGCATCATCTCAATCTTCAGATATTGTGCATTCTAGAAGTATTTGGTCAGCGGAACCTTCTGTGTCAGAAGAAACCTCATCTTCTGCTAAAGGTACTTCACCAACTGATGAGAATTCTAATAGAAGGAGCAGAAAACGCTTATGAAATCCAGCTAACCATATGTGTGAGGTCACAGAATGGCTGTGAAATGCTGGGAAAGCGTAAGTTGGACACAGAGGAGTAGAACATCCAGTGAAATGTGTAAGACCATTCAGTGACAAATGTCGATATCAATCTTAACATCAATTTTTCAGAGAGAAAGCATGAAGAGCTACTTACTGCATATTGGGCACTTGGATCATGGAATTTACAAACTGCATTTCCTGGAGTCTGTCCATACTCTCAGGCATGCATTCAACTTCTGTGCCTTCTGACCCCAGATCCCTCCCCCCTAAAAACCTGTGCATAGAGGCAGAAACACGCCAGATGTGCCATGGTGGACAGAAGTAGGCCAGTGGTCGGTTGGAAGGGTAGTCCATTGAATCCATCAAAATGTCACTTACGGGGAGGGTATCGCACAGTGCCTCTGATCCTTGTGAATGCAGGAAGCATTGCTTACGTGCCTGCAGGGAGCCGTCAGCTGTCATCAGTGGGGCCAACTTGAGGACCTTTTGCACACCTGAAACAGTTGGGGGGTTGGCAGATGTGAGGTGCCACAAAGATGTAAAAGGCCAGAGTTGGTTATAGTCATGGTGATTGAGCTCCTTCTGTGTCTGTACCAATGTCACAAACAGAAGTAGCCCATAGGCCATGTCTACTGTGGTGGGAGTCCAAGCAGCCTTGACCCCATATGAGTGGACCTACACTGCCATGCCTGGGGGTAGCACTGAGAGGCTCAGAAGGTGAGGGTATCAGCAGATGTAGCTGGGTCTGTAATTACTGCCCATGGAGGAGTTTTGCCAGACTATGAACATCAATCAGCATGGTGTGATAAGTGCTCGGGAATCAGGTGAGGGCCAATGAGAGGATTCAACTGCCTTTCTCAGCTGTTGTTGAAACATCCTGACCAGTCGTTCTGCTGTGCCATTGGAGGACAGATGGAATGGAGGGGTAGAGATTTGATAGATACTGTTTGGGTCACAGAATGTGTGGAAGGGGGCTACCATGAATTGGGGGTCTTTATTGGATACTAAGGTATGAGGCAGACCTTCGTAGGCAAGAACATGAGCTAAGGCCATCAGTGTGGCATCAGTCATGGTGGACGCCATGTGCACTGCATATGAGTATATGGAGTATGCATCCAAAATGAGTGAGCACATCAATCCCAACAACAGGCCAACAAAATCGAGCTGAATGTGGAACCAGAGACTCCGAGGTGTTGGCATGGGTGCAAATGACTGCAAAGGGTTGGCCTTGCGACACACACACATTGTGCACCCACGGACCAAGCGTTCAATGTCACTATTGATGCCAGGCCAATACACATGCTGGCGAGCCAACACCTTCATAAGGGACATCTAGTTTCTGCAATGTCACAAGCATAGGACATGGTTGTGCAAATTGGGAGGGATAATCACCCGATGGGCGTCGGTCTCTGCAGCCAACAGAAGGACACCCGCCACAACCAAGAGCCTGTGTGAGAGGTGCCATCAGGGGCTGAATTCAATTTCCAACCAGTAAGTCAGATAGGTGGGCCAACCATAGGTCACATATTGGAAAACCTGGATGGGGTCCCGGCCTGTGGCAGTTTATATCAGATAAAGTAAGTGTATAATTGTGTAAGAATAGCACCCAGTGCTGAAGACATTGAGCTATTAGCTCTGGGAGGTGCGTGTGTTGGCCAGATAGGGTAACCAAAAGCTTGTGATCAATGAGGAGAAACAACTTTGTCCTAAACAGGTGGATGTGAAACTTTTGAACAGCAAATACATTCGCCAGAGCCTCTTTCTCAATCTGAGAATACTTCCTCTGTGCCGGGGATAGCGTAATGGATGCACACACAATGGGCTTTTCTGAGCCATCTGCATTCCTGTGAGCCAGGACTGCCCCAGTACCATAGACTGAAACATCTGACACAGCAACCAAGGGTCGGTTCAGAGAGAAGGGAGTCAGGCAAGAGGCAGATTTGATCATAGTTTTCAAGTGGACAAAATCTTGATCACAGGCAGGATTCCACTTGAAAGGCATCCCTTCATGATGCAAGCAATTGGGGGGCTGTGAAGTGTCAGCAGCCTTGAGGTCAGATAAATCCTTGGGGCGAGGAAGGAAGTTGATAGCTGCGATGTTGATATCTGACGGACAAATGCCTTCTTTACCGACCCTGTAAAATAGGTACTTGGCTTCTGGTTGCAAGTAACTACACTTTTCCATCTGACAGTGTAAGCCTGCAGCCTGCAGAGCGTGAAATAAGGTACCAAGGTTTTGCAAATGCTCTGGCATGTACAGCCAGTAGCCAAGATGTCACCAAGATAATTGACACAAGCTGGGATGAGCTATGTGAGCTGCTCCAGGCACCTCTGGAAAATGGCCAGCACTGAGGAAATACCGAACGGAAGGCACTGAACTTGAATGCAGTATGGCTGAGATGCACACAAACTACAGTGAGTACCAGACTGACAAGGTAGCGCTGCATGCCCTCCTAAATACATGACTGCAGGAAAAACTATTCGCCACACACTTCACATGGTATGGAATGTGGTGCTCATAGTCTTTTAATCTAGTCCCTGTCCTCCTAGGATATCAGGCAGATGCTATCAATTAATCCAAGTATTTTTGAAGTTGCCGAAACTGTAAATGAATGAGCTGTATTGAATTACCTCATAACCTTTTTTAGGCTCAATATCTGTTTTATGGAAAAGCACAACAGTAAAAAGAAAGGGTTGTATTCATCAGTCTTACATTCATGTTGCAAGTCTGAGGGTACATTTGTTGATTTCATCTTTGGCAGGTGGTTGAGCTTCTTGGAATGTGTGTGTATGAGTCTCCCAAAGATGGTTCTGCACAATTGTGTAACTCAGAGAAGTATCAGAATAGCTCTATACACATTTTGTGGTTTGTCAGGTTGAGTTTAACACTGTGCTTTCAGAAACGCAAACTCTGTGATGTGTTGTGGGTCTTTGCTTTGAACTCCATGTGAATGTCATTTTTGTGGTGTTCCCTTAAATTATTTTTGGTAATTAATATTGTACTTTCATTTATGTCCTTGTTGTCTGTGTGATTAATGTTTTCACCTGCTGACAGACCTAAGAAGAATGTTGTTTCGTCTCTGGGGACAGTTTACTGTTATATTTTTGGATTGCTCTCTTTCATTCTTCCAGTGCGGTAATTAGATGCATGAAGAACATTTCACATTCCCCTTCTGCAGGTTAGTTTTTTAGCTTTCTGTATAATGTTGGTTTGGAACTGTTTCTACGTGGCTGCCTTTCCTTTACCTCTTTCCTCTTTTACACTAGTCTCTTTGATCCTGTTTGTGTCCATTTTCTGAAGGTGTACTCTTGCAGTGTAAGCTCTTTTTGGGTACATTGAACTTTAATGAGGACGTGAGAGTGATCTGAGTCAATATTTGCACCTGTATGGTTATGATCAGCCTGAACTACATTTTGTGAATAGTATGTGATAGCAATGTGATGGATTTGATAGTCTTCAAACAATAGTCTGGGTTACTCCAGTTCTTTTGCTTTTGAAAATGTTTCCTCAGGCAGGTCAACATGATTTTCAAAATTTTTTGTTGGTACAAAATACTGAATGTGGTCCCATTCCTGTAGTGAATTTATGTGCTGAGAAATTGCCAACTTTTTTTCTACCAAGCTGTGTAATGAAATCACCTACTAGGATTCTTATGCAAGTCTTTACTGTAGATCATACTAAAATAAATCTACAGTATCGCAATAAACAACAGAATATTGTTTTACATTAGTGCAGTGTCTATGTAGTTCTGTGCATGCATGTCTTAAGGAACAATGTGTAGAACTACACATTCACTGTAAAATACAGATACTGCACTAGTGTACTTCATGCCAAAGTGAACCAGACCTGACAAGAAAACTAAATAATTCTTTACCTGTGTGGGAATCACATGTTGTGCAAGTGCAGTAGGATGAAGACATTGGGGCATATGTATGTTTGTGTCAGTCATGGAAGCATGGTTATATGGATAAAGTGGTTAAGTTAACTGCTTGTGACAAGTGGGATATCTGGATTTGACTCCCAGTCTGGCACAAATTTTCGTTTAATCCTGGTATATTGTACACTGGGGAGACAAAAGTAATGGGATATCTCCTACAGTCATGCTGGACTTGCTTTTGCCTGGTGCACTGCAGAAACTCAGTGTGGCATGCATGCACCAAGTTGTTGGAAGCCATTGCAGAAATACTGAACCATGCTGCCTCAATAGCTGTCAATAATTACAAAAGTGTTGCTTGTGCAGGAAGTTGTGCACAACTTAATCTCTCAATTATGAGCCATGTATTTTTGATGGGGTTCATGTTGCATGATTTGGGTGGCCAAATCATTCACTCAAATTAATAAGAAGGTTCTTCAGACAAATCATAAGCAATTGTGGCCCCATGACATGACATTGTTGTTTGGGAGCATGAGCCCCATGAATGGCTACAAATGGTGCCCAAGTAGCCAAGCACAAACAGTTCCAGGCAGTGATTGGTTCAGCTGGACAATAGGACCCAGCCCCAGTTTCATGTAAACACAGCATGCTGCACTGTGCATTCAGATTCACAGATGTTCATCATATATTGTACATTGATTTCTTTGCATATTGCATACAGTGTTTGTCTGTTAGCACTGACACTGCTAGACAAACACAGCTGATCTCAGTCAATAAGTGAGTCCATTCAACCACTGAATTGTTAGTTGTAGAAATGTGGTGTTCTGGTCACAGTCTTGGCACTGTGAGTCACAGAATAGTGGCTTCCATAACAGTTTGCAAAGTGGATGGCCTATGCATCTAACTCCACCTACCATTCTGAATTCAGAGTCTGTTAATTCCGTACATTTTCACATGAGTCACCTGAGTACAAATAACAACTTTGCTAATGCACTGACCTTTTATGCCTTGTGCATCTTGTACAACCACCATCTGTATATGAGTATATCGCTATCCGATGACTTTTTTCACCTCAGTATATAGCTGTTGTGTAACCATGTCCATAGCTTGTGATTATATTTCATAATACCATTTTACATTTTATTTTTTAGGACTGGTTACACTTCTTGTGATTTATCTAGTACAATGATACAGTTAATTTCTTGTGCACAAAAAGTGGAATTAAAATAACTAAATCTACGTAGGAAATATGCTGAAATGAAGTTTTATGGATGGGGGACGGCATAGATTTGGCAGTTGTGTTGAGTGTGCAGGATCACCTTGGCACATCTCTGGACATCATATGTGTACTCTTTTACCGATTTTCTGAGAGAAATTGGTTGTGTTTATTATTACATCCTACTGTTTATTGGAATTTGTTCAATTGGTAGAAGTTTAAGCAAATTCTTAAAACTGGAGAATAAATGAATGTACGCATTTTATCATAATAAACAAAATTTAAATACAACAGTGCTCTATGTACTCAATCATTTGTTGTATGTATTCCAGTCTCTTGACACATTAAGAGAATGGAGGAGAAGAGGATACCAAGGAGGATACACGAGATGAAACTGGAAGGAAAGAGATCAAGAGGAAGACTGAGAGACAGATGGTTGAAAGGTGTAGAGAAATGCGTCCAGAAGAAAGGAGAAGATTGGACCAAGGTGAAGTCAGCGAGATGGCGGAAAGACAGAA
This sequence comes from Schistocerca serialis cubense, assembly GCF_023864345.2. Taxonomy (NCBI): domain Eukaryota; kingdom Metazoa; phylum Arthropoda; class Insecta; order Orthoptera; family Acrididae; genus Schistocerca; species Schistocerca serialis. Next base: position 738,324,029 of record NC_064640.1, on the reverse strand, counting down.
GACAATGGATAGGCTGGCAACTGTCCAAGCTGATGATGGTGATGATGATTTCAGTCTCTTTATTCCTCTTAAGTTTTATGCTTCACATCTGTCTCCCATAATGTGGAAATTATATCCTGATATGTCAACACATGTCATATCAACATGACATAAGGAAAAGTATTACAATATTTCCTTTAGGAGTGGGTATTTACCTAAGTGGTTTCCTCAGTTCTTATACTAAGATACACCCTATCATTCTAATAATTCATTCATTTCATAAAATGTTTCATCCATGAGGAATATTTTAATTTCATTTTGAATGTTTTGAACGTTATTAATTTCGATTTTCATAATGAATGGAAACTTGCTTGTACACTTTCATACATCATATTTTCTATCTAAAAATTAGAATGCCAAATTACAGAATAAGTTTTGAATAGTATGGGGGATGATGCTACATCATATGCATGAGGAAACAAACACAATTTCTATTTCACAGCATTCAGTCGTGAGCTCACTGCTCTTCATGCTCTAAGTTAATGTCTACCACCTATTTGAATCATGAGGCAAAATTAGTCAACTTAGCAGATGATACAAGCAGTTTCCTCAAGCCAATCACTGCGCCATTGACCACCAAACTAGAAATAATATTGTTGATAAATTTATTAAACGGTTCTGCAAAAAATTACCAAACCTCCCATTAATCCGGTGGGAAGAAAATTGAATCGGAAAACTAGTTCAAAGTTATTCATGGCAGATTGTTTCACCATAACTCATCATCGAGAGCAGGCGTAAACTTCTAATTGGATTCTTCTGCGCAACATCATGTAACGTGCCAGGAATGTCTCCTCACCCGGGGCACTACATGTAACGTGCCAGGCTGTTTCCTCATATTCGTGCCTCTTACTAGTTCACGTCACAACTGGATATACCGGTATTGAAACATTTCCTCACCCAGTAGATAGTGCGCAGTGGTTTCGACCTACCTTGCTTTGTTTATTCGATATTGTCTTTCCGGTAGCTGCGTCCGTCTCATCTAAATCACACTGAAAAGAAGAAGTTTTCCAAAATCAAAAGTCAAGATCGTATTCATTGTTGAACATTTATGTCAACCAAAGTACGATTTATTTGTTATTACTCACACACACAATACTCATGTGACCAGGCCTCTTACACTTAATTTTCACATTAGGTAGGTCAAACAATTCCAGTATTTAACAATGTTCACAATTACACTTTTTTGGTATGACCGAAAAAATTGACTGACTTGCGCACTTTTGCTCCAAGAGAATCTGACCGAGAACTAACTAAGAACTGCACCAGCTCGGAACTTATATAGACGAACGCTTGAATATTTGACTGTTTCTGTTAATATATTACTGTTTATAATTTACCAGGGTTAAAATGACCCTTTCTAACTGGTTTCGAAGTTAACAATTGGATTTTATTATTTAAATAATATGAGTGAGCTGTATCAATTTATATACGCGGAACTAACTTATGCATCCGCCGTGGGAATTCCAGACTTATAACCACGGCAGCCCTTCTGAACAATAATTTTTACATATTCAAATTTACTTAATTCTTAATTAATGCACATAAAAAGTTGAGACTGGAGTTATGTTACGTAGAAAAATAAAGGTAGCAAAACTATCGAAACAGATCTTGGAATTATTAGGTAGTTTGTATTACAATTGGAACTGAAAGTCATACAGGCTACAGATTTTAAGTCTTAATATCTATTTAACTAACAGACTTTAGGTTAATTTAAAAACTGTGCTGGAATCAGTAAAATTTAGGCTTTCTTTTGGATGCAGTCTTATAGCTGAATTTGATCTATTAGCTCACTTGAATTCTACTTAATCTGTATTGCACAATGTACATCGCTGTCCATAACTGTTAATAGTGTGCATTTCCAAAAGCACTGATTACCTCATTAATTACAGAATAGACATTAGAATGTACTGAAGTAATAGATTTTACAAGGGGAATTTTATTTAAACTATTTCTGAATTCTGTACTATGAGGCTGAAGGCCATAGAATCTGTAATCGGAATCTAAGTAGTGAAAATGAAAAAAAAATTAAAATTCATTGCTTAACTAACTAACTGAAGGAGTGTAAAACCAAAACAGGATAGCAGTGGGCAACCCTGCTTCGTTACATCACCCCCTACCCCCCCCCCCCCCGCCCCCCCCCTCCCCACCGCCCTATGGAATTATACTGATGAATATTTTTTAAATATGCATCTGGATAATTCCATGGAAAAGAAATGTACATACAGGTGTTACCTATATACCAACATCATTTCACTTTAAATTCACACATATAGCATTTTATACACTAAAACATTTCAATAGGAAACCCTGGAGGCATTGGTCATCAAATAACACATATTATTCAAAAAGACAGAGTAAGAATTAACACATTTTAATTTGAATTTTCAATGACATACTGACATCTTCCTATCTCAATACAAGAATAGTTACAAAACAAAAGAAAACATGCACCAAAAATTGACATAGTAATATTTACATTACATGAAAATATTCTTATTTCACACACATGTCAGTTATCTGACAGTTTGTTAGTTATATAGGTCATAAAACAATTCGTAGCTTACTGTTTAGTCATTCCTCACACTTGAGCTAACTCATTCCACTTGAGATCACTTCCGTAGTGTCCATTATTTACCTATTACCCAGAAATCTTGTCCTTTCACCACTATGGTGCTTTGTCGCTTCTTTAAACCCCACATTACTGATTTTTTTATATATATATATATATATATATATATATATATAAAACTTTCTGTCATTGATTTTAAAATTATAAAAAATTATAATAAAAAGTCTTATCTAAGGTAACATACAGATACCTATTTAACACTATTTAGTACTGCAGATCAACAAGGATTTCCTCAAAGCTTTCAATAAAGTTATAGTATTATATAAACCTTGCATATGAACAAACATTTTTCTTTATGGAAATTGCTTCTAATATAAGTTCTCCAATTATTGTTTCCTAATTAATTTTTTTTTCAAAGAAGGTAAGATATGATGGAGTCCAACCAGCAGTACACATACTTTGTCAAATGCTAAATATTTTTGTAATTTGGATTCAACAGGTGTCATTTTAATAATTAATTCCTTAGGAGTGCCATATTGATTACAGCAGAGAACCAATCTGTTGCCTTTCTTTACCCAGGTGTCATAATACCTATTGTATTTTAGTTCTTAACTCCTCATTATAATGCTTATTATATTTCAGTTGTGCCATACTCTCTTTTTTCCTCTCTTAACTGTAAATATATGAAGTGTATCCCTGCTAAAACATTAATTACAGCAGACACAGGGTCCCTAACTATTCCCTAACCATTACTTCATTTTACTATTTCATACTCATTGACTTCATATTCCTTATTCACCATTATTCTCATTATCATCATTAAATAATTAACTAACTAACCCCCTGCTCTGCCTTCACTCAACTTCTAATAACAAGGAAGACATTCACAGTCACACTATTTCATACTTATCTTTGACTTACTTCATTATTGCACACTTTATATACTTCAATACTCATCATATTACTGATTATTCATGCCTGAAGCCTCAAACTATTATCACACCTGAAGACGTTTACTTCATTCTATTAATACTCCAAATAGGAAACTCTGTTTCATCACTTGACAGTATAACCAATATTCCTTCTGATTATATTTGCAAAAAAAAAAAAAAAAAAAAAAAAAAAAAAAAAAAAAAAAAAAAAAAAAAAATGGCATTATATTTCTCATTTTATTTTATAACCTCACAATATTATTGCTGCTGTTCAATGCTACGCTATTACTCTATTTTCAGGCAAGTGTTTTCTTACTTTAATTTGCATTTTCCCATTTTGCTTTTTACCTCCTAGGTTCCAAAATAAACACAATTGCTGTACAAGTAATACATAGCATATCTATTCAAACTCCAATACATGTTATATTTTTAAAACTTATTTCAAATCACTTTCCACTGTTTGTAGCTTCCTATTCTACCAGTTACCAAATATCATTACTAATACATACATAAATAGTAAACTGAAATTTAAATTTGCATGGCCTAACGTATACGATAAGAACACCGACCAGCTAAGATACTCTCAATGGGCACTTGCCAAGTAGAAAAATGGGTAATATCAATAAAGTTTATCATTAATCAAATTTCCTCCTCTGCAGCTTTCTATCTAATTATTTCTCCAAATACTATTACAGCTACTATGACAGCACTGTCATAAACTTACCATATGCATCATTATTCACAAAACTTTCTGGTTTCTCATACTACATAGCCCTCTCTTCATAATTAGATTGGCACAATAAGTATTTAATTCAAAATAAACAGTTCCTAAGCAAAGTCAAACAGTACACTACAGTAAATAGGCAACAACCTGCCACAGGCCTCAAGATCAACAAAATAATAATTAACTTTCAGGTAACACTCAGATACAATAATACTAAAGTCATGCATTATATTAACAGTGTATATACATACAATGTCCTGCCCCCAGGCTCTTTATTAACAAAGCAGTCTTTTGTGTTTCATAAACAGTGACTTAAATCTGGTGGCTTTTTAGGCCTCCTACTCTGCACATCTTTCACTAATCTATTCATATCTTGCCAACGTTTTGTTTCATCAGGTAGCTTTCTAAGTTTTGAAATTTCAAAGTCTTTAGCAAGATACATCATCTCCTGTTCTGTTATTATTTTATCAGGTGGTTCGTTTTGTTCCTGTAATTCACACTCTTTTAAAACCAGTTAACTCTTTCCCCAGTATAGTATCATCTGGAGGTTCCTGCAAATTATGCCCCTGTGCTATATTACTTTGAGATTCCTTCGGTTTTGGCCCAGTCCTATTTTCTGTATCTTGCTTTGGAAAAATGTCTCTAATTTTCTCATATCCTCTCTCAGTAAAACTATATTCACTTTCATTCACACCTGAAAATTCATCTTCACTGGAGTCATCACTACTCTCTTCCTCACATGGGTTAAAGTTACTGACTTTCTTACAACTAATAAAAGAACTATTTACACCATTACATGAGTTGTGCTTTACAGTTTGCACTTTCTTTTCCCTTTCATCTAACTTAGACTCAACACTAGTGTTTACATTCAGTAGCTTAACATCTACTTCATTCTTTACATCCTCAATTTTGCTTTCAATTTTAGATTTATTTTCAGCACAAAATATCCTAGTTGCTTGTACTTCCACCTTACCCTTTTCCTCAACAGCCTGTACTGTATTCCCAAAGCCCTCACATAACTTCCTTCTCCCCTCAACGCAATTAGTACTCACTTTTTTATGCTTGTTATCAGTCTCTTCCCTTACTTTTATCATATTATTATCATAGCTCTTTTCTACTTCATTCACATGATGTTCTAATCCAGACACTTTTTCCTGAATGAGACTAATTTCCTTTCTAATGTCATTAGCTAGTATGGTCATTCTGGTATCAATATTACTTATTTTAGTACCCATGCTAATTATATCACTCCTCACCTTACCAAGTTCATTTCTAAGTTCATTTCTAAGTTCATTACTAAGTTTTTTATTACCACTACTTATATCATTACCCATATTATTCATAGCCCCCATGATTTGCATGAGCATATCTCGTAAATTATTCTAATTTGATGAAGCCTGTACCCTTTCAGTGCCACTATCAGTGTTCTTTTCCTCACTGAAGTCCTTTCCATCAACATTACTTCCCTCTCTTCCCACTTTGTCTCTAATTGCAGTGGACAAAGCCTTAATTTCCTTGTCCTGAATACCACTTACTTCACTGTCAGTTATGGTCAAATTTAATTCTGACCTATACCCACAGTCATCTGTGAATTCTGCTACTTCAACTTTTCTACCCCCTAAAGTGTCACTCCCTTTCATTCCATTCACAATGTCACTAATAATTTCCACTCGCTCAGTCTCTACTGCTTTGTTTTCCTCACTTTCCATTTTGACAAAAGTTACAATATATATACTGCTCGTACGGTACCTTAAAGTTCCGGGTGCCTTCTCCGTCGGTCGTCAGCCGGTGTCTTGTTTATGATGTCTGTGGTCTGCTACTGCTGCTGTTGCTGCAAACTCGTGATCTGCCAAGCTGCTCCCATTCATATTTGGTGCCTGCTGTCACTGACCCTGGTCAGCTATGTCGGGCTTGCGTGGATTGGCATCTGCTTCCATCATGGCCGCCGCTGCTGCAACTCGTCGCATTGGTTGCCTGCTACTGTTGTGGCTATCTTTAAACTGCGTTGGATGTAACTGTACGTGCACAGTTCTCACTTCTGCCTTTGTTGCTACAGATTTCACTCTCACTCCAAGATGGTCTTCCAAATATAATCTTCAGGTTCATAAGTTCGATTTCCTCAGCCAAAGGGGCACCACATGTAACACGCCGGGACATGTCTCTTCACCCGGGGCACCACATGTAACATGCCGGGCTGTTTCCTGGTATTAGTGCCTCTTACTAGTTCACGTCCCAACCGGATGAACCAGTATTGAAACATTTCCTCACCCAGTAGATAGTATGAAGGTGGTTTCGACCTACCTTGCTTTGTTTATTCAATATTGTCTTTCCGGTAGCTGTGTCCGTCTCATCTAAATCACACTGAAATTAAGAAGCCAGGATCCTCAGTTCAGTTTTCCAAAATGAAAAGTCAAGATGGTAATCATTAGTGAAAATTTATGTCAACCACAGTACGATTCATTTGTTATTACTCGCACACACAATACTCATGTGACCAGGCCTCTTACACTTAATTTTCACATTAGGTAGGTCAAAAAATTCCAGTATTTAACAATGTTCACAATTACACTTTTTTAGTACGACCGAAAAAATTAACTGACTTGCGCACTTTTGCTCCAAGAAAATCTGACTGAGAGCTAACTAAGAACTGCACCAGCTCGGAACTTCTATAGACAAACGCTTGAATATTTGACTATTTCTGTTAATATATTACAGTTTATAATTTACCAGGGTTAAAATGATCCTTTCTAACTGGTTTCGAAGTTAACAATTGGATTTTATTATTTAAATAATATGAGTGAGCTGTATCAATTTAAATACGTGGAACTAACTTATGCATCCGCCGTGGGAATTCCAGACTTATAACCATGGCAGTCCTTTTGAACAATAATTTTTACATATTCAAATTTACTTAATTCTTAATTAATGCATATACAAAGTTGAGACTACAGTTATTTTATGTAGAAAAATAAAGATAGCAAAAATATCGAAACAGATCTCGGAATTATTTGGTAGTTTGATCACAATTGGCACTGAAAGACATACAGGCTACAGATTTTAAGTCTTAATATCTATTTAACTAACAGACTTTAGGTTAATTTAAAAACTGTGCTGGAATCAGTAAAATTTAGGCTTTCTTTTGGATGCAGTCTTATAGCTGAATTTGATCTATTAGCTCACTTGAATTCTACTTAATCTGTATTGCACAATGTACATCGCTGTCCATAACTGTTAATAGTGTGCATTTCCAAAAGCACTGATTACCTCATTAATTACAGAATAGACATTAGAATGTACTGAAGTAATAGATTTTACAAGGGGAATTTTATTTAAACTATTTCTGAATTCTGTACTATGAGGCTGAAGGCCATAGAATCTGTAATCGGAATCTAAGTAGTGAAAATGAAAAAAAAATTAAAATTCATTGCTTAACTAACTAACTGAAGGAGTGTAAAACCAAAACAGGATAGCAGTGGGCAAATCTGCTTCGTTACAATCAGACTCACCCCTCATGTAACTGAAAACATTGGAGGAAACCTAAGTTCACTAGCACATGTTTTCTCCAAACATATTGCAGGTGACTTTAACCATCCAAAAGTCTATTGTGATGGTTACAGTTTTGTAAGTGTTAGGCATAATAACACATCCAGCAAAAATTGCTAACATGCCTTTCTAAAACATCCCAAATAATATGTTTTGCAAGCTCACTCGCTATGGAAAAGTTTATGGTGAAGTTTAACTCATCAACACAGTGGAGCATAAGGAAATGTTTCATATTGCAGTGTTTCCTCACTCTGTGTGGTTTGGTACCCCACTATGGTATGCATTTCCTTGAAATGTGCTATTATGAGCATAATATGACTGTTTTCACATAAAGTAGCAGTACATGAAAGGAATGGTACAATATATTTTGAGGCTGCAATAGTTGTCTCATAGGAATTTAACGAATTATTACTTTGATACAGGCCAATAACTGCCCATAGATACAGTGTTCTACTGCAATATAAGTAAATGAACTTACGGAACAAGTCTCTCAATGTAAATTGTAAAATATCCAGGTACAGCATTTCCCAGATGAATGTGCAAAACATTCTTCACTCCCAGCACAAATGATGGCATCTTTTCTTTCTATGTAGTGTATTTGGTTCTACATATCAAGCACACAGATACAAGCATAAGCAGCAGCTTATATATCTTAGAATCTACTTCAAGCATTCTGTCATAGAAAATGGGAAGTAGTCTTAGCACAGTCTGTACATTCCTTGGTAGTAAGATATGCCAAAATAATGATTTCATTTCTATTAATTGAAGAGATTTTATACATACAGTGTCACTACAAAGCAAACTTACGTTATGCTGTGACTTCTTAAGCCAAAGTATTTCAATTCAGATTCAGCAGTGTGATGCCAGACATGGGCTTAGCCTGTGATTTAAAAGAATGACAGTAAGTTGGTTGCAGAAATTTGTGAAAATTTTGTAATGAATAGAAAGGCTATTATGCTATGGGTGGGGGGGTGGGGGGCAAGGATGAAGCAAAAAGTTCCTGCAATGCTCAACCTCCCCCCCCTCTCCCCCATCTGCCCTCATGGTCACACTTCTTCACATTTTTGCCCATCCCCACTCACCATCCAGCTAACCGGTAGCTGCACATGCAAACATTTTATAAATAAATTTTAACTAGAACACTACACAGAACCATGTGTGTGTGCTGTGATATTTACTGGTAATTTTAAATGGGGGGATAATTGTCAGCAGAATAATGTAATAGAAAGACCAGTATCTTTCTTGCTAGCAGGATATTTTTGAATACGCATTATGTCTTTTATTTACTATGCTTTGTGGATCCAGCCATGGTGTGGAATCTTCATGGGTGTGGTACTCATGAAAGCTGTATTAAGAAAGAGTAGCATGTGTCAGAAACTAAACCGGTATCTGCACTCTAACCACAAAGAATTATCACAACATAGAAATATACTATTTGTGGTTGTACAACTTAAATATGCACATCATAAGAAAGCCATGTCAAATGTTCATGTGGATCAATGTGACATACTTTCAATATCCTTTGAATTTGTAGTGTGTTACGAATCTCTTTCTGTGTGATTGATGGTAGGTTATTCAAAATCTTTGCATTAGGATACAGCTCCCAAAACCCACATTTTTTTTTTAAGCCAGATGGCAGGTAAAATTCATTTTTGTGCCAGGTGCTGCTGATGTGTGAACCACAGTTCATCTGAGGTCCATATTTACTATTTGCACTGTACACTGTTAAAAAGTAAATATACTAAGAAATAAGAGTAATTCCAAGATCTTTGCTGAAGTGGCTGCAGTAATTTTGTTTATGGAATTTACATTCTTATTGCATACTTTGTTAGCTTCAGCTGCATTGTCCCTTAAAACTGGTGCTAGAAGAAGTGTATGGAATAAGCTAATATTCCCTGCAGTTCAGAACAGGAGATAATTCTAAGTCCATAACATCCAGATATGAGTGTTTCTTTTTTTTCTTTTTTTGTCTGTGATGACTCTGTTTCAGCTCTTTATGCAGGTGGACTCCAAGCATTTTTGAAAACTGTGTTTCATTTTCTTTCTCTGAAATCACATAATGTGACTCTCCTTTATATTATTTCTGAAAGTACTTGCTGTGAAAAGCATGCAGGCTATTATCTGGGTCGTGTCTGGTATATATGTGTTAATGAAATTGATTAACAAGTTTCTGTAATAAGCAGACATTAAAGTTTTGTAACATTCTTTCAGAGACTCTGAAGGTATTTATTTAAGTTCAGAACAGGGAGTGTATCCAGTGGCATACTGTAGCACAGTACATGTTTTATGTTTCACGTTAATAGTTTAATTTTATCTAGATCATGCAGTTTGCCAATATGACCCTCTGTCCTTTGTTACCATGATAAGACTCCATCTCTAGAACAAGAGATTTTATACTATCAAATTCATAGGATTTTATGATCTAGTAATGTTCTGCCCGTAGTACAAGATATTCATGAACAATTTGTGTAAGGATAAATAAAGACAAACCACAGGGGGATTTTATTCTTTTCCCATTAGCAATATGCAACCTGTGTGTGTGTGTGTGTGTGTGTGTGTGTGTGTGTGTGTGTGTGTTTTTGTGGAGGAGGATGGGGGAAGGAGAGTGAGGGCATGTGGTTATGGAAACAGGAGGGTGTAGAGAGGGCTAGAGAAGAGAGGAACCCGTGTGAAGTGTCCTCTTAACTATAAAGTGTTACACACATCTGATGATATATAGACATTTTTAAATCATAATATTATAATATAAAAGTTAATCCCTATATGAAGCACACTTAATTATATGAAACAATGTTAACTCCATGTAGCATATCAAGAATGTAGGAAATGATAAATTGCTACTTACTGTAAGGGGAACATATTACATTGCAGACAGGCACACGTATAAGATATCTATACAAAGATCTTTCTGACAACCTTCATCAACATAAGACAAACAGAGAAACAGACACCATTTACACACTAAGCAACCACACCTCATGCATGTGTGCCTGCCAACACTAGCAGGTAAGGCCAGAATGCAACTATCACATGGTATGGCAGCAGCAGATTGGAGAGGACAAGGAAGGGGAAGGGACAGAAGTGAATTGAGGTGAGGGGGGAGGGGGGAGGGGTGGTGGGTTAGAGCAATGCTGTCTGCTGCAGTGTGCAGCAGTGGCAGCAACTAGAATGCCAACAGGTGCGGTGTCAGGAAGTTGTGTGGCAAGGAGGTGGGGAAAAAAGAGGAGTCACAAGGAGAGGAGTAGGGAAGGATGGGTGTGTGGTTTGGCAAAAGATGGGAAACAAGCAATCTGGGAGATGAGAATGGGGAGGAGATGATATGACAGAGGGTGTGGGAACTGTTGATTGGAGAGTGTGGGGAGAGTATCTTAGTGTAGGTTGAGACCAGAATAATTAAGAGAGTGAAGAATTTGTTGTAGGGATAACTCACAACTGCACAGAACAGAAAAGCTGCTGGTGGAGGGGAGGATCCAGATGACTCAGGTATTGGAGCAGCTATTGAAATCAAGCATGTTATGCTCAGCTGCATATTGTGCCACATTGTGGTCTACTTTGCTCTTGGCTGCAGTTTATCCTGGTGGTCAGGTGGTTGTTGCCATACCAATATAAAAAGCTGTGCATAGGTTGCAGCGTAGCTGGTAAATAACATGGCTTTTTTCATAAGTGGCATAAAACTTGGATGGTGTGACAGGACTGGAACAAAAAGTGCTGTGTGAGTCAATTGGGCAGGCCTTGCACCTTGGTCTTCAACAGGCATATGATTCTCGTGGCAATGGGTTGGGATTGTGAGTGGCATAGGGATGGACCAGGACATTGTGGAGGTTGGATGGTCAATGGAATGATAAATTAGGAGGTTGGGGAGGGTCTTGGGTAGGATGTTTGTTATTTCAGGGCATGATGATAGGTAAAGAAAGCCCTGGAAAAGGATAGGGTTCACTTGTTTCAGACCAGGGTGGTGCTGGGTGGTACTGTGTGACAAGGGGGCACTTCTTTGTGAACAGTTCTTGAGGGTTGTGTTAGCATTCAGGGTGTGAGAGGAAATGGCACAGACGATTTGTTTGTCGATTATGTCTGGGGGTTAATGTCTGTCTGTAAAGGCATTGGTGAGAACATCAGCATACTGAGTGAGGGAGTTCTCGTCACTGGAGATATGCCATCCCCAGGTAGCCAGGCTGTATGGGTGGGAATTTTGGTGTGAAAAGGATAACAGCTGTCGAAATGCAGGCACTAGTTGTGGTTGGTGGGTTTGATGAGGACAGAGGAGTGGATGCAACCATCAAAGATTAGGGGGTCAGCATCTAGAATGGTGGCATGCTGGGTTGAGAAGGACCAGAGAAGAAGATGGGAGAGGAGCTGTTGGAATTGTGAAAGAATGAAGACAGGGTGTCTTGGCTCTGACTCCAGGTCATGAAAATATCTGGAGTTTTGTGAGGGTAGGAAGGCCTTCTCTAGATGGCCCACAAACAGGTAGGCATTGGAGGGAGTCATGTGGGAGCCTATGTCTATGCTATGTATTTATTTGTATACCTTCCCTCCAAGGGAAATGTAGTTGTGGGTTATGAGGAAGTTAGTAAGGTGATGAGGAATGAGAGAGTGTGTTTGACATTGGAATGGTGGTGTTTAATAGCTGTAATACCAGGTAGCTGAAGGTGCTTGGTCTATAGAGAGGTAGTATCAATAGTTACACATAGGGATGTGGAAGTGTCAGTCAATAAAGGCCAAAATTATATCAGTGGGGGCACAATAAACAGCCACAATGGGGCATTCTGGATTGTTGGGTTTGTGGATTTTGGTTAGCATATGGAAAGTGGTGAGTGAGGTGTTATATAGGTTAGGAGGGAAATGAATTCAGGTTGAAGGGTTCTGGGAATTCAATAAAGATTTAAGCAGAGATTAGAGGTTGTGCTGGACTTCTTGAATGGGATCACTCTGTCCAAGTTTGTGGGTGGAGGAGTCGGGTAACTGGCAGAAGCTTTCTGCCAGGTAGTCACTATGATTCATAGCAACAGTGGTGGAACTTTTTTCTGCAGGTAGGATGATTAGGTCAGGATTTGTGTTGCGGTTGTGTATGGCTATTCTTCCTTCTGCTGCAAGGTGGATATTCTGAGGAATGGAATTAAAGAAAGGTTGTGATTCTAAGTTGGAGGTAAGGAATTCCAGGAAGATGACCAGGGGTGCTTAGATGGAAGGAGCGGGGGAGAGGTGGATGATGGCTGGTTGATGGTATGAACTGGGAATTATGATGGTTTTTGTTGGACAAACTGGTGGAAAAGAAATGCTTCCATTACAGGGAATAGGAGAAGCAGCATGGCTAAATTTGAGTGTAGGGCCAAAGGTGAGGCTTCTGGATAGGGCTGAAATTTCTGTGGAGCTGAGGGTTTTGGTGGAAAGGTTAACAACAATGTTATGGGAATTGTTAGGCTCTGGACATCATGGAGTGTTGTTAGGGAATTTTGCGGACTGCAGCAAATTGAAAAGATCAGCTAGGCTGGGGTCTGGTGTTATGAGCAGTAGATGAGGAGGAATATTTTGGGTAGGATGGGGATTGAACAGTAGTGCATGAAGGCGGCAGTAGCATGTTAGCAGGTTGGAAAACTTATGGAGATGCCGCCAGGAATGCTCCTCCAAGCGTTTAAGGGCCAGGAAATAAATTTCAGAGACATCATGTATGGAGCAAAGACTGCACAGTAGTAGTATCTTCTGGAGGGATCTTAGGTTGTTCTAAGCTGCCTGTGTCATGAAGATAGGTTTTTGCAGTACTGGATTTGCAAGGGTCAGTGACTGGTGGAATTTGAAAAGGTGAAAGTCATTGTGAAGGGGGGAGAGATATCCAGAGAAAGGAAATTTTATGATTAGGTCGTCTGCAGAAATTTCATGGTCTAGATAGCATTTGAGAGAAAGCATTTAGGACTGAGTTTTAGCCAGGGAAAGGGATAGTTTTCTGAACTGTTGCAGAAAGATGGAGCAGGGATCCACTGTGTCAGATATGGTGTAAAGAAGACGGGAATGACGTGAAATGGGTGAAATAGAAGTTAATAGTTGTGAGAGCAGTTGGATAAGAAACAAGACACGTAAATAATATGTAAACACATGCAGAAACATGCATAGATATTTAAAAATACGTAGAATATAGGCAAAAATATGTGAAACTTTGTGAAAGCACCTGAAAATAGGCACAAATATGTTAAACTTGTAAATAAATGTGGGAGAAATGGAGTGTAGGAGGTATGGGAGCGTGTGCATATTATGATAAAAGAGGGGAGGGGGAGGGGAAGCGTTAGATCAAGGAACACAAGTTCATGCGGCACGGGTATATGTGGAAAGTAAGAAAGCTAAAGTACATCAGGGTGAGGGACAACGTGGAATCAGTAGGAATAAATATAATTATTTTGGGCTCATCCCTGGTCCTCAGAAACCTGGTACTGCAAAAACGCATCTCCCTGGCACAGGCATCCCAGGACCACCTCTGCTCCCTTTGCAAGATCTTACTGCTGTGCAATCCCCACTCCATACATTGCATCTCTGAAACTGAGTCTCTTGCTCTCCAACTTCTGGATGACAATTCCATATACCATCCACATAAGTTATACAAACAGATAACATCAAACTGCTGCCTCAGGTCACCAATATTCTACCTCTATCCTATCCACCATGTTCTACCTTGTCTCCCCATCATAGCACATAAACCCTGCCTAAAAGACCTTTTCAACTTGACACATCCCCAAAATTCCTTACAATCATTCCACCAAATCCAGAGCCAAAACATTGCTATAACACTGTTGCTACCCTTCTCACAGAAACCATCAGCTCCACAGATATTTCAGTAATATCAAAAGTTCTCACATGTAGCCCTTCACCCAAATTGAACCATGCTAGACTTGTCAAAGACCTAGTGTCCTTCTCCCAATCCCTGCAATGGAAGCATTTCTTCGCCACCAGTCCCTCGAACAAAAACCAACCTAATTTTAACACTGAATCCTTCCTCTATGAATTCATACCACCATCCAATCATGTTCCTCCCTCCTGACACCTTACTACCTGCTGGTCGTGTTTCAGGAATTCCTTACCTCCAACTTAGTCTCACCAACTTCCCTAAGAGCTTTTCTCGAAATACCAACCTTTCACCAGATGAAAGATTAGCTATTCACAACCTCTACACAAATCCTTACTTAATGATCATACGTGCAGGTAAAGGTTCCACCACTATTGTTATAAGTCGCAGATACTACTTTGCAGAAGGTTTCCACCAATTATCTGATTCCTCCATCTATAAACTCTGCCAGAGTGATTCCATCCCAGAAGTCCAGCACAACCTCCAATCCCTGTTTAAATTCTTAGACTGTTCCCAGCACCATCACCCAGCCCCACCCCCAAAATCCACTTCCCTCCTCATCCCTATGATAAGTCACACGTCCACCTGCTACATGCCCACCAAAATCCACGGACCCAACCATCATGGATGCCTCATAGTGGCTAATTAATCTGCACCACTGAAAATATTTCAGTCCTCATTGATCAACACCTCGAACCAATTGTCCATAATCTGTCCTCAGACATCAAAGAAACCAACCACTTCCTTCACCAATTCTCCACCATCCTCACCAGTTTCCCCCATGGATCATCACTGTTGGTGCCACCTCAGTATACACCAACAAATCTCTTTCCCATGGTCTTACCACTACTGAACTCTAACTTCACCAACATCCTACTGAACCATGCATGACATCTTCCTAGATGCTGACCTCTTCCTCTCTAATTGCTCCATTCTCACCTCTGTCCACATCAAACCCACAAACCACAAATAGTGCCTGCATTTGACAGCTGCCATCCCTTACACACCAAAAAGTCCCTACCATACAGTCTGGGTACCTGGGAATGGCATATCTCCAGTGACCAAAACTCCCTTGCTTTGTATACTGAGGGTCTCACCAAGGCCGTCACAGACAGGCACTAACCCAGACATCCCCTCCTACTTCCTCTCACACCCAAAATCCATGAGTCACCGCTAAGAACTGGCCACAAAGAAGTGCCCCCTTCACCACCCGGCACCACCCTGGATCAGAACAACTGAACCACAACCCTAACCAAGGCTTTGACTACCTATCATCATGCCCCAGGACAAGGGACATCCTGACATAGATTTTTACCACTTCCCCTAAAGTAATGTGTAACTGCTAACCCAAACTTCACAATGTCCTACTCCATCCCAATGCCACTCTCAATCCCAACCCAGTGCCACAAGAATCATATCACTGTGGAAGACTCAGATGCAGGACCTGCCCAATCCCCCCACACAGCACGCCCTATTCAGCACCTGCAAAAACAGCCATGTTATTTACCAACTCTGCTGCAATGTTTTCACAGCTTTTTATATTGGTATGACTACCAAACTGCTGTCTACCAGGATGAAGGCCACTGACAAACAGTGGCCAAGAGCAAAGTAGACCACAATGTAGCACAATATGCAGCTGAGCTTAACATGCTTGATTTAAATAGCTCGTCCAATATCTGAACCACCTGGATCCTCCCCTCTACCACCAGCTTTTCTCTACTGTGGAGACGGGAGTTACCCTTACAACACATTCCTCAATGCCTTAATTACCCTGACCTACACTAACGTAATCTCCCCACACCTTCCACCAAACAGATCCCACCCCATTCATCATACTACCTCTTCCCCATTCTCAGCTGCCAGATTATTTGATTGCTGCACTTTGCCAACCCACCCAACCATCTTTCCCCACCCCTCTCCTTGTCACTGTACTTTCCTCACCTTCCTGCCACATAACTTCCAGACACTGCTCTTGATGGCATTCTAGTTTCTGCATTCTCCAGAAGACAGCACTTTCTTCCCCCCACCCCCCTTTCACTGCCATCCCTTCCCCTCCCTCATCCCCTCCAGACTACTGCTGCCACCCTATGTGATACTAGCATTCAGGGCTGAGTTGTCATGTGTTCATGAAATGTGCATGTTTTTGTGTATGATTGGTGTTTATCCCTCAGTTTCACTTTTGCTGATGAAGGATTTGGCCGAAAGCTTTGTGTAGATGTTCTTAATTACACCTGTCTGCAACTTACTATATCTTCTTTATGGTAAGTGGCAATCTCTTACATTGTTGACCTCCTTACATGGATTTTGCATTGTTTCATATTATCAAATGCACTTCATGTAGGAATTAGCATTTTTCTTGTAATATTGTGAATGTCATCATACATTTCTAATCCATTATAATGCACTCCCTTTCAACATGGTGAAGAGGACACTTCAGGAAAATTCCTCTTTCCTGCAGCCTTCCCTACACTGTACTGTTTACATAACATAACCAAATGCTTTCATAACTACATGCTTTCACCATCACCTCCCACACTTCGCCACAAAACACACACACACACACACACATAGAAGACCCTCAGTAAGTAACAGTTCTGAATTGGAAAGGTTATAGAAAATTGTCTCCAACCTTAATATTACATACCAACATGTATGTTTACTAATATTGCTTTTGGGGCAAGGTAAATATCCTGCTGTGGTGTCTCTTTATTTATTGATACACAAAATTGTATAGGAACATCTTGAACTATGGGCAGAGCATAGATTTTATTTATTTGAGAGTATATAACCCCCTTCTTTATAGGTGAAGTCTTTTTATTGTTGAAAAAGCTGAGGGTAATTTTGACAAACTCCATGACCTGGATCAAATTAAACTAGTTGTGGGAAATATAAGATGCGAACTCCATAAAGGTTTGTCACTGGATGAGATATGGGTACGTGTGTGTATTATGATAAAAGAAGAGAGGGGGAGGGGAATTGTTAGATCAAGGATAATAAGTTCATGTGGCACTGGTATATGTGGAAAGTAATAATGCTTAAGTATGTCAGGTTGGGGTCAGTAGGAATACATATAATTATTTTGGATATCATCCCTGGTTCCCACAAACCTTATACTGCAAGAACACATCTACCTGGCACAGGCATCCCAGGACCACCTCTGCTTCCTTCGCAAGATACTAATGCTGTGCAATCCCTACTCCATACATTGCATCTCAGAAACTGAGTCCTTTGCTCTCCAACTGCTGGAGGACAAGTCCATATACCATCCACATAAGTTAGCAAATAGATAACATCGAACTGCTGCCTCAGATCACCAATATTCAACCTCTAAATCTCTCACATATTGCCCTACACACAAATTTAACCATGCGAGACATGTCAAAGACCTAGTGTCCTTCTCCCAATCCCTGCAATGGAAGCATTTCTTCGCCACCAGTCCCTCGAACAAAAACCAACCTAATTTTAACACTGAATCCTTCCTCTATGAATTCATACCACCATCCAACCATGTTCCTCCCTCCTGACACCTTACTACCTGCTGGTCATGTTTCAGGAATTCCTTACCTCCAACTTAGTCTCACCAACTTCCCTAAGAGCCTTTCTCGAAATACCAACCTTTCACCAGATGAAAGATTAGCTATTCACAACCTCTACACAAATCCTTACTTAATGATCATACGTGCAGGTAAAGGTTCCACCACTATTGTTATAAGTCGCAGATACTACTTTGCAGAAGGTTTCCACCAATTATCTGATTCCTCCATCTATAAACTCTGCCAGAGTGATTCCATCCCAGAAGTCCAGCACAACCTCCAAACCCTGTTTAAATTCTTAGACTGTTCCCAGCACCATCACCCACCCCCACCCCCAAAATCCACTTCCCTCCTCATCCCAATGGTATGTCGCACGTCCACCTGCTACATGCCCACCAAAATCCACAGACCCAACCATCGTGGATGCCTCATTATGGCTAATTAATCTGCGCCACTGAAAATATTTCAGTCCTCATTGATCAACACCTCGAACCAATTGTCCATAATCTGTCCTCAGACATCAAAGACACCAACCACTTCCTTCACCAATTCTCCACCATCCTCACCAGTTTCCCCCATGGATCACTACTCATCACTGTTGGTGCCACCTCAGTATACACCAACAAATCTCTTTCCCATGGTCTTACCACTACTGAACACTAACTTCACCAACATCCTGCTGAACAATGCATGTCATCTTCCTAGATGCTGACCTCTTCCTCTCTAATTGCTTCATTCTCACCTCTGTCCACATCAAACCCACAAACCACAAATAGTGCCTGCATTTGACAGCTGCCATCCCTTACACACCAAAAAGCCTCTACTATACAGTCTGGGTACCTGGGAATGGCATATCTCCAGTGACCAAAACTCCCTTGCTTTGTATACTGAGGGTCTCACCAACGCCTTCACAGACAGGCACTAACCCAGACATCCCTTCCTACTTCCTCTCACACCCGAAATCCATGAGCCACCCCTAAGAACTGGCCACAAACCTACAACCTATACAAAAGTATTCTCCCCACACATTCCACCCAACAGTTCCCACCCAATCCGTCATATGACCTCGTCCTTGTTCTTGTCTGCCAAATTATTTGATTATTGCATTTTACCAACCCACCCTACCATCTTTCCCCACCCCTTTCCTTGTCACTTTATTTACCTCACCTCCTTGCCACACAACTTCCTGACACTGCTCTTGGTGGCATTCTAGTTTCTGCATTCTCCAGAAGACAGCACTTCTCTCACCCCTCCCCCCGCCACCTCCCTTCACTACCATCCCTTCCCCTTCCTCATCCCCTCCAAACTACTGCTGCCACCCCATGTGATAGTAGCATTCTGGGCTGAGTTGTCATGTGTTCATGAAGTGTACTTGTTTTTGTGTATGATTGGTGTTTATTCCTCAGTTTCTCTTTTGCTGTTGATGGATTTGGCCTAAAGCCTTGTGTAGATGTTTTTAATTACACCTGTCTGCAACTTACTACGTCTTCTTTATGGTAAGTGGCAATCTCAAACATTGTTGACCTTCTTACATGGAGTTTGCATTGTTTCATATTATCTAATGCACTTCATGAAGGAACTGGCATTTTATTTCAATATTATGAATGTCATCACATAGTTCTAATCCATTACAATGCACTCCATTTCAACATGGTGAAGAGGACACTTCAGGCAAATCCTCTTTCCTGCAGCCTTCCCTACACTGTACTTTTTACATAACATAACCACTACTTGCTTTCACCATCACCTCCCTCCCTTCACCACAAAACACACACACACACACACACACACACACACACAGAAGTGCCACAGTAAGTAACAGTTCTGAGATTGGAAGGGTTATAGAAAGTTGTCTCCAAACTAAATATTGTACACCAACACGTATGTTTACTAATATTGCTTTTGGGGCAAGGGAAATATCCTGCTGTGGTGTCTCTTTATTTATTGTTACACAAAATTGTAAATGAATATCTTGAACTATGGGCAGAGCATAGATCATAAGATTCTATTTATTAGAGAGTATAAAACCCCCTTGTTTAGAGGTTGAGTCTTTTTCATCATTACAAAAGCTGAGGGTAATTTTGACAAACTCCATGACCTGGATCAAATTAAACTAGTTGTGGGAAATATAAGATGCATACTCCATAAAGGTTTGTCACTGCATTAACTCCTTGTTCTTAACTTTAACAAATGACTTCAGAGACTCTGAAGGAATGTTACAAAACTTGAATATCTGCATATTACACAAGCATGTTAATCAGTGTCAATAACACACATACACCAGACACAGCTCAGATAATAACCTGTACATTTTTCACAGCAAATAGTTTAGGTGTTGATTTAATGGAGACTCACATTATGTGATTTCAGAAAAAGATAAAGACTTAATAATAAGAGGGAAAGAAATGGAGGCATCTTGTTCAAAAATGCTTGGAGTCGACTTGCATGAAGAGAGTAAAGAGTCAACACAGACATAAAAAACACTCATATCTGCATGTTATGGACTTGTGTATGTTCTGCGCTGAACTGAGAAAAAGAATATTAGATTATTTTGTATAGTTATACCAGCCCCAGTTTTAAGGTCAATGCAACTGCAGCAAATAAAGTATTTGTTCAACAGAAGTGAGTAGAAAGAATTTAAATTGTATAATAATACCTCAACGGTAGTGAAGACGGAGATGAAGATCATCGGTACGGCGGAACTGGCGGAAGAGGCAAGCATTATCAACAAGATAAAGCATATTGAAAAGCCCAGACACGTCTGTGTGGCAACCACCGGTACTCTGGCCAGCGTCTGTTCACCATGTGAGGTGCGGCTGAACACCAAGCTCCAGGAACTAACAATCCCTGGTTCTAACTACCCAGCATTAGCTGGAACCTAATTACAAGCAGTATGATTCGTACAAGTAAAATTAATATTACCCCAGGTGGCCAATCCACTCGCCCTGTGGCGACAACCAAGCTATCGGATTCTGGGGAGCTTGGGCTCGCACGACAGAGAAAGTCGGAGTTCTCTAGTAAACGTCCACGAAAGTCCCATACATTTATTGGCACTTTTAACATTCAGACACTAATTCAGACAGGCAAACTTCATAATCTTACAACAGAACTCAACAAACAGAAAATTCAAATCCTTGCTCTCCAAGAGACCAGATTCACTGATTCAGAAACAATAGACTACAACAATTACCGTATCTTTAAAAGTAAAACAGACAAGAAAATTGGCAAAGGAGCTGCAATAGTTGGCATGGCTTTTATTGTAAATAAGGACACCCTTGACTCTGTTATAGACATGAATCAAATCAGTAACAGACTAATGACCATGCGAATCAAGCACACCAACAAAATATATACATTTATTAATGTTCATGCACCTACCAACATTGCCAACAAAAAAGAACCGGAGAAGACAGAAAAATTTTGGGAAAAACTCGAAACTGAAATGTCCAAAATTCCAAAGGAGGATGTAAAAATTCTTCTAGGGGATTTCAACGCGCAAATTGGCAAAGAGAGGAAATATAAAAAAACAGTCGGTAATTACCCTGCACACAAATTCACAAACAAGAACGGCATGAGACTCATCGAGTTATGTCAGCAAAACAACCTAAAAATCGTGACAACATCACTTCGAAAAGACCCCAAGAAACAAAAAACATGGAGATCACCAAACCTTCAGCTTGGTGAATTTCCAATAGACCATGTTGCGATCTCCTATGACTTCCAGAAAGAAATACACGACGTTCAAGTCCGCAGAGGGGCAAATATAGATTCTGACCACTACCTTACCAGAGTTAAAATTAAATTCACTCCAAAAAGGAAACGCCAAAGGAAATCACCACTAATTCCCAAATTTGACTTGAAAAATATCAAGGAATCAGAAATTACAGAAGCATGGGATAAACAACCAACAAACAACTGGAAAGATTTCCGAACGAAAATTATACAGAAAGCAAGAGATTTGATTCCGTTAAAGAAAATATCCAAGCATCCATGGTGGAATTCGAATTGTGATAACGCATTAGAAGAGAGACAACAAGCCTTTTTAAATTACAATTGTGACAAATCAGAAACCACACAACAAACATTTTTCAAAGTGAGAAAACAAACAGCTAAAATACTTAGACAAACTAAAAGAAAATACCTTAATGAACAGCTAAACACAATTGAAGAAAACTTTAAGAACCACAACACTCAAGATTTTTATAAAATATTCGCAAATCAAATCAAAGGATACACTCCACAAAATCTCTGCTTCCGGAAACAGAATGGAAAATTGGCACTAACTAACAAAGAAAATTGCCAAGAACTAGCTAAATATTTCTCACAACTCCTAAATTGCCCACAACCAAGTACAAGATTCCCCAGATTACAACCAGAACACACGAATGAGACTTCACTACCACCATCCCAAGAAGAAATTTATAGTCACATTAGAAAACTCAAAAATAATAAATCATCGGGAGAAGATGGAATTGTAGCTGAACTACTGAAAAACCTTGGTCCAAATTCGTTAAAAGAGATCACTAGCATCATCAAAGAAATTTGGCAGACAGAAAATATCCCAGAGGAGTGGAAGTGTGCACTAATTCACCCATTGCACAAAAAGGGAGAGAGATCAGACGTAAACAACTACAGAGGCATTTCACTTTTACCAGTTACCTACAAAATTCTATCTGCATGTCTCCTAAAGAGGACACAAGAACAACTAGAACATACAATTTCAGACTACCAAGCAGGCTTTCGTCCTAATAGATCATGCCCGGAACAGATATTCAACCTTAAAACTATTTTAAAGATTAAAGCAATCAGGTCAAAACCAATAATCTGCACATTCGTTGATTTCAAAAAGGCATACGATTCCATAGACAGACAGTCTCTATGTCACATTCTCGAAGAACGAGGCCTAGACACTAAAACCCGAAAACTAATTGAACAAACACTAACAGAAACCAAATCAAAAATTAAATTCAGAGGGGAAATTTCGGAACCATTCTCAATTAAAACAGGAGTAAGACAAGGAGATGGGATCTCACCACTATTATTCAATATAGTTTTGGACAAAGTTATGAAAGAGTGGGAAGTAACACTAAGGAAACAAAGCTTTTGGAAGCCAATTGAACTAGGAAGAGGTAAAGGAAAATTGAATATCCCTTATTTAGCGTTTGCAGATGACTTGGCAATTATAACTGACAGTGAAGAAACAGCAGTAAAACAAATTGAGACACTTAAAGAATGTGCTGAGAAGGTTGGCCTGCAAATCTCCTTTGAGAAGACAGAATTCATCTGCTCAAAATTAGATATTTCGAAACTAAAAACAAAGTATGGTGAAATAACTAGAGTCAAGCACTTTAAGTATCTCGGTGAAGTTATTGAACCAACTGGACTTGAGAAAATAGCACAAAAAAACCGATTACAGAAAATCAAGAAAGTATTCGGACTTATTCAAAATATATATAACAAGAAATGTCTATCAAAAGGCACTAAAATCAGACACTACAACACAGTCATCAAACCAACAGTCACATATGCAAGTGAAACACTCTCCCTGAATAGAAAATTAGATTTACACGAAATTAAGAAAGTAGAGAGAAAAATTATTAGAAAAATCCTAGGACCACGATACACACAAGATGGATACAGGCTGCAGACTACCGAGACAACCGAAAAAATATCAAACATCGAGGCAGATATCAGGAAGAGGCGGATGAAGTTTTATGGACATATAGACAGATTACCTGGAAACAGGTTAACTAAACGTCTATTGGACTATATGACATCACTTAAGGCAACAATACCCTGGGTAACTGAAGTTAAGAAGGATTTGAAAAAGGCAAAAATTGACATAACAAACACATCAGACCGGGATACATTCAGAAGAAAAATCGACAAGTGGAAGTTTACTCCAGAGACGGAATCTAAACCTTTCCGACCAAAGTGGACCGAAGAAAGGAAGAAGGCCTTTGGGGAGGCAATGAAGAAATACTGGGGAAATAAGAAGAACATTAAGAAATGTTAATCACCTGCTTATCGTTCTCCCATGGGGACATTCGCTAATAATAATAATAATAATAATACTCATTCAGTTACTTCATCAAAGATCTTATAAACAGACTTACTTTCCTGTATGTTTATTTCTTAACAGTTTATGTTACTAATAGAAAATATGGACATTAGGATTTTTGTTTAATGCTGAGAGTGGGGTACTGTATTCTGATTCCAAGGTTTTGAAGATGCTACCCTCTGTCATAGAGAAAGTTGTTCATAACACACCACAAATTAAAAGGAAATTTAAAAAAATGCCACATCAGCACTCATCAACATTTGTCTTGCTTTGTTTGCAATGTGCATATTTCATTTGTACAACCACAAATAGTATACATCTGTGTTGTGATAATTTTTTGCGGTCAGAGCACAGCTACAGATTTAGTTTCTGACGCAAGCTGCTCTCTCCTAATGCAACTTTCATGTGTCCAATATTCATGAATTTTCCACATCATGATTGGGTCCAAAGCACACAGCAAGTAATATATATCATGAGTGGTGGAAATGTGATGCTTACAAGAAAGACACTGGTCATTCAATTACATCATTATAGCTGTCAATTATCCTCCTGTTTAAAATTCATAATAATTATGATAGTGCACACAATTGGTTGTGTATTGTGTTACAGTAAAAATTTATTTATAAAATGTTCTCATATACACCCCACATGTTAGGTGGATTGGGAAAGGGGTAGATGTGA
The DNA here is from genome assembly GCF_023864345.2 of Schistocerca serialis cubense. Classification (NCBI taxonomy): domain Eukaryota; kingdom Metazoa; phylum Arthropoda; class Insecta; order Orthoptera; family Acrididae; genus Schistocerca; species Schistocerca serialis. The sequence continues at coordinate 738,299,115 of NC_064640.1, read as the reverse complement.
AGGAGTCACTCTGGGGGGGGGGGGGGGGGAGCATAGCAGGAACTGTTTCATTCTTCCCTGTCCCCTAGCAAAACAGCCTTTCTATTCCTTAAAATATTATCACAAGTTTTTCAACCGATTGCCTGTCATTTTACTAAATCACAGCTTCAGCCCAGGTCTGGCATCACATGGCTAAATCTGAAGCAAGATACTCTGACTTTAGAAGTCACAGCATAACGTAAGTTTGTTTGGTACTCACACTGTATATTTAAAACTGTTCCATTTATGAAGATGAAATAGTCATTGTGGCATGTCTGATTACCAAGGAACATGCAGACTGAAATTTACCTGGTCCAGTAATTCACTTTTGGCTGCCTCATAATCTATTTCTTCAGTCACCATCATACTACAGACGGGTCTGATTAATATTTGTTACAGAATAAACACTACACTGCAGAATATACTTTTGAGTTCTTTATATTTATTGCAACACAATTTTCTTTTTATAATGATCAGCATTTTAACAGTCAAAATTTAAATCAGATTACTAACCTACACTCATTAACATACAGCCCCACATTTTATTGGTGGCCGATCAAATCACAGGTACACAAATACAATAGAAACAAAGAGATAGAGGGGCTGTGCAAGTACTTACTCAGCTCAGTACTGCCGATAGATACACAAAACAGAACAGAAAATTTATGTATCCTAGCTTTCAGAACTTTGTTCGTTCATCAGGGAGGAGAGACAGGAGAAAAGGGAAAGAAGGGAAAGTGGAATCAGGTACTCACAACCCAGGTTATGAAGTAACAGGGGAAAGGTAAACAGGGAGGGTAGCAAAGATGGAGGCATGGGTATCAGAGGGAAGCCAAAGATATTTTACTGAAAGTACTGTGCCAACTTCAAACCAAAGAGGATGCATACAGAAGTAAAAATGCATATAGTATAAAGATAAACACAACTATGTAGGATGAAAAGATGCATGAATGGCTAAAGAGGAAGGGAAAGAGGAGAAGCCTGAAGAGTAAATGGGAGTGAGGTTGGTTAATGTAGGTTCAGTCCAGAAGGATGGCGGGATGAAAGGGCGTGTTGGAGTGCAAGTTCCCATCTCCGCAGTTCTGAGGGACTGGTGTTGGGTGGGAGAAGCCAAATGGCACGTATGGTGTAGCAGGTTCCTAGGATCCTAGAATTATGCTGGAGGGCATGCTCTGCAACTGGGTATTGGACATCTACTAGGCAGACATATCGTCTGTGCCCGTTCATGAGATCAGTCAGTTTAGTTGTCGTCATACCAATGTGAAAGGCTGTGCAGTGCAGGCATGTCAGCTGATAAATGACATGTGTTGTTTCACATGTGGCTCTGCCTTGAATTGTGTATGTTTTACCATTAGCGGGGCTGGAGTAGGTGGTTGTGGGGGGGATGCATGGGGCAGGTTTTGCAGTGGGGTCGCTTATAGGGGTAGGAAGCACTGGGTAGAGAAGGTTTTCTGGGAATAGTGTAGGGTTTGACAAGGATGTTACAGAGGTTAGGGGGGTGACAAAAGGCAACTCTTGGTGGTGTGGGGAGAATATTGTAAAGGGATGATCTCATTTCAGGGCTTCACTTGAGAAAGTCATATCCCTGGGGGAGTAATTTGTTGATGTATTCGATGCCAGGATAATATTGGGTGACAAGGGGGATGCTTCTGTGTGGTCTGGGGATAGGAACATTGTTGTTGGATGCGGAGGAATGTATTGCTTGGGAGATATGATGTGGACAAGTTCTGCAGGATAGTTGCGAGAGAGGAAAGCACTGGTCAGGTTATTGGTGTAATTGTTGAGGGATTCATCACTGGAGCAGATACGTTTGCCATGAATACCTAGGCTGTAGGGAAGGGAGCGTTTGATGTGGAATGGATGGCAGCTATCAAAGTGAGGGTACTGTTGTTTGTTTGTGGGTTTTATGTGGACAGAGGTGTGGATGTGAGCTTCGACAAGATGAAGGTCAACATTGAGGAAGGTGGCTTGGATTTTGGAGAAGGACCAGGTGAAATTCAGATTCGAAAAGGAGTTGAGGTTACGGAGGAAATTAAGGAGTGTTTCTTCACCATGAGTCCAGACCACAAAGATGTCATCTATAAACCTATACCAGGCCAGAGGAAGCTGCTGTTGGGTCTTCAGGAAAGCTTCTTCCATCTGGCCCATGAAGAGGTTGGCATAGGATGGCGCCATCCTGGTTCCCATGGCCATTCCATTATTTGTTTGTAGGTCTGGCATTCAAAAGTGAAGTAATTATGGGTGAGGATGAAGTTGGTAAGTGTGATAAGGAACGAGGTTTTTGGAAGACCTTCAGGTGGGCGTTGGGAGAGGTAGTGTTCAAGGGCAGAGAGACCATGTGTATGTGGGATGTTTGTGTAGAGGGATGTAGCATCTGTGGTGACAAGAAAGATTTCAGGTGGGAATGGAGTGGCAATGGATTTGAGGTGTACTAGGAAGTGGTTTGTGTCTTTGATGTAGGATGGGAGTCTATGGCTGATGGATTGGAGGTGTTGGTCTATCAGAGCTGAGATATGTTCTGTTGGGGTTTTGAAACATGTTTCAATAGGATGGCCAGGATGATTCTCTTTGTAGATTTTTGGTAATAGGTAGAAGGTAAGGGTACGTGGCTCAGGTGGAGTGAGTAGGTCTATGGAAGCCGTTGTGAGGCCGTGTGAGGGACCTTGGATTTTTAGGATTTTCTGCAGCTCAGTCTTGATGGAGGGAATGGGATCCTGGGTAACAGCTTTGTAGGTTGAGGTGTCAGAGAGTTGACGCAGTCCTTCTGTCAAATACTCCACATGGTCAAGTACCACAGTTGTAGATCCTTTATCCGCCGGGAGGATGTCAATAAAGCAGCCTGTTTTCAGCTCCTTAATGGCATGGGATTCAGCTGGGATGCTGTTGGTGGTGGTCAGGATGTTCTTCAAGAAGGACTGGGAGGCAACACTGGATGTGAGGAATTCCTGATATGTCTGCAAGGGATGGTTTTGGGGGAGGGGAAAAGGATCCCTTTGAGAAGGCAGTCAGAACTGTTCTAGACCGGGTTCAACACTGGGTCTAGTATTTGGGGGCTGTGTTTGGGTGGTGAAGTGATATTTCCAGTTGAGGTTTCACATCTTTATGTGAGATTTTACATTAATCATACAAATACAATAGATGTAGATACATCACAGCCACAACTGATTCATAGATACATGATGTCAACATAATGTTTGATACTGATTCACAAGGAAGTGTATGTTTCAGTGGAGTGTCCACTACCTTCCAGAAAATTTATGGTCCAAATGTTCTTAGTAAATTTTAAACTACTCCTATTTCCTCATGAGAATTATTTCGTGTGTATTAAATGTAAATTAATAGTTAGAAATTGAGAAATGAGTAATAAAATCTGTTGAAATAAAACATAAATATGAAATTAACTATTCTGCATAACTGTCTCACATATCTTAAATTTAAAAAAATAAAATTAAAAAAAGGAAAGAATAATACTTATTTCGGGAGTTATACAAGAACAAGTAGGATGATTACATCATTCTCTACCACAAGATGCTTGCCAAACAGCTCTGAATAAGCCATCAAACTATGTTGTTTCACTTCTTTCAACAATTAGGGATGAGTCACGTACTGATGTGAGGGAGTTTCTGACTGATTTCTAGAAGGGTAGTATTGTACCCTATGCAGCTTAATTCCAAAATTAGCAAAAGTTCAATCAGTGTATAAACTAGCTCTTTAAAAGGTGCTAAGATTACTTTCTATTTTCACTGACAGAATGATTCAAGTAAATCTTAAGGTATATAGGGCTGCCACTTATGCTTGTCCCAGTGTGCTCAATTTGTGGAGCAAAATGCACCACACAGAAAGAAAAGATGCCCTTATCTGGACTGGGAGTGAATAATGTTTTCCACATTCACTTGGGAAATGTTGTGGCTGGATATCTTACAAATTATGTTGAGGGACTGTGTTTCAGAAGTTTATTTACTTATATTGCAATAGAGCACTGTATCTAGGAACAGTTATGGGCCTGTATCAAAGTAAAAATTCATTGAAGTAATATAGAAGCAGGTCTTGCAGTCTTTAAGTGTTTCGAACCACTCCTTACATGTACTGCTACTTCATGTGCAAACAGTCACATTAGATGCAAAATTGCACACCTCAAGGAAATACATACTTTAGTGGGATTCTAAACTACACAGAGTGAGGCAACACTGCAAAATGTAACACTTCCTTTTGCTCTAATTGTATTGATGAGTTATATCTCAACCATATATATTTCCATAGTGAGTGAGCTCGAAACCATCTGCTTGGGGTAGTCCAGAAAGGAATTTTAGCAATTTTTAATGGATTTGTTTTTATGCTCAACATTTGCAAAACTGTAACTATCACAGTAGACTTTTGTATATGGTTAGGGTACACACATGATAGATAACTTAGGTTTTCACCAATGCTTTTGATTAAACGATGGGTGAGTCTGATGGTGGGTAGAAGGATCCAGTGAGAAGTTTTCACCTGCTCTTGGTAATGAGTCATGGTGAAACAATCTGCCATGAATAACTTTGAATCTCTTTTCCGATTCAATTTTCTTCTCACCAGATTAATGGGAGGTTTGGTGTTATTTTGCAGAAGCATTTAATAACTTGAACAAAGTATTATTTCTAGTTTGCCTGTTGATTGGTTTGAAGAAACTGCCTGTATCATCTGCAAAATTAATTAATTTTGCCCCATGGTTCAGATATGTAGTAGACATTAACTTAGAGAAAGAACAGCAATGAGCTCATGCCTGTATGCTACAGAATGGCAATTTTGTTTTCCCCGCATGCATATGACATATCACATTCCCTTATAATATTCAAAAAAATTTGATGTAACTTGGAATTCCAATTATTTAATAGAAAATAATAGGTATATAAGTATACGAACAAGTTTCTCTTCAGTATAATAATTGAAATTAATAATGTACAAAATATTGAGAAGGTGATTAAACATAATCCTCATTGATATAGCTATCCCTGGGAATAAGAACAGAGGAAACCACTTAGGTAAAGACACACTCCAAAAAGAAACAGTGTAATACTTTTACTTATGCCATGTTGATAGGATATGTATGAAGACATCATGGAACAATTTTCATGTTACTAGAGGCAGTTGTGAAGCATGAAACTGTAGAGCAAGAAAGAGACTAGAATACATATAACAGAGGACATAGGGTACAAGTGCTGTTCTAAGATGAAGTGGCTGTCACAGGAGAAGAATTTTGGTAGACCATATCAAACCAGGCTGAATACATAAGACTGAAAACAAAAAAGGTCATAAAGATAAAACTGTTATACTTAAATTTAGCTTATTATGATAAAAATATGTAGATTCATTTAGAGTCCTGTTTTAAGTATTTGCTTAATCTCATGCCAATAAGTGAATTCCAGTAAACAGCAGAATATTATATTATGAGCAGCTGCGGATCGTCAGGCAGTGTCAGTTTTTTTAAATTATGCGTAAATGTCTGAAGGAATACTGTGTTACATGAATTCTCATCATAGGCCTTGTACAATAAAATTATAAGTAAATGTCTCAATTATAGTGTCATAGCCACACATTGCCAATTATGTGTGTAATGGGTGTATTATGTAAGGCAGATGTTGTCCAAATATTTAATTCTTTCTACAAGCTTTAAACTTCATCACATTGCATCATGTGTTAATGCTAGTATATCAGAATAATGCAATTGTAAGTGCTTATGTACTCAGAATAATAGTCTTACAAAATAATATTACTTTCATGATGAAAACATCATTGTATCTTTTGTCTTTACCTTGGGAAATTAGATTTTACCCCTCAGTGGGAAATTTTGTTAGCAGGTGTGTGTGTGTTTGCATGTGTGTGTGTGTGTGTGTGTGTGTGTGTGTGTGCGTGTGTGTGTGTGTGTGTGTGTGTGTGTGTGTGTGTGTGTGTGTGTGTGTGTGTGTGTATGTGTTTGTGTGTGAGAGAGAAAGAGAGAGAGAGAGAGAGGGGGGGGGGAAGAGGGAGGGAGACAAGCACAGTTGCCAATTTATGCATCAGGCTCATAATTAATTGCCTAAGTTTGAAGGTTTGGCTTTATATAAGAACACACATTACAAAATGGTAGAGGGTAAAGGTTACTAATTATGGTAATTTTGTCTGAAGCAGAGACACTAAAAGTTAAATTCACTAGATTGAATTAGAGTGATTTTTTAATCATGTGCACTGGGGTTAATAAAATTATTCTAAAACCAGTAACACTCATCTGGTCTCATTCAGAATATGTATATGGCATTCTTCTCGAATGCATAGAGTAATTCCTATTTAAATGTGATTACTTGTATCAAATAAGGATTTCTCTATTAGCATTACGCATTCAGAGTCTCATTTGTTTGATGTGTTGGGACATTACATAAAATAATTCCTTTTGTCTTTATTTTCTGCAAATATTCTTTACTAAAAAAACAAAATATATTCACAAAGAAAAAAACAGAAGGACACCACTGTTAAATTTTGTTGTAACATAGCAATATTGCTGAAAACTCTCAAATCAGTCAGCACTATTGAAACAAAACAAAAGAATTGTGTGCAATGAATAGACTATCATGATGTTTTATTATTGTAATAATTATCTTTATCCATTGTGATTAACATTACAACACATCTACTCCATTGTTGATTTTCACTATTACATAGTAATATTTTCAAAATATGCACACTGTTCTGAACATCCAGAACTGCCAAGTATTTGACAACTGCATCTTATCATATGACAAAAAATTTAAATAATCATTATAAGAACTATCTTTGGAAACTTTGTACTTTGAGAACATTTATAAAATATCTTTGCAATTCATTTAAGATACATAGTTACAATTTGACTTCAAAAATATAATAATACTGGGTTCCTTGCCTGTTGCAGATCTTGTACTATAAGAAGCTAAAGGAAATCAACGTATGGCACAGATGTGATTACATGACTCACATCTTGGTCTAAATATCTATAAAATCATGTCCGTGACATCATTTTCAAACAGAGGAATATGTTATGGTTCCTGTGGCAGAGATCTTGTAAACAAGATGAGAATATTTTTTTGTCTGTCATTCATGCTAGATATGGATGGATACTAAGAATGAGAAAAAATGTTTCCATTGATATTGTGACCTGTCTATGCAAATGATGTGGAACCAATATTTTCATTGCTGTAGTGTTGTTTTATGCTCTGACTTCTTTTTCCTCGCTATACTCCAATTTGTAGTCACCAGAGAAACATGTGTATTGCCCACTCAAAAGACTTGTATGTTTTACAAACATACTTTTACAGGCTGTACAGCCATCACTACTGTACAGTTTACCTACCAGTCTCACTCCTAATTGTTTAAATGCGAGCATTTAAATATTATATTTAATTTATATTATATAAATGTAGAGGGCAAGGGTTACTGTTGATTTTGCTTGTGTGCAAAGTAGGGAGGATAAATGTTGAAATCACTCTGTTATTTTCAGCTGACCTTTTTATCAATATATTATGGCTCATAATATCCTTATAAATCTGTCATTAATTTTGTTTCATTCATAACATGTTCATGATATTCTTCTGTAAACCTAAACCACATATCTATGCGGCAAAGCTTTTTCAATTGATACCTGTTGATTTTATAGATTTTGAGGTATAATTGCTGTATTTTTTATGTAATGGAGAAACAAAAAAAAACTCATGGAATACCCATTATTTGAAATAAGTTATATTTATACAGCAATATAACACCATTTCTGTATTGCTGTAAAAAGTTTGGTTATTACCAGAAGTTATCAAATCATCAATACAGTGAAAACGGAATAACCACGAACGCTATGAATGCAGTAGCACAGTAATTGCAGTGGACGTTTTTATACAAAAGTCACAGAGTTCTGAAAATCCATTCTTTGTTATCAGATACAAAAAAATATAGAAAAAAGTCATCACAAAAAATCATGAAACTTTAGTCTTCAACAATATGTGTAGCTTTTCTTCCATAGTCCCTTCTGTATTTGTAGCAGCAAATAACCACTCTCAGTCTAGCCAAACTATCCCACTGGGAAGCTAAAAAGCAAGCATTTACAGACTCAAACTCATGCACATATCATTCAGAGATTCAAGTAACACAAAATTCTCACCTGGAACAGCACTTCCCCTAGCAGTATCTCTTTCAGTAATACACGGAAACAGGAGAAAAAATGGGTGTGTTTGACACAAACTTCTATAACCTGAAAAATACAAAAGTAACTTTGATTAAGTCCAGCCCCAGTAGCTGAGTGGTCATCGTGACAGAAAGTCAATCTCAAGGGCCCAGGTTCAATTCCCGGCTAGCTTGGAGATTTCCTTTGCTCAGGTACTGGGTGCTGTGTGTTTCCTAATCATCACTATTTCATCCCCATCAACATGCACGTCACCAGAGTTGCATCTCATCAAAAGGCTTGCAACCAGTGAACAGTCTACCAGACAGGAGGCCCTATTCACACAAATCAAAAAAAGAAATTAGTCTTTTCTTATATTTCTTCATGAGGAACTAAGACACCAACCTGCTTTTTGTTATGCTACATTAGACATTTGCATTGAACAAATTAAGAAAATGATTAACTGATTTAGATAAACATAGTTATATTTGAAATAAGTCTACTAATACAAAGTATCAAAAATACTGAACATGATCATTCTGCCAGAGTAGCAGTTACTGTAAGTAATGCACTCGGGAACAGTATAGTACAAAATTCAACAGAAAAGTACTCTTTGATTTAAGAGAGAGTAGATTAGGAAACTAAATTATTCTTACTTGTATAAAATTGTGAGACTTTCTGCTACTTTCATGTTGATCATGACTCTTTGTATCAATGATGTGATGGAGAATGACTTAACTACTTCATAGGCATACAGTATGACATGGATACTGCACCCTGAAAGAAAAGTACTAGCACACCAAAAGACACATATGGCAGATGAAAACTGGGTGTCAAATTGAAACTATTACTTAGACCGTGAGTTTCAAGGGCAAAAGACTAACTACTGAAATCGTTGAAGCAGTACAAACAGGCCAAATTCTGTAAGGCAAGGCATTAATTGTCAATTTTATCCCTCCCAAGTTTCAAAGCTTCACATAGAGGACAATTCTGAGTAGCATTTCCTTACCCTGTAAGCCATGGTTACTAACGCCCATTAGTCTGGTGAGGCTTGATTCAGAGGTTACTAATTAGAGCTCTGTTGTCAGAGGAAATGTCCACAACCAGTATTTATCTGGAAATTGAGGAGAAGGAGCTGAGAGTTCCTGTTTATTATATTTTGCACCAAGGTCTTGGGTTCGATTCCAATTCTATCCAATGTGTTTAGTGATGTGAGACCACATGTCACTGTTGATTGGTATGTGCATTGGATGAAAATCTTAAGATGAGTGTCCAATATGGTGCAGTTCATGGGAATAGGCTATGAATCAGCAATAGGTCTCACCTTGCTCCTTCTGTCCTCATTACACACTGCCAATATAACGCCATACTGCAGGTACATCCATTAAAGTCGCCTACACTCTGCAGATACTATTTATACAGCTCTCACACACAGCAAGAAAAAGGCAGTTGTGTGTGGATGAAGAAAATGCTTCCTCGATTAAGCCGCTGAATCTACACCTGGGAGTCTCCCAGACAATTTGGCATTTCCCCTTTCTTATTCTCAAGATACCTTAGTCCATTATACACTGTGATGTGGAGGGATTATGTCTGTGAGGTTGGTTACAATGATGAAAATCTGAAGTATTTGTGCAATTCTTGTTTGTCCTTCTCTTGATTGTTTGATAAATATCTTATCATGTGGTATTTATGACATAGTGACACTCTACAGTACTATGGTTGTTTCTGTGGTACTTACAGTCTTTGGATCTAATTGTTCAGACTGGCCTCCACAGTTAAATTCTCATTGTGTCTAGTTGTTAAAGAGCACTAGAGACCAGTTCCTTAAGTAGTGCATCATTGAGAGTGCTACCATAATTCTAGTAATTTCCATGAATCATGGACAGTTTAAAAAAAAAGAAGGTCTTTAAAATGGTCTGGAACATTGCTATTGAGAAGAAAGCTTAAGATGAAATGGACTGAGAGATTTAAGGATGAAAAAGTAGGTAAGAAGGTAATGGGAGATAGTAGATCATTGGAACTGGTAACAATGATGATAAATTCTTGGCTGGGACATGCACTATGTATGAACTATATACAACAAAAGATTAAACGGGGGAAAGTGGAAAGAATATGAGGAAGGGATGAGAAGAGAATTGGAATTATAGATGCCATTAGATGAAGACAAATATAAAAATAGATGAAGGAAGACGCTCAGAGTAGGACACAGATTCTCCAGTAGAAACTTCTGGTAAGACAGATTCAGTAAAGCAAGAGAAATTGAAAGATCAATGTAATAGTGCTGTAAGAACTCAACTCAAATACTTACACTGAGGTGAAAAAAGTTATGGGAGACCGATATGCGCATGTACAAGTGGTGGTAGTATGGTGTACCCAAGGTAAAAAAGGTCAGTGCATTGGTGGACCTGTCATTTGTTCTTAGGTGATTCATATCAAAAGGTTATCAATATGCAGGGATGGGAATTAACTGATCTTGAATCCAGGGTGTGCCGAGAATATCAAATTCCAGGCATTATCTATCACCATATACCATGCAGTGACATCTGTGTAGAACTGTTAGTGTTAACAGAAAAGCAACACTGCTTGAAATACCCACAGAAATCATTGTGAGACTTAAGACGAGCATTCACATAGGACAGTGCAGTGAAATTGGTGTTAACGGGCTGTGGCAGCAGATGACCAACATGAGTGCCCTTCCTAAGAGTGTGACATCGCCTGCAGTGACTCTCCTGAGCTCATGACCGTATTGTTTGTTCACTAGACAAGTGGGAAACTGTGACCTGGTCAGATGAGTCGTGGATTTATTTGGTAAGAGTTGGTTGTATAGTTTGAGAGTGACTCAGACACCACGAGGCCATGAGCCCAAGTTGTCAATAAAGCACTGTGACAGTTGGTAGTTGGTAGTGGCTCCATAAGGACATGGCCTGTGTTTACATGGTATGGAGTTGGTACTCTGGTCCAGCTAAATCCATCATTGTCTGGAAAGATTTATGTTCAGCATGTATGAGAGCATTTAGAGCCATTTATGGACTTCACGTTCGCAAACAAGGATGCAATTTTTATGAAATATTGTTGTTAACTGTTACTTCCTCTCTGTTATTTTGTCATTTTGCAGTGTAATGAGAACTATTGACTTCTTTTAGAGTTAATAATTTTAATAAACCACCTGTGCAAATACATTTTATTTTGCATTTTGTTATCATCAAACCAAATGTTAACCTGGAATATCCAGTAAAAGAATCAATTCTGAACATCTCATTCCAATAATACTAGCAACACAACCACAGAATACCTTTTCAAATTAGGGGCAATATGTATAGTACTAGATGAATCCATTAACTGCCGTTAGTTAATCACTTATTACTACTCTTTCTGGCCATTATCTCATAGAGCTTGGTCTATTTTCCTTTGGTATGCCAAAGTAATTGATCCATCCTCACTGTCTTTGTGAAATGGACTCTTTTGAAATGATGTATCATGTTGCTGGTGGTATTGGAACTGATGTGATAAAAATTGTATTAATGCAGCCTCACCAAATATTGTCTTGCCGATGTGAAATCACAGAAGAGCTGTACAGGGTGAGTTACTAACTATTTTCACCATGAATAACTCAGTTAGTCTGATAGTAGCTGAAAAGTTTGTAAGACAAATGTTGCATGGGACAACAGGGGACTTAGTATGATGTTAGTTTTTGTTACTAGGTGGGATCGCATAGATATGAAGGTCAACTTTATTTTTTTTAAATGAGATGCTACAGTTTGGTACTTAGTTTCTGATAGCGACTACCAAGATGAATCCAATGATGTGTAACAGTAAGGTCTTTGAAGGTCAACGCAGATCAACGAAGGTCAAAACGGTGATATGAACATCCATTTACAGTAGGTGCTCTAAGAAATGACCATTGGTATCAATGCAGTGCTGCAATCTTCTTATGCTAAATTGAGTTGTATTCCTTATCACTTCAACACTTATCAAAGTACATACTCAGTTCTCTCTCGTATATCGTGCAAATAGTACATATTTACCGAATATGGCATATCCATCTAATGTGCCACTGACATGTAGAGACCATTTAATGGTTTCGCAGTATGACACTAACAGGAACAACAACACTAGTATCACTGTATCAAATGAATGTGAAAGATGTATTCCTACAAAGAACAAGTTGATGTGCTTCTCATTTACAGACAATGACAACGAATTTGAGTGAGAGCTAGAGACTTATAACCTGAAAGCTAACCCCATTGCACTTACCCTACATGTCGTACATTTAAATATGTGTCTGGTAAACAACTGGATCTAAAACACATCAGAAACACATCCGTCAAAGGAAAGTTATTAATGAGAAAATGATAATTGGTACATTGCCACTGTGGTTCGAGGTCATTTTGTTAGTTCATGTTAAATTGCAAGATAATCTGGCATGAGCCAGAGTAGTGTAGTTCATGTTCTGCATCACAATAAATATCATCCTTACTACATCAGTCTCCACCAGGAATTAACTGGTATGTATTGTATGCGTCATATTGAATTCTACCAATGAGCTCAACTTCAGATTCAGAGGGAAGACACATTTATTAATTTGATGTTGTTTACTGATGAATCTACATTCACGAACCATGGAAACATTAATTTGCATAACATGCATTATTGGGAAGCTGAAAATCCATGTTGGTTGTGGCAAGTTGCACACCAAAAACCATGGTTGTTGAATGTATCGTGTGGGGCTCTGGAGGATAGAATTTTAGGTCCCTATTTCATCAAAGGAAATCGTAATGGTAGGATGTAAACCACATTCTTCCAAGAAACATTAGTTACATTAGTGGAAGAAATACCTTTAGGAACATGCAACAGAATGTGGTATCAACATGATGGGTGTCCGGGATATTTTTTGCTTATGGTTAGAAATAAGTTGCGGAGACAATTCCCAACTTGTTAGATTGGATACAGAGGAGATGTGTGATAGCCAGCTCGCTTGCCAGACTTGACACCTCTGGATTTTTTGTTGTGGGGATTCGTAAAAGACATTGTTTATAAAGACGTTCCAACTACACCTAAAGATATGTGAGAGAGAATTGTCAGAGCATGTTCTTCAATAAGTGAAGATGTGAAATGAAATATCACTCCATCCATGAGAAGAAGATTGCAGCACTCCATTGATACCAGTGGTCATCACTTCGAACATGTTTTGTTAATGGACGTTCATGCGGCCATTTTCACCTTCATTAACTTGCAAAGGCCTTACCGTTACACATCATTGGATTCATCTTGATAGCCACTATCAGAAAATACATACCAAACTATAGTATCCCATTTAAAAAAACAAAGTAGACCTTCATATCTCTGATGTGACCCCACCTAGCAACAAAACACCTTCATTATATTATGGACCCTACAGGCCCACGCAACATTTTCCCACAAACGTTTCAGCTCCTATAATATTTCCGGCGTTCTTCTTGGTGGTAATAGTTAGTGACTCACCATGTATATTGGAAAAGCTT